>NW_006408679.1:7581179-7582746 GCF_000296735.1 Chrysochloris asiatica | reverse complement strand
TAAATGCTGGCGGGGATGTGGAGAGACTGGGACACTCCTGCATTGCTGGTGGGACTGCAAAATGGTCCAACCTCTCTGGAAAGCAATATGGCGTTTCCTCGGAAGGTTGAAAATAGAAATACCATTCGATCCAGCAATTCCTCTACTTTGTATTTACCCACAAGAAAATCAAGCCACAACATGGGAAGATACCTGCACACCAATGTTCATAGCTGCACTATTTACAATAGCAAAAAGATGGAGACAGACAAAGTGCCCATCAACTGAAGAATGGATAAACAAGCTGTGGTACATACACACAATGGAGTACTATGCTACCTTGAAAAATAACAAGGAAGCTGCATGACACTTCCTAACATGGATGAACTTTAAGGACATTACGCTGAATGAAATTAGTCAATCACAAAAGGAAAAATACTGCATAGGACCACTACTGTAAAAGACTAAGAAAAAGAATCCATACTATCCCACTAAAGTAGATTCTTAGCAGGTTGCTGGGACGTAGGGGTAGGATTAAGGGCGGGAGGGGAAGGTGGAACACAGGGCAGGGAAAAGACACAGGATAGTTTGGGTGTGGGGGAGGAGGGCAATAGACAAGTAAGGAGAAGGAAATGGAAGAACAAAGCAGATGGGAGAACAATTAGACAAGTATGAATGAGCTAAATGGGACAGAAGTAAAAAAATTATGTAGGCACAGCCTTGAAACAACAGGGCTCTGGGATACAGAGACTGGGACATGGTTGGAATGGGGAAAAGGGGGGAATAATGTTAAGATGCTTGGCTGACTTTTGAATCTTGGTTTTTCATACATTATACTATAAAACAGTCACTGGAGGGGGAGAGAAAGAAATAGCCAGAGATGTCACCATAGAAAGCTTGTAAGTCCATCTTCTGCTTATAACTGATTGGAATACCTAAAATGGGACTACAATGTATCCAGTGAAGGAGGTTTCCTGAAGAGCCTTGGCAGTACATAAGAATATAGATGGAAGCCTAACCACATCCAGACCTTCAGAGATAGGAAACTTTCCTCTTGAAAGGGCAAGCAGACCAGCCTGGAGCAGCCAGAAAACCAGAAGACACTTGAAAGAAAGACCTACAGGAAAAATACAGAACAGTAGCTCTAGAATATATAGGAAAGTCCGACTGTTCCCACAAGAACAAGCAAGTTGCTAGCCCAGGAGACATCAAGGCAAGTGGTTGGGTCCTCTCAGTGCAAATCCTCTTCCAAGACTAAAATGCAATGGAAATACATGCTCTGATTGGTGACCACGCACCTCACCCATATAAAGAGAAGTGACCAAAAACTATCAATGAAGCGGCGAGCTAAGCCCTGCATCATTCAGCAGACTCCACTACAGATAGAGACTTCGTCTGTCATCAGCAACAAAGGACCTGGGGACTCATGGGCTCAGAGTCAGTGACATAGCCACAGAGGACTAGAGTGGAGAGCAAAGTGACCAGCTGATAAGAAGAGGGCAGACAGACGCAAGAACACTCACACTTGCAGATGATACCCACTTGACCTGGTTTCAATGACTGGATGAACAGAGCTCAACCCGAAGAA
>NW_006408679.1:7571908-7581079 GCF_000296735.1 Chrysochloris asiatica | reverse complement strand
CCAATGAGATGGATTGGCCAGGTAGCAGCATTGATGGACTCAAGTGTGAAAACAGTAGTGAGGTTGGCCCCAAATCGGACATTGTTTTGTTCTGCTGGGCACAGGGTTGCTGTGAGTTGGTTCTAACTTGATGGCATCTAACAACAAGACGGACAAGATTAAGTGCATACTTTTATGGAACTTACCTTCTATGGCATGGGTTGCTGTTGTTGTTAAGTGTTGTTAAGGGTCTGTTCTGATTCATAGTGACCCTTTATAGGGTTTCCAAGAAGTAGCTGGTTGGTTTGATCTGCCAATCTTTTGGTTCACCACAGTCCAGTGCTGATTCTACAGCGCCAGGGCAGGGGTGGGGAACCTTTTTGCTGCCAAAGACTATTTGGATATTTATAACATCATTTGCAGGCACACAAAATTATGAACTTAAAAATTAATCTGTTATATTTGGTCAACTATTTAATTAACTCATCCCTAATGTGAGGCTTTCTGCTCCCATAAAGATTTGCAGCCTTGGAAACCCTGTACAGGGCTGCTATGAGTCTGAACCGACTCCATGGCACATAACAACAACAATGTGATGGAGTTATGGTGTGGCACCCTGGGCTAATGCACTAGGTTGCAAAAGTGATTTGAACCACGACATCGGTGGTTCCAGCTCACCAGCTGCTCCTTGGAAACCCTATACAGGGTTGCAATGGATCAGAACTTACTTGATAGCACTTAACAACGACAACAATGTGATAGTTGGACTTCTGGTGTGGTGCTATAGGACTAGCACTGGACTGTGAATCAGGTCAGCAGTTCAAACCTACCAGTCATTCCTCTGAAACCCTGTACAGGGTTGCTATTAGTTGAAACTAACTCGATGGCACTTAACAACAGCAGTGTGATGATTAGAACTACATTTGCCTCGGCAGGGCCAGACCAAATGATTTCACTGGCCTTATATGGTGCATGGACTCAACATTCCCCACCCTTGCTCTATGGGGACAAATAACTACAAGTGAATAAAATAAGAAAGTAATTTCAGGCGGTGCTAAGTGCTCAGATGACAATAAAGCAGGGTAACGTGTGTGCTGATTCAGCAGCAGAGCATTCACCTTCCATGTGGGACACCAGGTTCAACTTTAGTCAAAGCACCTCTTGCACAACCATGTGTCGGCCAGTGGAGACCCACTAGGTAAAAAAGACCTAGCAATCTGCTTCTGAAAATTAGCCAATTAAAATGTTATGGATCACAATGGTCCAATCACAGCCAATCATGAGGGTGGTGCAGGATCATAGTAGAATGCTTCCTTCCATTTGTATGGGGTTAACATGAGTTGGGAGACTGAACAACACACATGGATGCTTTCACCAGTGAATGTCATTGGGAAGATAATTGACTATGGAGGACAAGAGAGAGAAGGGTGCTGAGAGTTTTGACGAGAGTGGTGGCAGTGAGATGGAGAGAGGTTGTTGGTGGTGTTAGTGTGCCGTGGAGTCAGTTCTGACTCACAGCGACCCTGCATAGTGTTTCTGAGACTGTAAATCTTTATGGGAGCAGAAAGCCTCATCCTTTTCCCATGGAACGGCTGGTAGTTCGAACTGCTGACCTTGAGGTTAGCAGCCCAATTCATAACCACTGTGCAACCAGAGCTCCTTGGAGAGAGGTACACACCGTTAGGAAGCACCTGGGACCTACAGTTGATGAAGTTTGCCAGTGGAATGGATGTGGGAGATGAGACAAAGAACTCCTGGATGATGCTTGGGGCTTCACCTTGCACGGTGAGTCTAAGTACCACTGGAAGCTAGACAGTAATTGGACCTCCAAACAGAAATAGCAGGAACTTTCGTATTTCCTTCACAGTTTTCCTAGAAGGTCTTTCTTAATGAAGCAGGATAAAGGCTCTGGGACCTGAGGTTTCTGCCTTCCTGGCGGGGTGCACAGGATTCTTCCGAGCACACAACTGATGAGGAAAGTGCAGAGTGCTGACTCCTCTGCTTTCATTGCATGTCCGGAGGCCACGGCTTATCACTGCCAGCTTTGACAGGAGTCTTTGCTGGCATCAGATGAAGCTTGAGAAGGTCAAGAGGTTAATTTTACCCTGAGGCAGGCATCATGCCTGGCATCTATGCAAGAATTTAGAGCATGTGGGGTGCTCTCTGACATCTGTCTCTGAGTGGAAGGGCCGGAAGGTGCAATGGAAATCTGTCTTACTCTGCCCTTAATGACATGGGGCCCCCTCTCCCCCAGGCTGATTGACAGGGGCAAAGACTCTTCAATCTGCCAGGAAGACGTTTGTCTAGGTGGCACTGCACAAAAGCACCACTTGGTGCTGGTCTCTTTTCTAAGGCTTTAGAGTCTGCCCTGAACCCAGTTTCCTCTTTGTTAGAAAGGTAGAATACCTGCCCTTACTTGTTTTCTCTGACCCTGTGGGGAGGATGATTAAACCCAAACCAAACCCCTTGCCACTGAGTTAATTCAGACTCATGTGTTACAGAGTAGAACTGCTTATGAGAAGTTATAGGCTTTCTTGGTGGTAATTTCCACGGAAGCATATCACCATGCCTTTCTTTCATACTGCCATGGGTTGGTTGGAACCCCCAAGCTTTTGGATAGTTGTTGTTGATTTTGCTGTTGCTATGAAGTGCCATTGAGTTGGTTCCAACTCATAGTGACGTTGTATAAGGTTTCCGAGTTTCAAACTGACCTTGTGGGCCAGTGCTTATCCTACAGCACCACACCATGACTCCTCAAATGGTTTGAATGGCCTGGGGACCTCGGGAGGATGAATGGTGAATGAGTAGCACTATTGGTAAGGATTTTGGAGCTGGACAGGGTGGAGCTGGGGTAGGGACACAGGCAGGAGGCGCATTGTCAGGATAAGCCTTCCTTTGGTACAAACTCCTATGGGTGCTTGTTGGATTTGAATGTGGGACTGAAGCAACCACAGAAGACAGAGCTGTAGACTTGTTTTATTTTCTCTTTTTATCTCTTCCCTCTCATACTTTCATCTCTAAGCAAACAAACAAATAAAACCTTAGGCTATATATATAGAAGTCCTGGTGTGGCGCTATGGGTTAACACACCAGACTACAAAGCCAATTGAACTGCAAGATCGGTGGTTCAAGCTCACCAGCTGCTCCTTGGAAACCCTATACAGGGTTGCTATGGATCGGAACTGACTTGACAGCACTTCACAACAACATATATATGGAGTCTTTGTGTGACACTGTAGGTTAATGCGCTGGAACACAAGATCAGTTTAAACCACAGGTCAGTGGTTCAAGCTCACCAGCTGCTCCTCGGAAACCTTATACAGGGTCACTGTGAGCCGGGTCTGACTCAATGGCACTTAACAACAATAATCCCCTATTAATGGATGATCTGGTTATTTTGTTATTTGATACTCAATATGTCAGCAACGTGTTAATGAACCACACAAAAATACATATAATGAAAGCATAATTAAAAAAAAAAAAAAACCCACAGTAGAATGAACAACATTTCTGTCTCACTCAGTACTAAATGAAGGATCCAAGAAGATGTGGCCTGGTAATCTCTAAGAACTAGAACTAAAATATGATCCCTGGTTGGTAATGTTTGTAAAGTGCCACACAGAAGCCAATACGTATCTCTCTAATAGATTGTACCTGTACCAGAGGCCCCAAATCCTCCAGATAAAGGCAAGAAATATGAGCTCAAAATTTTAAACTATGAAAATAAGCTACCAAGAAGAAACAGCAAAGACAACAAATAGAATTGAACCTTAAAGAAAACAGCTGTCAAGATGAACAGATATGTACTATAAAACAGATGTATAAAATAATTGTTCTTGTTAAGTGCCATTGAGTCAATTCTGACTCATAGCGCCTGGATGCACAACAGAGTCAAACACTGTCTGGTCCTGCACCATGCTCACAACTGCTGCTGCCACTGTGCCAATCCAATTTGTTGGGGTCTTTCTCTTTTTTGCTGACTCTCCGTTTTACCAAGCATGATGTTCTTCTCCAGGGACTAGTCCCTCCTTACATGTCCACAGTATGAGGGACAAAAGTCTGGCCATCCTGGCTTCTTTTTTTTTTTTTTTTCATTTTTATTGTGAGTTAAGTAATAGTTTTTACATGAGAGAACACTAGCTTTACATTTATCCTGTTGTATTTCATTTAATTGCAATGATTACAATCCCTTCCATGCATCATCAAACAACCAAAGGGTACTCCCCACAAGCTTGCTCCCCAGTCATCAGCACACAGCCCCTCTCCCTTCCTGAATTCAGAGTCCCCAGCCACTCCATCTCTCCACTCATCGTCTTTGCCTCCATCTTTGGCATCACTGCTTCTCTGGATAGGGTCCCACACTCTGCTCTTCTCCCAAGGTGCCAGGGTCCCCAACTCTTGGACTGCAAAATCAACCACTCCGTTCCTTTTGTTACAAAACACCTACCTTTACATTTGCAACCCTCACAATCAGTCCTGATAGCAATTATTCACTACTGAACCAAAGAGTCTTATCCCCATCTCCTTTCACCAGCCCCCTCCAAACAGATTGGAAAGCACTCAGTGGAGATTCTACCTTCCCCCACACCCTCTGGATCTAGACTCCCTCTTTAAAGCTTGTAAGCTAGTCACTTCTTGCCTTTGTAGCCACCCCTCCCCACCCCCCTGTCAACCCTGTGTACCAAGGGGGTGGGAATGATCCTTGCTGTAAATATTTGTTCCCTCTTTTGAGCGACTGCATCCATAGATGTAGGTCAAGTTCATCAAATTGTATCAGATTACTCTTTTTTTCCTCTTCTTTCTTCTTGTAGCCGAGTTCTGATCATCCAGCCACTGAAGCCAAGTCAAGTGGGTATTATCTGCACATATGGGTGTTCTTATGCATATACCCCCTCTTCTTATCAGCTGGATGCTTCACTCTCTGCTCTAGTCCTCTAAGGCTATGTCACTGACTCTGGGACCAAGAGTCCCCAGGTCTTGCCACACTGCTTCATCCTGGCTTCTTAAAGGGCATTCTGGCTATACTTCTTCTAAGACAGATTTGTTTGTTGTTCTGGCAGTCTATGGTATTTTTAATATTCTTCCCCAACACTATGATTCAAATGCATCAATTCTTCTAAAATTATAGAAACTTAAAAATAAAATGAAAAAAAGAACAAGCTTACTATATTAAGAAAATACCAGGTCAATTGAAAAATAAAATACTTCTAGAAGCAAAAACAACAACATCAACAAACAGCTAGGAGAATTTAAAAACACAACAGAAAGAGTGACTATCTAAAAAGACATTATCTGGAAGATAAATCTGCAGAAATTACTCAGAATTTAGTGCAAAGAAGAAAGGTGATGGAAATTATGAAAAGAAATGAATGGCATACTGGATATTATAGGATGGCCTAACATACATATAATCAGAGTTCCAGAAAGAAACAATAGTGGTTGGGGGAGAGGAAATATTAAAAATACTGTTTGTTTTTTTTCCTGAGAATTCCCCAAATTCATGAAAGAACGTGCATTCTTAAATCCAGGAAATAATGACTCAAAAGCAGGATAAATAAAAATAAAATTACATCAAGATGCATTGTTATGGAAATTTTTCTGTGAAATTCCATCCAAGGACCCCTAAAGGATTCTTCTTTATTCTTATGCTAAATGTCGTAAAATAGCAACAGTATTTTATTTTTATGGAAAAGAAGACTGGAGAAAAATTGATGCATGTGAATTCTGGTGTTGCCAAAAACAAACACATCACTCTTAGAAGAAAGAAAACTCTTTAGGAGCAAGGATGGGGAAGTTTTGTCTTGCTTACTTTGAATTTGTCAACAGAAAAGACCAATCACTGGTAAAATAGGACTAACTGTGGCTCAAACAGCTCTTCAGAAACCCTACACAGGATCACCATGAGTTGGAACCAACTCAACAGCACTTAACAACAACAATTATAACATTTCTATATGGCACTTTCCCTTTTGTTAAAGTATATCTATCGATAAAGTCCATAGAGGTGTCAAAGGTGAGGCTGTTGGCAAATGAGAAGATGCCTGGGTCTAGAGAATGATGAACGAGAAGATTAAGGGTCTTGTTTAAGGCCAGCTCACTTGGTAGCCAATGGAGAGTAGATGTGACTCTCCTATCTCCTGCTCTGGGATTCTTTGGAAGCTCACTCCAACTATAGAGACAGTTGTGCTGTGGAGATTAGTGAGGTGGGGCTTAGGAGGAGATTTCCGGATGTAAGGAAGGTTCCAGGTTGCAGGGCCAGTTTCTATCAGAACCTCTCCTTTAGTCACAGGATGACTGAAGATGTCTCTTTCCTCTGCCTGTTGGGCCGGGGGAGTCAGGGAGGGAGAAACATGGGGCTTTGAGGAATCCTCTTCAGCTACTTTGACTGTGCGCCCAGCTGTTCCTGCTCAGCCTTTGATGTTCCAATGGGTTGGACAGGCTATGGAGAGAGTTATCAGTGAATCAGTGCTTGCTAAGGGCTCTCTTCTGGATCCCCAGGCCTTTCTTGTGTCCTTGGGGTTGTCTCCCCATGGAGTGAGGAAACTGAGAGGCGGGGTTGCTTAAGCTAGAGGAGGGCCAAGCAACATGAAAAGGTCCAGAATTCAGATTTGCCCCTGGAGCCTTTCTGGTCCAGACAAATCGGCTGGAAGGAACTTCTGAGAACATCTCGTCTAATTCCTTCATGTGACTATAAAAAAAAAGCATAAAGAATCTTGAAATGGGGGAAAGGAAAGGATTATTGAGAATCCTGTGTAACGCCCCTTCCCAAGTTCTCTCTGCCTTGCATTGTTTTTTACAACTTTGTAACATGTAGAGGATTGAGAATAATGCAAAGGACTTTTGTCCATAAGAAAGTAAATTAGTTATATTTACTTAGCAGTGGAATGCGATATTGTTGACCTATTTTGGATGTTTTGTATACTCATTTCCACATTCTTTTTTTTTTGCTTATATGTACTGAACCAATAACAACTTACTGGTCCCCTCATTAATTAGTTAAATAAGAATGTCTGTATGAGAGTCATAAATACAACTTTTATAATTTATGTTCTTTTAACATAACAAATAAGGAGCAGGTCCCCTTGTCCAAGGTCATTGTGTTAGTTGGGGTCCTCTGAGAAGCAGGTGCCAAGACAATATTAGACACTGTAGTCTTGAGCCATCAAGTCAATTCCAATTCATGACAACCTCGTGTATTACAGAATACAACAGCCTTACAGGGTTTTCTTGCCTTGTCATCTTTACCGAAGCAGACTGCTGGAACGTTTTGTTCTGCTGTGCCAATGGTGGGTTCAAAAACAACAGCCTTTTGGTCACAAACTGTTTGCACTACTATGGAGAGACCTGCAAGTCTGACTGTGGGTGAAGCACCAATGTCAGTCAGAGGCGGCACGGGGCCCTGACTCTTCCTGGACTTCCTTGGCATCACCCGCTTTCATTTTGCCTGTTTCAAGCACCACTGGCAAATGGGCTTGAATGTTTGGCATCTTCCTCAGGTGGGAGACAGGATTCTGGAGATGATCACACCAGGGGAGCCAACCTGAGCCATGGCCTCTGGTGACTACAGTGACTTTTGGACCACAATATGGTACTATTTCAAGGTAAGTCCATTGAATCTTATTCTACTCCATACAAAAAGCCTGCTTTCAAGTCAGTGGGAAGCGACTTCCCAGAGTCACTGTAGTGTAGGTTAGATGGGTCAGGAGTGGCCAGCAGGGAGCAGCTGCTCTGTATTCAAAATAACCCAGGGCCTTGCCACATTCCTTGACTGGAAAGGAGCAATGATGTGTTATAGGTGTAGTTAGTTTACAGCAATCCATGAGATTCTTTTGGCATTTAGAATTCTAAGTTCCCTTGGATGGATCCCAAGAACATTTGAATCTTATTTTAAATTCTACTATGTATAAAGTCTACCACCAGCTGCCATCAAATCAGTTTCAACTCATAACAACTCCAAGAAGAACTGTGTTTCATAGGCTTTTTAATGACTGATTTTTCTAAAGTAGATCATTAAGCCTTTATTCCAATTGGAGAAGACTTAAACTGGCCACAGTTCTTTGAATAAAATAGTGTTAAATTAAAGCACCAAGTCACAAGGAACACAGAAGCTGAGGCTCTGTGGATGAGTAGGCAGGAGGGCAACATGGAGAGGGAGGTGGAAGGAGAAGAAAGAGGTGGCCAAAAGGACGAGGTGCCAGTAAACTTAAGGAGGGCCACCACTGAGAGCCTAGAAGGGGCCTATAGCAGGCCCAGCACCTCCAGAAACTCTCCCTTTGTATCCAAGGAGCTTTCTGGGCATCACAAAGAGGCTCTTTTTTCCCAAGGAGCTCCCTGTTCTCAAATGCTATGGAATGAAGGTTTTCCACAAGGTGTGTCAGTCTGTGCTTCCCACACACAGATCCTCGGCATTTGGGACCACTCTATGAGGCTTCTATGTCTTGTAGCGTGTGGTGCCGTAGGGTAATGTACTGGACTGCTAGGTCGGTTTGAACCACCAGGTCGGCAGTTCCAACCCTCCAGCCACTCCTTGGAACCCTGTACAGGGTCACTGTGAGTTGGAACCAGCTCAACAGCACTTAACAACAACAATAGTGTTTGCCACTATTTCATCATACTGTCCTGGATACTCCTGTGTGGGGAGAGGAGAGTAACAACAGCAGTTCTAATATACTCTATAGTTTTAGGGCGCTTTCATACCATTGTAACTGCCATCTAGACAGTTTCAACTCATGGCAGCCCTATACAGAGGGGTGGCTTGTGGGTTTGAACCACTGATCTTGTGGTTGGAATTTCGGTGCTTATCTTACAGTGCCACACCAGGACTCCTTTACATGATTACTGTTCTTGTTAAGTGCCACAAGTTTATTCTAACCGATAGGACCCTGTATAGGGTTTCCAAGGAGTGGCTGGTGAGCTTGAACTGCCGACCTTTCAGTTCAAACCAACTTTGCAGTACATGCAGTAATACACTGTGCTATACCAGGACTCTGTTGCTATTGTCAGGTGCCATCAATTACATTATTACGACCACTATGTAGATGAGAAAATCAAGATCTAAGAAGTTAAGCCTCTTGGTTAAACTCAAATTTAAAACTGAATGTAGAAGATGCCTGAGATAGAGACAGAGATGACGACGTGGAGTGATGAAGCGACTGGGGACTTTGGACCCAGAGAGGGAAAGGGACTGTGGGC
>NW_006408679.1:7564791-7567943 GCF_000296735.1 Chrysochloris asiatica | reverse complement strand
GGTAACGATGGTAATGAAACGATGTATGATAGAATCAATGTAAAACTAATGTTCTCCCATGTAAACTATCACACAATACACAATAAAACATTTATTAAAAAAAAAAAAAAAAAGACTGGGTCTCTTGTCTGAGACCAAGAGAATGTGGCAGTGGGACCCTGTGGGGCCTGGGCCGGGTGGAGCTTTCCACTGGGGAAGCAGGAAAGTGCCCTCTGGTTGCAGACCCATGCTGTCTTAAAATTCTTCCACTCCAACTTCTGCCTTAAACCACCTGATGCAGTGGTACCTACTTTCAATCTGTCAGGGTTGTGAGGGAGCACTGGCTGCTCATTGGTTCTCTTCTTCCACATGGGAGACCCAGGTTCAATCCCTGGCCAAGGCACTTCAAATATAACAACCACCTAGCGTAGTGGTTACGAATCGGGTGCAAACGCAAAGTCAGCAGTTCGAAACTACCAGCTGTTCCACGGGAGAAAGATGAGGCTTTCTTTACAGCCTCGGAAACCCTGTATAGGGTCACTATGAGTCGGAACTGACTCCACAACACATAACCACCACCACCGTCTGTTAGGTTTGTGTGCTACTATGATGTTTAGTAAATTTCAGCAGAGCTTCTAGACTAAGACAGACTAGGTAGAAAGGCCAGATGATCTACTTCCAGAAATCAGCCAATAAGAACCCAGTCGATCACAAACACCCAATCTGCAACCAGTCATAGAGTAGGACCAGAAAGCATTTTGTTCCCTCATGCCTGGGATGACTCAGTGGCAGCTAATAACAAAATCCCCAGGCTGCTTGTGCTTGGTGCTGTTTAAGCCAGGAGAGTGGGGACTGAGAGATGGGGGGCAGGGGTGACCGCTCCATCTCTTCCCCCTTGTGCTTCCATTTAAAATATATCTCCGTGGGTTCTTGCTCCTCCTTTTCCTTCCTTGGGCCTGGTGGTTTGTTTTTCACGGTTTGGACAAGAACCAGGGTAAGGCAAGTACAGCCAAATCACGTTGAGTTTTATCTGCCTCCTTGGCTGGTAATCACTGCTTATCTTCCTGCTCCAACCTCCTCTCTCTCCCGGAAGAGTGTCTTGTCTTCAGTGCTGGCATCTCCCCAGAAAGGGAGTGAGTGGGTGAAGAGAGCCTGAGAGAGCAGAGAAACCCTTGGGCCTTGGAAACCGAGTGGAGATTTATTCCAACTCCTACAAGCGAAGCTTCTTTCCTGGGTTCTCTCTGGGAACACTCGTGTGTAGGGTGTGTAGGATTAATTTATGACTAGAACGCAAACAAAAACAGTTCCTAAATCCAACATTCAATAAAAGCTCCATTTAGTTTCTTCTCACTGTTTTCTTCTCCACCTGGCAGGCCGCTGCACCCTGGCTCACCGTGTGTTTTCCTGAGGCCCCTGCAAGCCTCTCTAGGTCTCTGCTAGTGTTGTATGCCTGGCTCTGCCTTCAACCAGGTCATGGCTGTCAGCTCCTGCCTTGTCCACAGATGCACATTTGTTCCCTGTTCTTCATTTATAAACTATTTAACATCCTTGGTAGATGCACAACAGGTCCAAACACTTCCTGGCACTGTTTTGCTCCATATGGTTTACACTGGCTAACTTTTGAAAGTACATCACCAGTCCTTTCTTCGTAGGTTGGTTTAGTCTGGTAGCCTTGCTAAAGCCTGCTTAGATCACAGCAATATACACACACATCTCCACTGACAGATGGGGGTGGGGTGGGGGTGGGGTGTGGCCGTACACCAGGCACATTGACTGGGACTCAAGTCCAGAATCCTGCATTGAGTGTGAGGATTTTACCACTGAACCACCACTACCCTGGTTGTCGGTAGGTGCCCTCAAGTCAGTTTCAGCTCAGAGCGACCCTTTGCACAATAGAACGAAACTGCCCCGTCCTTGCCCATCCATACAACTGTTGTTATGTGTGAGCCCATTGCTGCTGCCACTTTGTCAATCCATCTTGTTAGGGGTCTTCTCTTTGTTGCAGTCTAGTAACTAGAAACTTGGTGCAGTCAGCATCTCATATCCCTCCTTCATTTGTACCCAACATTCTGCTGGTGTGGTGCTATGGGATAAAGCACTGGACCACAGGATGGCTTGAACTCCAAGGTTGCCAGTTCAAACCCACCAGCCGCTCCTCAGAAACCCTATACAGGGTCACTATGAGTCAGAACTCAACAACACTTAACAACCACAACAACAACATGAAGGAACTGTCCTATGAAGGCCAAGTATCATATTTCTGTAGTAGATTCATTGCTCAGCAATGGTGTACTGTATTCTTCATAATCAACACCCCCTTTCCTATTGAGGAGTCCTGGTGTGGCACTGTGGGTTAATGCGCTGGACTGCAAGGTCGGCGGTTCAAACTCACCAGCCGCTCCTCAGAAACCCTATACAGGATTGCTATGGGTTGGAACCTACTCGAAGGCACTTCACAACAACAACTTCCTACTGAACTCTTCTAATCTGCATAGAAACCTGCTGTAATCACTACCATTTCAAACAATTTCCCTTGACCCTACAGCTACCTCCAACTGATGACCCATTTCTGTGCTCCCTCTTATATCAAAACCCATGAAGAGTATATATAGTTGCCACTGCAGGAGCAAAATGAGGCTTTCTGCTCACGTAAAGATTTACAGCCTCGGAAACCCTGTACAGGGTCGCTACGAGTCAGAACCAACTCCACGCATATAACAACAACAACCTACAGTTCAGCTACTCCCATTCTCTCTTTTCTCTATTCTGACTTTTAAAAATTATAATATTAGCATACATATGCTGAGGTGCACAAATCTTAAGCATACGGCTAAATGACATTTTAAAGATCTACGTTGTTGTAGTAGTTCATTGCCACTGAATCAACACCAACTCACCATGACCTTGCTACAACAGAAGCAGACATTGCACTGTTCTGTGCCACCCTCACAATTGTTGGCTTGTCTAAGCCTAGTGTTGCATCTTGTCTTAGTTATCTAGTGCTGCTGTAAAGAGAAATACTGACAGTATTTAATATCAAACAAAATGCCTATTCTCACAGTTTGTTGTTGTTAAGAACCGCAAGTTGGTTCCAACCCATAGGGTTTCCAAGCAGTGGCTGGTCAGTTTGAACCACCAACATGGCAGTTAGCAGTCTAGGGCTTATCCTACAG
>NW_006408679.1:7561654-7562461 GCF_000296735.1 Chrysochloris asiatica | reverse complement strand
AAAAAAAAAAAATTGAATCTAGAACTGAATTCTCCGAACTCCCAGTTCCTGTATACATTTGTTTATTATGTGTTTGTTCATTTACTGGCAGGTATTAGATGCTTGCCCTCAGTCCTTGCAAAGAGCTGAAGGCATGATGGACCTGCCTCAGGGGCCCACCTGTTCTCAGGTACCCTCTGGTCCATTTCCCAGGCAGGGGTTGAATGCCTACTCTGTGTCCTCAGTCCAACAGTGCAGAAATGAAAGCTTGGACCTGTCCTTAGGTGGCCCTGCCTTGAGAGCGCAAGATTAAGACTGGGTCATAAGTGCTATGGGAACCAGAAAAGGCGCTGGTTCATCCAACCCAGGTAGGCTTTCTGGAAGTGATATTTCCACAGAGTCAAGAAGGACAGATCAAAAGTGGCTGGCAAAGCAGCAAAAGGAAAGGGATAGAGGTATGATTGTGGGAGGAAGAAGGAATCATTTGGGCTTCACCCACATTAACACCATCCAGTCAGCTCATCAGTCCTAACTTGCTCACACCCTCCACCTCCAGGAGAGACAGCCTTGGGAAGGGTTCCAAGCAAGTTCTGGAAGGATGCTCAGGGTCAGATGGGTAGGGACTGTGGGGGTCCTGGATCTACTGAGCATGATCTAGACTCTAGAAAGAAGACAGGGCATGAGCTCTGGGTGGGCATATCCCCTTGGCCCTGTGGGAAAGACTGTGGCTGGAAGGAAATAAGAGGAGGGTCTTCTAAAGAATGGGTCTCTTCCCAGGATAAGCAAAGCACTGCTTAAAAGGAAGAACAAGGTCAGAGGTCTCTCACT
>NW_006408679.1:7550038-7555227 GCF_000296735.1 Chrysochloris asiatica | reverse complement strand
AATCTTTATGGGAGTAGAGAGCCTCATCTTTCTCCTGTGGAATAGCTGGTAGCTTCACACTGCTGACAAGCGCTCCTTCATTAATGTCATAGAAGTGAGGATTTGCAACACACAGGATAATTAAATCAATCAGATCCGATCAGATCACTTTATGGGGGAAGAGATTATATTAGATCCCATCATGAGGAATTACTAAGTCTTAGCTGTTAACCTTCTGAGAATGCTGGCCCAGTCAAGCTGACAGGAAACTATTGTGCCGATCCATTCATGGAGGGTTTCTTTCGTTTTTATTGACCCTCTAGCAAACTCCCACCCCTTGTCTGTCAGTTTGTTGTACCATGGTGGCTTCCATATTGCTGTGATTCTGGAAGCTATGCCATGGATATTTTAAATACCAGCAGAGTCACCCATGGTGGACAGGTTTCAGCTGAGCTTCCAGACTAAGCCATACTAGGAATGAGGAGAAACAGACTACTTTTGACTATTTAGTCACTGAAAACCTTATGAATAGTAGTGAAACACTACCAGATATCACCAGAATATTGAATATTGAAACATGATAAAGAGGACCAGTATATTGTCTGACATAGTACTGGAAGATAAGCCTCTCAGGTTGGAAGGCACTCAAAATATGATTGGGCAAGAGCTGCCTCCCTAAAGTAGAGTTGACCGTGATGATGCAAATAGAGTAAAGCTTTAGGGACTTTCATCTGAGCACAACTCAAAATGAGGAGAAACTGCTATAAACATTCATGAGTACATCATGCTGGGTAAAGTGGGGGATCAGCAAAAAAGAGGTAGACCCCCCTAGCGAGATGGATGGCACAGTGGCAGCAGCAATGAGTTCAAGTGTAGCAACAATTGTGAGGTTGGTGCAGGACCAGGCAGTGTTTCATTCCATTGTGCATAAGGTCACTATGAGTCGATACCAACTCGAGGACACCTAACAACAACAACAACAACTAGCAAGCATGGTGTCCTTTCTTAGCAATGGTCTTTTCAATTGTCTCGTATGTGCATGAATGCTGGACAATGAAAAAGGAAAGACATATACACGTATGAAATCATCACCCAGAAAAAAACAAATTAAACACTTTCAGCTCCCAAGGAGGTTTCCAGTGTTCCTTCCCAGTCATTACCAGTTCAGCTCCTGCCCCTCTCCCAAGAAGCAGCTACTCTTATTAGACATGGAACCAACTTCTCAGGAGCAACAACAGCACTTTGGACAGCCAGCAGATGTCCTTGCAGAATCAATAGGGAACCATCCATCCACAGAAGAGCACTCATGGAACCCAGACACATATCCACAAGGGAGAGGCAGTGCCTGAGAAGGAATCGCTGTGTGCTCAGATGTGTGTCTGGGTGGACCCATGTTCCATGGAGACACGCTATGAAGAGAAAAGACGTTCAGATGGAAACACTGAATATTATGGGTGATGGAACTGTTTGTGCTTTTCAAAAATGAATGTATTTTTCTGTTGGCCTGAGCCAGCAAAGGAACACTTAGAGCTTATGGGGTTTAACTTAGTACTCAGTTTTTTCAAGATATATATTTGGAAATCTAGCTTGGATTAGACCTTAAAATCTAATTTGGAGTACAAGTTAGGATACTTGATATTGAAATTAAAATCACATGTTAATTTAAGTATAGGACATGCTAAATGCCTATCATTATTATAAATGTTTATATTTGTGCATGTTTATGTTAATATTTCGCCACTCATCTAACCCACCTGTCAGTTTGGTATGGATTACATCTCAATGTAAAGAAAATTCATCTGTCAGTTTGTCATGCTGTGGTGGCTTGGTGATGCTGTGATGCTGGAAGCGATGCCAAGGCTATTTTGCCTGCTGGCAGGTCACCCATGGTTGACAGGTTTCAGCTGAGCTTCCAGACTAAGAAGAAGGAAAGGCCGACTACTTCTGAATATTTGACCACTGAAAACCTTATGAATAGCAGTGAACCACTATCAGATAGTATCAGGATATTGTATATTGAAACATGATGAAGAACACTAGAATATTGTCAGATGTAGTACAGGAAGATGAGCCCCTCAGGTTGGAAGGTGATCAAAATACAACTGGAGAAGAGCTGCCTCCTCAAAGTAGAGATGACCATGATACGAATGGAATAAACCTTTAGGACCTTCATTTGCTGATGGGACACAACTCAAAATAAGGAGAAACAGCTGTAAACATCTGATAATATTTGAAACATGGAATGTGTGAAGTATGAATCTAGAAAAATTGGAAGTTGTCAAAATGAAATAGAATGCATAAGATTGATATCCTAGGCGTCCATATCCTGAGCTGAAGTGGACTGTATCGGCCATTTTGAATCTGACAGTCACATGGTTTACTATGCCAGCAAAGAAAAACTGAAGAGGAATGGCATTGCATTCATCATCAAAAAGAACATTCCAAGATCTATCTTGAAGTGTAATGCTGAAAAAAATTAGAAAGAAAGAAAAAAAAAAAGCAAAAGGAAAAAATAAGAGAAGAAAGAAAACCAGAAAATAAGAAAAACAAAAGAAGGGAAAGCAAAGAAAATGGAAAATTTGGGGTGGGTCAGGGCACTCAATACAGGTCCAGGAGCTCTGCTGGTGGAGGAGGCCACTGGGTGAGAGGGCAGGGGAAAGAGAGCCCATCCTGCACTGAGTCCCTGCTGGCCTACAAGGTGTCTGGGGGCAGGGCGTCTGGTGCAGTAAGGAATTCCAACTGGATCAGAAGAAGGCTGAGGTCAGAGCACCTGGTCCTGGAAAGAGTTTCTGCCAGGCCAGAGGGCTCACCTGTCCAGTTCTATGTGTTCTCCTGGCCCATGGAGGCAAGAGGATGTGCCTCCAAGTGTGGGTCCTGATCCAAGAAGGCCTGCTGCCGGGTGGGGGCTGTATACTCGGAGCAGCTACTGGGAGGGTTTGGGGAACAAAGGGAGGGTGGGAACGTTCTAGTTGCCATCCCCAGGTGTGGTCGATTGTGTGGTCCTGGGAGAGTGGAGATCACTGATGATCAGGCCTCTCCCTGATATGGGTGCTGCTTGCAAACGTTCAAAATGGCTGCTCTGTGTCAGGCCAGCTAACAATTTACCATCGCTGTTTGACTCCTTGTTCGTGTTTTTGTTCAGCTTCTTCTCCTAGTTGGTACTGGATCCTCTTCTCTATCCTTTCCTCTGAAGGTCAGGGTAACAGGATTATTATCCATACTGGCTTCATTTAGTCTCTCATTTCCTTGTTGTAGAGGGTCTGTCTGGGTAACCCACTTGTCTGATCGACCATCTTGGTGAAAGTTCCACTTGGCACTTTTAAATGTATGTATGTTTTTGTTTGTTTCCTGGAGTTGACTCCCAGTCATGGTAACCCCATGTGTGCCAAGTAGAATTGTGCTTCAAAGGGTTTCCTGGGTGTGAGCATTTGGAAGTTGACTGCTAAGGCTGCCTCCTCAGGCTCTCCCGCACATGTCTGAACTGTCACCTTTTGGGCTACAGTTGAGTGCTTAACTATCTGTGCCACCTTTAAAATGCATACTATCCAGTACTGGGGAGACTTGCCTAGACCCTGGTGTGATTTGACAACACAGGCAAACACTGTGCTGAAGATAGATCCAGCTGTCTTTTGCCATCTTATGTCACTGATATATTTTAAAAATTATTTTTCTATATGTTTTTGTTCCAAAACTTTCAAGCATTACACATAAAATCCTACCTATTTCTCAAAAATACTCACTTTGATCAGATAATTTTCTATGTATTTACCCCAACACACAAACACAAATACACTTACAGGAATATGTAGTTTTTGTTTTACAAGATTAAAATATATATATACAAATAGGATCGTGCTATCATTCTGTGACTTTTTGTTGTTATTGCTTAATACTATGCTTTGGAAATCTTTATATGGTAGGGAAATGGAACTTCCTACTGCTTCCTAGGATGGCTATACCATAATCTAACCATTCCCTTAAGGAGCTCTGGTAGCATAGTGAATTAAGAGTTGGGCTGCTAACTGCAAGGTCAGCTGTTCAAATCTACCAGTAACTCCACAGGAGACAGATGAAGCTTTCTGCTCCCATATAGATTTACAGCCTTAGAAACCCTATACAAGGTTGTTGAGTCGGAACAGATTCTACCATACATAACCACCACCACTACCATCAACCACTCCCTAAGAAAATCCGGTGATGAAGTGGTTAAATGTTCAACTGCTAACTGAAAGCCCAGTGGTTTGTACCCACTTAAACGTCTACTGCCATAAAGATTACAGTCTTGGAAACTCAGTGGGACATTTATTCTTTTTCCTATAGGGTCAGTGTGAGTCATTATCCACTTAACCATTTATTGCTTCCTGTTTTCCCATTTGCTTTTACTGGCTTCTAGAAATACCCTTGAACATGTCACTTCGTGTGCATGGGTTTGTATTATTTTAACATTTAATGTTGTGGTTGGTGGCTTTGACTCATTGGATAGGGTTTCCAAAGCTGTAAATCTTTACAGGAGCAGAAAGCCTCATCTTTCTTTTGCCTAGTGTCTGGTGGACTTGAACCACTGACATTGAGGTTAGTAGTCCAGTGCTTACCCTACAGAACCACTGTATTCCCCTAAAATGTTATACCTGGGCCTAAGGCAATGCTGCCTTTCTGTGAGGAAGGAATGTTCTATTCTGCTTTGTGAAATATGGTAGCCACCAGCCACCTGGGGCTTTTGAGCACTTGAATGAGGACCTGAAATTTTCATTTTGTTCAATTTTCATTTAAATTTAAATATTCAATTGCGTCTTGTGGCTACTATATTGAGCAGCACAGAATTAAGAGAATGATTTTTAAATTTTAATAACTATAGCTGAAGTTACTCCAAAAGAACATTTGGACCAGTCGCTGACGTCCAGGCCCCCAGAGGCCCAACCCGCCCGCCCAAGGCCCAACCCTCCTGCAGCCCAGTCGCTGACTCCCAGGCCCCCAGAAGCCCAAACTGCCCGCCCTAAGCTCAACCCGCCCACCCAAGGCCCAAATGGCCTGCCGCCGAGGCCAAGGCCCAACTGAGGCTCAAAAAAGTTATTCTGAGTTAAGCAATAAGGAGAGTGAAAAGGGAAGACCACATCCTGATCACATCTTCCTGGAGGTAATCAGAAAACATAAAAAATTACCAAAACACATACTTTATTAAGTATTAGGGCCACAGATAAACATTAAACATG
>NW_006408679.1:7531149-7533271 GCF_000296735.1 Chrysochloris asiatica | reverse complement strand
AGCTAAGTCCTACAACGTTCAATAGACTCCTGTGAACCTGGGTGGAGACCTGGTTGGCCAGCAGTGTGGCAAGACCGGGGACTCTTGGGCCCAGAGTCAGTGACACAGCCACAGAGGACTAAAGTGGAGAGTGAAGTGTCCAGCTGATAAGAAGAGAGGGCATATACATAAGAACACCCACACTTGCAGATAATACCAACTTGACCTGGCTTCATTGACTGGAATGATCCAAGTTCAACTAGAAGAAGAAAGAAGAGGAATAAGAGTAATCTGATACAATTTGATGAACTTGACCTACACCTATGGATGTAGTAGCTCAAAAGAGGGTACAAATCTTTACAGCAAGGATCATTCCCTCCCCCTCCATACACAGAGTAGACAGGTATGGGCCACTTGGACATTGGCTACCCAAAATGAGGGGGTGGGGGGGTAGCCTACAAAGGCAAGAAGTGACTGGCTTACGAGCTTTCAAGAGGGAGCCTAGATCTCCTCATATGCATGTATATATATATAAAATACTATAGCTTGGGTCAGGTGCACCTTAGTTCTCAAGTTAACATCTTTGCTCTTCAACACTGTCTTGTGCAGCAGATTTGCCTAATGCAATATGCCATTTGATTTTTTTGTCTACTGCTTCCATGAGTGTTGATAGTTGATCCAAGAAGAATGAAGTCCTTGACAACTTCAATCTTTTCTCCATTGATAAGAATGTTGTTTATAGGTCTAATGGTGAGGATTTTTGTTTTCTTTACGTTGAGATGCAATCCATACCGAAGGCTGTGGTCTTTGATCATCATCAGTAAATATTTTAAGTCCTCTTGGTTTTCAGCAAGCAAGGTTGCATCATCTGTATATCGCAGGTTGTTAATGAGTCTTCCTCCAATCCTGATGCCACTCAGAGACTCCTCCCAACCCCATTGCCACTGAGTGGATTCTGACTCTTCGTGACCCTATATAGGGTTTCTGAAGCTATAAATCTCTATGAGAACAGCCAGCCTCATCATTCTCCCTCCGAAAAGCTGATGGGTTTGAACTACTGACCTTGGGGTTAGCAGTTCAGTGTGTATCCTACAGGTGTCCTTCCCAATAACTAAAGGGCTGCCTTTATTAGCTCTCAGCTGCCCACCAGGGATGTTCAGTTCTCTTCTACAGCCCTGGGGCTCTGGGGCCATTCACCCTCTGGTACCTCCTGAATACACAGTGTTCTTGCATGAGGGTAAATGAAACTTTCTCAACTGCAAGGGCATCCTGGGGGTACCACCCCTCTATTTCAGGAGGTCCAGAGCCAAGGAGTGGCCTTCAGGGCATCTCATATCTAAGTATTTCTCCAAGCAAGACAATCCTGTGCTCCAACATCCTCTGATTCCATGTCCCCACCCTACCCCGCTAAAAAGCTGCATTCTTTAACTTCTCCTCCTGCCTCCCTGAACTAGCCTGCCTTGTTTTTCTGATGCTCAGAGTTGGATGTAAGAGTCTTTCATGGAGTAAGATCTATGTTTAGTGTCAAACTAAACATTTGTTTTGAAGCCGGAATCTGCCACTTACCCGCTGGAGGATTTGGACAAGTTGCTTAACCTCTTTGACCCTCAACTTGTCATCTTTTAAATGAAGATATTGACTCATAGGGTCACGGAGTCAACAATCTCCTCATTGTTCTGAGAACTAAATGCGATCATTAAGGTAAACACCTAGCAAAGTGACTAGTACTTTGGGAGCTGTTCATCTTGTTCTTATTATTAATGTAATTACTGTCTCACAGCTCATGTTTACTGAGTGGTTGATATGAAGATGAATAAACCACTCAGAGGCCTCTGCTATGCAGAGGCTCATAATCTTGTTGGAGAGGAAACACAGGCATTGACCATTTGAATATGAGCACAAAAGAAGCAGAGGTTTGCTCCAGCTTTCCAGGCAGTAGGGCAGTCGTGAAAAGAAGTTCATATCTGGGCAACCATAGATTTAGAATAAAACAGGGTAATGTCTGAGCTGGGGAAACAAAAGAGTAGGAGCAGGTTCAGTTCAGTGCAGTTCAACTCTTCATTCCTATAAAGTGCCCCATAAAAGGCCTGGTGCTAACAGAGCTCAACCAGAAGTAAAAAGAAAAGGAAAAAAAAAAAAAAAA
>NW_006408679.1:7516154-7530537 GCF_000296735.1 Chrysochloris asiatica | reverse complement strand
GACCATCAAGGGAGAAGAGCAGAGAGCGGGACCCTACCCAGAGAAGCAGTGATGTCTGAAATGAAGCCAGAGATGAGGAGGAGGAGCGATGGAGCAGCTGGAGACTTTAGATCCAGAGAGGGAGAGTGACTGTGTGCTGAAGACCTGGGGGGTACGGGGGAAGGATTGCATGGAGGGGATTGTAACCATGGCAATGAGACGATATGCGATAGAATGAATGTAAAACTAATGTTCTCCCATGTAAACTATCACATAATTCACAATAAAACATTTAAGAAAAAAAAAAGAACATCAAATGCTTAAAAAAAGGCCTGGTGCTCCCTCTCCTGACACTGCCCTTGTTGTCCTCTAGAGCTGACTTGCTGAGTTTAGACCCTCACTCCTGAGTCCTCAGCTCCAGGCCTTCCACCGAAGGCCAGCACTGCCCCACCTGCCCTCAATCATTAGCAGGGGCAGCCTCTGCTTGTCTGAGAAGGACATCAAGACAGCAATGACCCACTCCTGGGCCACACTCCATCACCTATCTGTCTCCATGTCCCATGGTAACAGCTTTCATGTTGCTGGGATGCTGGAAACTAGGATACTGGTATTTCAAATGCCAGTAGGGTCACCCATAGAGGACATGTTTCTGTGGAGTTTCCAGACTCAGACAGGCTAGGAATAAAAGCCTGGTGATCTATTTTCAAAAATTAGCCAATGAAAACAACATAACATTGTCTGGCTCGCTTGCTTTGAATATGCCATCAGAAGAGATAAACCACTAGAGGAGGACATCGTTGTGGGTGAAGCAGAGGGCCAGCAAGGCTGAAGAAGACCCTTGGGGAGATGGACTGACATGACAGTCCCCACAATGGACCTGGGCATATCAACAATCATGAGGGTGATGTAGAGAAGGTCGCCATGAGCCAGAGTCTACTTGGTGCACACGATCTGTCTGCCTCTCTATCCATCCATCTGTCTATCTATCATCTATCGGTCACACTGTTGTACTTGCCCTGAATGCAAAGCACCTTCTAGGTCCTTATGCTATACTCCTTCGCGACATGGGAGACTGGGGACAGGTTATGGGTGGGATGGAAGAAACCCTGGGCCTCATCTTTTTTGGGCAGGCCTGGAATGTACAGTCCCATCACTATAAAACATACCATCATGAAAATAAACACTAGCCACAGTGTTTCATTCTGTTGTGCATAAGTCGGTACCAACATGGCACATAACAACAATACAAGCCTAGGGCCCACTATATGACCAAAATGGTACCAAGATTTGGTCCCACCCTCCTCCTTAGGAGTCATTTACCTTTTTTCTTTTTTCAGTTTTTATTGTGAATTTAGTGAAAGTTCACATGGGAGAGCATCAGCTTTACATCCTATATTTCGTTTCATTGCAATGATTACAATCCCTTCCATGCATCATCATCATCCAAGAGCATTTGCTTCCGTTCCCTCTGTTGTTTTTTTTTTGTTTTTGTTTTTTTTTTGATGTATACCGAAGCACCCAATAACCGTTCAAAAAACCAAAGGGTACACTCCGCAAGCCTGGCCCTGGCTGTCACATACAACCCCTCTTCCTCTCTGAGTCCAGAGTCCCCAGCTACTGCATCTCTCCATGTCATTGTCTTTGCCAGCATATCTGGCATCACTGCTTCTCTGGATAGGGTCCTGCACATTGTTCTTCTCCCTTGATGGTCCCAGGGTTCCCAGCTCCTGGACTGCAAGATCAACCACTCCACTTCTTTTGTTACAAAACGTCTATCTTTACATTTGCAACACTCACAATCAGTTCGGATAGCAATTATTCACTATTGAACCACAAGAGTCTTATCCCCATCCCCCTTTGCCAGGCCCATCCAGACAGTTTGGAAACCACTCAGTGGAGATTCTTCTACCTTCCCCTGTACGCTCTGAAACTAGGCTCCCTATTGAAAGCTTGTAAGCTAGTCACTTCTTGCCTTTGTAGCATTCCCCCCGCCCCCTGGCCTATTTTGGGTAGCCAATGTCTAAGTTGCCCATCCCTGTCAACCCTGCATACCGAGGGGGTGGGAGTGATCCTTGCTGTAAAGATTTGCTCCCTCTTTTGAGCTACTACATCCATAAGTATAGGTCAAGTTCATCAAATTGTAGTGGACTACAAATGGGTACTATCTGCAAATATGGGTGTTCTTGTGCATCTCCCCTCATGTCATATCAGCTGAATGCTTCACTCTCCACTCTAGTTCTGTGGCCATGTCCCTGTTCCTGGGACCAGGAGCCCCCAGGTCTCACCATATTGCTGGCCAACAAGATCTCAACCCGGGTTGACAGGAGTCTATTGAATGTGGTCGGACTTAGCTCACAACTTCATTGCTGTTGTCCCCCCACTTCCTCCTATCAGTAGACCAACATGGTCACCAGTAAGAACACATGTCTGCTCACGTGTTACACTTGAGTCTCAGTCTTGGAAGGGGGTTTGCCCTGAGGGGACCCAACCACTTGCCTTGATGGCTCCCTGGTGAACATCTTGCTTGTTCTTGTAGTAGTCAATCAGACTGCTGTTATTGTTTTTGATTTTTCCTACTGGTCTTTCTTTCAAGAAATATCTTCTGTTCTAGCCATTCCAGGCTGGTCTGCTTGTCCTTTCAAATGGAAATTTCCCACCTCAGAAGATTCTGGACAGGGTTCAGGATTCCACCTATGGTCTTATGCAATGCAAAGGCTCCACAGGAAGCCTCCTTCACTGGGCAAGTTCTAGCCCCATTTTAGGTATTCCAATTAGTTATAGGTTGAAAATGGACATACAAGCTTTCTATGGTTGTGTTTTCGGCTGTTCCTTTCTCTCCCCATCAAGTATCTATTTTACAATAGTAGACAAGGGAAACCAAGTTTCAAAAGACAGCCAAGCATCTTAACATTATTTCCCCTCTTTTACTCATTCAAACCATGCCTCAGTATTTGTATCCACGAGCCCTGTTGTTCCAAGGTTGAGCATACATCATTATTTACCTCTGTTCCACTTAGCCCATGCAAACCTGCCTGAAAGGAGTCATTTACCTTTTGATGGAGAAGAATTGGTGGGCTGGAGCTCAGGGATGAGAAAGGTAGCACTTGAAGATGGAAAAGGTGACATAAGTGTTTGAGTAAACACTGAAGACTTTAATTATGACATAGAGTTTCCATACATGATTCTTACAATGTCATTTTTACCTAGAGAGCTTAGCTAAGGTCCAAGCATTGACTGAAATCAATATGAATCAATTAACAAAGGAGGGATAAGCAGGAAACTATTATCACTGAACTAGCTAGTGTCCTTGGATCCCAGCACACTGAGTGTGTGGATGGGCCATCTTGAAGCACTGACTCAGGCTATGTCTGAAATTTTATTTTTTTGGAATAAGTTAATTATTGTGAAGTTCTCTTTTTGATTGAATTAACAGACAGGGAATTAAAATTTACTGAATTAGAAACACTTATTGAACATGAAACAGTGAGACTGATTAACTTAGTTGTTTTGTACTCGTTGTCTTCAAATCATTGAAGACATGCTCTCCTTTTCATTAACCTGGTTCTTTCTCTTTTTTATTTTAAAAAAAAAACTCTGTATCAGTTACTTGTTGGTACTTTGCTCATGAATGAATGCCTATTGAATCTCATAGGGGACAGGCCAGATATATCCAAGCAGGTCCAATTCATCAGAGTGTGAAGACTCTGGGGTCTGTCTAGCCCACTGATGAGTCTGCCTCAACCTGCATGTGCTCTAGACCAGTTCAGAGAAGTTCAAAGTGACAAGGAAGGCTGAGCTCAGGGAAGTGCCAAAGGGACCTAGACTAGATGAATTTGACAAGCCTCATATGCTCAGAAACTTGCCATTGGCACACCAAGAATGACTCTGTCTTTTGAGGCAAACTCATAGTATCCAAACTCACAGAAGCTGATGTATAGACCATAATGAAACTCTTAACCACTGAGAGGTCCAATGAGCTTTCTCCCTATAGCTGTGACATTTGGGAAGCCAAATAATACTTAGAAGATAATCTTTTAGCTTGGAAGCAGAGCTGGGGGAGTTGGTGGAACATTTAAAGGTCGGCTGGATCCAGGCCTGGGTTAGATTGACCCAATGCTTGGCAGAATCCCAAGAAGGTAGGGTCATGTTTGACTGATTTGTTTTTTATTCACAGCTCTAAACTTATTGTATTGTTCTTGTTGAGTTGGTTTTGATTCATAGCAACCTGTACAGGGTTTCCGAGGTGGGTTTGAACTGCCAACCTTGTGGTTAGCAGTCCAATGCTTATCCTACAGTGACACACCAGGACTTCCTAACTCCGTGTAGGTGCTCAATAAATCTTTGTTGAATGAATGAATGAATAGGTTCCCCAAACAATGATAGAGCTATCAAGAACTAAGAGACTTGGATAGGGCTTGTACAGGCAGAGGGGAAGAATAGGTGTTTTCAGCATGAGGAACTGTAATATGAGATCTTGAGAGGAAATGGGAAACCAGTGTGGATAGAGGAGTGTGAGTTGTCCAGCACTCTATACATTTACTCCATATGTATACATGTATAGTCCTAGTGTGACCCTGTGGGTTAAAGCACTGGATTGCAAAGTCGCTTTGAACTGCAGAGTTGGCAGTTCAAGTTTGCCAGCTACTCCTTGAAAACCCTATACAGGGTTGCTGTGGATCAAAACCTACTTGATGGTACTTAACAATAACAACATGTATATATATATATATATATATATATATAGAGAGAGAGAGAGAGAGAGAGAGAGAGAGAGCGAGCGAGCTCTGGTAGCGTAGTGGTTACGAATCGGGCTGCGAACCTTAAGGTCAGCTGTTTGAAACTACCAGCCGCTCCACCGAAGAAAGATGAGGCTTTCTACTCCCGTAAAGATTTACACCCTCGGAAACCCTGTACAGGGTCGCTATGGGTTGGACCCGACTCGATGGCACTTAACAACAAATATATATATTTACGATGACGGTATTGGCTAGAAGACAGGCTTTTATGGTTCTTCAGAATTTGTTGTTCTTAGGTGTCGTTGAGTTGGTTCCAACTCCTAGTGATCCTATGCACAACAGAACGAAATACTGCCTGATCTTGTACCATCCTCACAGTTGTTACATTGGAGCCCATTGCTGCTGCCTCTGTATCAATCTATCTCATTGGTGGTCTTCTCTTTTTTGCTGACCTATCACTTTGTCAACCACGAGGTCCTTCTCCAGGGACTAGTCCTTTCTAAAAATATGTCCAAAGCCTGAGAGACGAAGTCTCATCATCCTAGTTTCTTAGGAGCATCCTGGATGGACTTCTTCCAACAAAGATTTATTTGTTCTTCTGGCAGTCCATGGTACTTTTAATATTCTTCTTCAACATCACAATTCAAATGCATTGATTCTGCTATAGTCTTCCTTATTCAGTGTTCAACTTTCACATGCATATGAGGTGATTGAAAATACCATGGTTTAGGTCAGGTGCATCTTAGTCCTCAAGCT
Organism: Chrysochloris asiatica; assembly: GCF_000296735.1. Classification (NCBI taxonomy): domain Eukaryota; kingdom Metazoa; phylum Chordata; class Mammalia; order Afrosoricida; family Chrysochloridae; genus Chrysochloris; species Chrysochloris asiatica. Next base: position 7,525,066 of record NW_006408679.1, on the reverse strand, counting down.
GACATCTTTGCTCTTCAACACTTTAAAGAGGTCTGGTGCAGCAGATTTGCCTAATGCAATATGTCGTCTGATTTCTTGACTGCTGCTTCCATGAGTGTTGTTGGTGGATTCAAGCAAAATGAAGTCTTGACAGTTCCAAACTTTTCTCCATCTATTATGATGTTATTTATTGATTCAGTTATGAGGATTTTTAATTTTCTTTACATTGAGGTACAACCATACTGAAGGCTTTGTTCTTCAACAGACGTACTTCAAGTTCTCTTCATTTTTAGCAAGCAAGGTTGTATCACCTGCAAATACAGTTTGTTAATGAGTCTTTGTCCAATCCTGATGTCATGTTCTTCATATAATCCAGGTTTCAGATTATTTGCTCAGCATACAGATCGAATAAGCATAGTACAAGGATACAACTCTGGCATACACCTTTCCTGATTTTTAAACCATTCAATATCTCCTTGTTCTGTTCTTATAACTGCCTCTTGGTCTATGCACAGGCTCCTCATGAGCAAAATCAAGTGTTCTGAAATACCCATTCTTCTCAATGTTATTTATAGTTTGTCATGATCCACACAGTTGAATTCCTTTGCATAGTCAATAAAGCAGAAGCAAACATCCCTCTGGTATTCTCTGCTTTCAGCCAAGATCCATCTGACGTCAGCCATGATTATCTTTAGTTTCATGTCCTCTTCTGAATCCGGCTTGAATTTCTGGCAGTTTCCTGTCAATGTACTGTTGCAACTATTTTTAAAATTATTCTAAGGGACTATCCTTCAGAAGAGAGGAAGGAAAATTGGAGCAGGGACTCCAAGTTGAGGATTGGATTCTTAGGAATGAGGCTTTACTTTCTGAAAGCAAAGGCATGGTATTACATGATTTATTCACAGGCCTTTGTGTTCAACATTGAAAAAACCAATACCCAACCAGTTGCTATGGAATCAAGTCCAACTCATGGTGACTTCATTTATGTGTCAGAGCAGAACTGCGATCCACAGGGTTTCCAATCATTGTGACTTTTTGGAAGTAGATTGCCAGTCCTTTCTTATGAGGTGCTTCTGGGTGCATTAGAAACACCAACCTTTTGGGTCACAAACAAATGCTGAACAGTTTGTGCCACTCAGGGATATCAGGGACTGACTGCTTAATTTTACATGCTCAGAAGCTTCAGGAACAAGAGCAGGAGTCCTGCTATCTGGGGCATCGATGGCTATATTCTCTAAGAAAGACCATCTGAGATCTGAAGTCCCCTCTGTATGATGTGTTTTCCTAGTGGCGAGTGTATTCGCTAAGGCAGTGCTAGTTGCTATAACAAATACACCCTGAATTCTCAGTGCTAAGAAAACAAAAGTTTACTTCTTGCCCACGAGGATGCTCCTAGTCAGGTGGCCTCCATGTGGTCATTCAGTGACCCAGGCTCCTTTCATCTTTGGCTCTACTTTCCTCTAAGTCTTTTCCATCTGAGAAGGAGCCACCTGCTACATCCATGTGCCTGTCACAGCTGAGAAAGTTCACACAGTCCTAGGAGGTGCAACGGAGCTTGAAAGTGTAGTTCCTTTGAAGTCCCAACAACTCTTGTACACAATGGGAGGGAAACACAAACATTACCAGAAACACCTGCATGGGATAGGAAGCGAAGGGGATAGTGCCAGGAGGGTGTGTGGGGGATAAGGAACCTTCTACAAAGTGTTCTGGACGTGGGGCTGTCCAGGTTTGGCTCAACTGAAGTGAAACCTTTACTTAGAGATACACAGGCCCCAGAGCTGGTTTGAGCAAGGGATTGTCTTCAGGCAAACAGTGGCATCCATGCTTGAGGCAAAGTCCTCTGATTTTTCCTTCTTGCTTTAGTTATCTGGAAAATATGTAGTGTCCCCATCCTATTCCCCAGGGAATAAGCCAGAAAGGACTGAGCAGTGCGCTTATTTAGCCAAAAGATCTTTTTCTAACATCTACATGCCCTAGGTATTGTGGTTGTTGTTAGCTGCCATCGAGTCAGTGCCGACTCATAGCAACCCTATGCACAGCAGAACGAAATACTGCCCAGTCCTGGGCCAACCTCACTACTGTTGCCACGCTTAAGTCCATCAATGTTGCCACTTGACCAATCCATCTTGTTGGGGTCTTCCTCTTTTTCTCTGACCCTCCACCTTACCAAACATGATGTCATTCTCTAGCGACTGGTCCCTCCTGACAATATGTCCAAAATATGAGAGATGAAGTTTGGCCATCCTGGCCTCCGAGGAGCACTCTGGCTGCACTTCTTGCCAAACAATCTATTGGTTCTTTTGGCAGCCCGTGGCACTCTCAATATTCTCCTCTAACACCATAACTCAAAAGCATCAATTCTTCTACAGTCTTCCTCATTCACTGTCCAGCTTTTGCATGCATATGAGGTTATTGAAAATACCATGGCTTGGGTCAGGCGCACCTTAGTTCTCAAGCTGACATCTTTGCTCTTCAACACTTTAAAAAGGTCTTGTGCAGCACATTTACCTAATGTAATAAATACATCATTTGATTTCTTGACTGCTGCTTCCATGAGTGTTGATAGTTGATTCAAGAAGAATGAAGTCCTTGACAACTTCAATCTTTTCTCCTTTGATAAGAATGTTGTTTATTGGTCCAGTAATGAGGATTTTTGTCTTCTTGACATTGAGATGTAATCCATACCGAAGGGTGTGCTCTTTGATATTCATCAGCAAGTATTTTAAGTCCTCTTCACTTTCATCAAGCATGGTTGTATCATCTGTATATCGCAGGTTGTTAATGAGTCTTCTTCCAATCCTGCTGCCACGTTTTTCTTAATATAACCCAGCTTCTCGGATTATTTGCTCTAGGTACTACCATGTAAAGGAAAGAAGTTTTCTTCTGGGTCCAGGAGTTCTGGTAATGGGCCTCTTCCTGTAGCATTGGACTACTCACTCAAAATTTCCAAGTCCTTCTTTTCCCCCACCTGTATAATCAAAGTTCTTTAAATCACTTCTAGCTCAGCAGTTTTTAATGGGTGTGTTTTCTTCCTCCAGGGGACATTAGGCAATGTCTAGAGACATTTTTGGGTTTTCCAACTTGGGGGTGGGGGGCAGAACCTATTTGGAACCTAGCTGGGAGAGGCCAGGGGAACAGTTATGCATCTTACATACATAGGACAGTCCCCACAAGAAAGAATAATCTACCCCACGTGCCCATAGTGCTGAGGTATAAAGCAAACTTGGCTCTTGCTCTAAAACGTTATGATTCTTGCCAAAGCAGAGACTGTGGGGATGTTTGAAATTCTTGGTGGTGGTGGTTATGTTAGACTTCTGTAAATGTGACCAGTACCCATTCTCTTTCTCCACACCAGGCTTCTTTCTCTCCCATTAGACATCCCTCAAGTTGCAAAGAGGATTTGACAATAGTACATATGCAAATGTCACATATGCAGCTGCTATGGGAGCAACCACAGATTCTTCTTCATGTTCAGCTTAAGTCCCTCCCCATGCAGCAATTCTCCCTGACAGGATTTAAAGAACTAATGTGAGAATTTGAAGATGGTGCATGAGAACTAGACTTTAACTTTCTTCTTTAGAGGGGATGGTTTGCAGGGAGCCATCCCATTCTCTTTGTTTGTGAAATGGAGCCCAAAGAATACTCACATCATATCCACTTAATCGCTCAGCAAGCTTTCACTGAGCACCCACTACGGGCCAGATGCTGTTCTATGCACTGGCCATTGAACAGTGAATAAGGCAAACATCTGTGCTGGGGAAAACCAGATGCTGTGGGGGAGCTGGCTAACTAACCATCACAGCACGGTTTATTTTTATAGTCAGGAGCTCTCTCTCGCGACAGAAGTCAGTTTATTTTGCCCTATATCCTGGTGTGCCGCTGCGGGTTAATGCACTGAACTGCAAGGTCGGTTTAAACTGCAAGGTTGGCGGTTCAAGCTCACCAGTCGCTCCTCAGAAACCCTATACAGGGTAGCGATGAGAAGGCTCAAAGGCTCTTAAAACCAACAACAACATATCCACAAGAGGAATCTTCTTAGATATCCTAGTAGAGAGATCACAAACCATACACTTTTGCTACAGAAAATCACCGTTTTTAACCTCTCCCTGATTAGGAATTTTGGAAAGTTGAGAGTTGTGGATTTTCTCCACTTCAGGCACAGTGAGACCTGAGCTGCTCCCAGTTCTCCTCAGCTCCCCTTTTGAGGAGCTTGCTTTCCTGCCCAATGGGGTGTTGCATTCCATCCTGGGGACCCAGAGGGAAAGGGACTTTGCAGGGAGAAGAGTGTGGGAGGCAGGGACTAAGGAAAAGTGCCGAGGTCCAGCCAATTCCTCCCAGGCTAGTAAAATTCCAGGGCTGAGTCCAAGCTCCCAAAATAGAAGCGAAAGGAGAGTAAACTTCCTGGCTTCAGAGGGGCGTCAGCTGTGCTGAGCAGAGCCTGGGATGGGCTGTGTGTTAAGGGGAGGGGTGTGTGGTGGAGAGGAGCCAGCCCAGCCCAGAGACCTGGGTGACCGTGGCGGGGGTGGGGAGGACAGCGGGGGAGTGTTAACCACAGTACAAGAGCAGCAAGTGCCCCACACCATCTGCCATCTCATCACACCCCAACCTCGGTGGCGGCCTCTTTCTTTAGGACACAGGCTTGGGAAGAAGGCAGACGCCAGTGTGAGTGTGGACTCGTTTGTGCGGCCCAAGCAGCGAGCATTTGTGGATAGGGGCGCCAGTGTGAGTGTGGACTCGTTTGTGCGGCCCAAGCAGCGAGCATTTGTGGATAGGGGCGGGGACAGACGCTTTGGCAGTCCGCTAATTCGAAACGTGTGTCTGGGTTAATGTTTCTGCTCTAAATTCAACAGTTTATTTATTCAACTGTCTTCGTTATAAAGCCTCTGAGTTCATCAGCAGTGTATTAAAAATTTATAACTCAACAATTAGCCCTTTATATATTTATTTCACAATTTGTTAGATCCTGTCAACGCCGCTTTTGATGCCTTAATGGTCTCTTGTGAAGATATCAGGCAATTAAATTTTTAAAAAGCATTAGATGTTTAAAAAAACAACACTCCACAGACTTGAAGAGTCTTAAAAAAAAAAAAAAAACAAACTGTGAATGAACAATAGACACTGTTGACCTTGATAAACTCTCTCCAGATCCAGATCCAGATCCAGATCCACTGTGGGATTTTACAGAGAGCATACTGCCTGAACCTGGGACTCCCTTCCATAATAAGCATGTACCCAGTTTAGGATCCTAAAAATGGAAACAAATCAATCAAACAAACTCTTGGAAAGAAAAGGTCTTGGAATAAAGCACTTACTGAATGCACAGTCCACACACCACTCAGGAAGTGCTTTCTGGTACTTCACTAAAATCCCCTCTGATGTTAGCTACCAGCATACCCCCCACAGCCCCCTCATCTCAGTGTGAATCCATGCACCATGGGATCAGACCTTTGTGAGCCTTATGGTTTTCAATAACTGGTTTTGGAAACAGATCACCAGGCTTTCCTTCCTCATCTGTCTGAGTCTGGGAACTCAGCTGAAACCTGTTCAGCATTACAGCACCATGCAGACATCCACTGACAGGGGGGTGCAGGCTGAGCATGGGGTGCACTGACCGGGATTCAAACTTGTGTGTTGCACAGAAGGCTCCAATTTTACCAAAGAACTCTCAAAAAAACTAAACCAAACCCCGATTCTGACTTATAGCAGCTCCATGTGTGTCAGAGCAGAACTGTACTCCTGAAGGTTCTCGGTGGCTTCATCTTTTGAAAATCACCAGGACTTTCTTCTGAGGAACCTCTAGGTGCAAACCACCAACTTTATGATTATTAGTCGATTACTTAACCATTTGTGCCACCCAGGGATTGCACAACAACAGAGAGAATTTTGCAGTCCCTGGGTGGCACACTCACTGGTGTGGCTCTGTGAGTTAATGCACCAGACAGCTAAGCTGTTTGAACTGCAAGGTCACTGGTTCAAGCTCACCAGCTGCTCCTCAGAAATCCTACACAGGGTGGCTATTGGTTGGAACAGACTCGACGGCACTTAACAGCAACAGCAGCAGCATTTGGGACAAAGTCTTTTTGTCCATTTTTACCCTAAGCCTTCTCTTTCCAAAATCCAATAAGACCTATACCTGTATTCCATGCATTTCTTTAAGTTGACTCCTGTTACTTGTGTTTATTCAAAGTTAGGGAGACAGTATACCACTCACTGCGCTAGTTTCTTTTTCCAGCATAACAGCCATAAGCCAGTAACGAGCTACCACTGAGTCATCTCTGAGTCATGGTGACCCGTGTGTGCTGTAGTGGAACTGTGCACCACAGGCTTTTCAATGGCTCTAACCTTCTGTCATGGATTGAATTATGCTCCCCTCTCCAAATATATGTATTGGCTTGGCTGGACCATGATTCTCAGTGGTTTGGAAGTTATGTGATGATCCCCCATAATGTGATCTGACATGACAAACCAATAAAAGGATTAAGGGTGGTGCTGCCGGTTAATGGGCTAGACTGCAAAGTTGGTTTGAACCACAAGGTCGGCAGTTCAAGCTCACCAGCTGCTCCTCGGAAATCCTACACATGGTTGCTATGGGTTGGAACCAACTCAACGGCACTTGACAACAACAACACTATCCTTAATCCCACCATGACCCTGATCCCATGTATGGGAGATCGCCAAGGCTGTGGCATGCAACACCTTTTATCTTACAAGAGATGAAAGGAGAGAAACGTGATCCGAGAATGAGGGACCTGCTTCCACCACAAAAGAGCTGGGAATGGAGTGCATCCTTTGGACCTGGTGTCCCAGTACTTGAAAGCTCCTAGATCCAGGGAAAGATTGATGCTAAGTTATATGGGGAGCGCCAAGGAAAGCTGGGCCTACGGATGCTGAAAGGAGACAAAGACCTTTCGTCAGAGTCGGCATGCTGAGTGTGGGCTTCTAGTCTCCCAAATGGTGAGAAAACAGATTTCTGTTTATTAAAGCCATCCACTTGTGGTATTTCTGTTATAGCAGAACTAGAAGACTAAGACCAAGCCTTCCGTCTAAGACACCACAGGGTGAACTTGAACCTCCAACCTCTGTGGTAGCAGTTGAGCACTTAACCTTTTGCACCACCCAGGGGTTCTGTCACAGCAATAAGAGTTGGGTTGTTGTTTGAGTGTTGAAGAAGCTGAGTCTGAGAGTTGGTTCAAGGTGGAACAACTAACCCAGGCTGGGGCTGGGCCTGGAACCTGTTCAGAGAGCAAAGCTCACGCTCCTTCCCCTCTTCCAAGTTGCTTTCTCTTCTGCCCAAAGATCCTTTCCAACTTGAGCTGGAGGGGGTTCCTTAATAGATCCTCTGAGCTGGTGGAGCCTTACCAACACCACAGCTCATCACTGACCACAGCCGATCAGCCCATCGCCAACCTGCACCATGTTGGGCTTGGCAGACCCTGTACAAACAGCTATTTGTGATACAGGGGATGTTAACATATCATATCATAGGTTTATGTAATTATTATTGTTACTTCAGTCTTGATTTCCTCCTGCCAGACATGATGTCTAAACAGGAAAGACTAACCTTCCTGTTTGGAGATCAGTGAATTTCAGAGGAGTAAGCTGTGGAGTTCCACCCTCCCTCCCCACTACCCTTCTTGTAGTTTTCAAAGATTCCTTTTAGGTTGTAAAGATGAGTGGGAAATGCCAATAATAGCCCCTGTGAAAGGAAGGAAAACTGCAGCAGGCTGAGTAAGTGAATGCCACTACAGCCCAAGAGATGGGCCCTGTTCCAGAAACTTCCCCCATCCAGCCTTCTGTACAGGGACATTCTATGTGTAAGAGCACAGCCCCAAGGTGGTGGGATGAGGACCCTGGCACCCTGTGTCCCACAGCCAGTGCCTCTACTTTGGCAGTGTCTGCTGGCCACAGTTGTGGACAGTGATGCCTAGGCATGGCCCCTGGATACTGTCCTTCCCCATTACAGCCTGGTGTGGTGCTGTGGGTTAATGCGCCACACTGCAAAGCTGTTTGAACTGCAAGGTCAGTGGATCAAGCTCACTAGCTGCTCTTCGGAAACCCTATATAGGGTCGCTATGGGTCGGAACTGACTCGAGAGCACTTAACAACAACAACATTTTGTTGTTTTTAGCACTGTCACCCCTTATTCATGGTGACCCCATGCACAATGGAACAAACTGCTCCCTGGTCCTTTTCCATCCCTAGGATCAGTTGGGGATGGAACCATTGCTATCCACAGAGTTTTTATTAGCTGATTTCCAGAAGTGGATCACCAGGCCTTTATTCCTACTACATCTTGATAGACTCCCTCAGCCACATGCGTAATTAAATAGCTGCTTACCACGTTTAAGCTCTCCCTACCGGAACTTCTCTTCCTACTGGAACTTCCTCTCTCCCTATGGGCACGTCATCCCTAGTCAACCTATCAGCTACTTCTACTAATCTCAACCCCACCCTCCTCTTTGACCAGTATACAAATCCTTCCACAGGTAATACCTCTCTCTTTCCTTCCGACCTCCAATAAAGCTTTACACATGGGTGTTTGTGTTCCGTGTCATTCCATCTCACATTTATGGTGCCATGAGCAACGAAAAGCCAGTGGGAGCTCAGGCAATTCCCCCAAGAAGATCCCTCTTGGGATCAACCAGGCCATACCAACTGTGGAGTTAGAGATCATATGATTCTTTGCCTTGCGTGGGGAAGGCTTAAAGAGAACTCATAAAGCAGTCAACAACAACAAGATTAGAAATAACACCCAAAATTCAGATGAAAATCTGGCCTGATTTCTATCACATCTAACAGTGGCCTTACAAAAATACACCAAACTAGATCCAACATCCCCAGTAGGCATAACAGTTATTAACACTCATTTCATCTCTGTTGGCCCCGGACATAGACAAGGCGAAATACCTGTTACTGGCCAATGCTCTACAGGG
>NW_006408679.1:7499871-7515254 GCF_000296735.1 Chrysochloris asiatica | reverse complement strand
ATCATCTCCCTCCTCTACCCCACATCTCCACCCCGCTGCCCCACCCGGATCACATATGGTTCATCAATGGCAGTTCCATCAACTCACCTACAGGCCAACGCCAGGCCAGCTATGCCATTGTATCTTCAGATAGGGTAATTGAAGCCATGTCTCTTCCCTTTAACACAACCTCCCAAAAGGTTCCCCTATAAACAACGGTCTCCTTATAACCACTTCAAGCAGCAAAACTCCCAACACAAGCAGGAGTCCTACACTGTAGGAGTCATCAATCCATCAATGACCCCATCTCACAGGGAAACAATAAGGCCGACCCGCAAAGCAAAACGAGCAGCCATGCTCCCACCTCCGTCCACAAAAATGCTTGCTGTTCCCCCTATAACACCCCTCTATAACCTTGAAACACAAGAGTGGCTTCAACAGGGAGCCATACTCATTGGGGAATGGCTTCTTCTCAAGGGACTGTACATTCTCCCCAGGTCACAGGTTACACACATCCTCACGGATATACACAATACCCTTCACATAGGGCAGGAACCTCTACTCCGCCTCCCAAGACCCATATTTTACTGTCCCAAAATGTCCTCACTACTCCACCAAATAATTCAAGCATGCCCCACTTGCTCAGTCACATCCCCACAGGGAGCATTGCCCCCAAATAATTTCCTACCCATCAAGCCCGCGGCTCTCTACCAGGAGAAAACTGGCAAATGGACTTCACACACATGCCCCCTCACAAAAAACACAAGTACCTCCTAACCATGGTAGATACCGTCTCAGGATGGATCAAGGCCTTTCCTACCATCATGGAGGGTGCCGCAGCAGTCACACACGTTCTTTTAACTGAAATTATTCCGCCCTTCGGCTTTCCACACTCTATATAATCAGACAATGGTCCTGTCTTCATCTCCCGGATCACCCAAACTCACTGCCCAAGCCCTCAACATTACCTGGAAACTCCACATCCCATACAGACCTCAATCATCTGGCAAAGTGGAAAAGGCAAATGGCCTTATAAAAACACAATTAAGCAAGCTTTCATTAGAGTTACACATGCCATGGGCAGAATTCCTTCCCATAGCACTAACAAGACTAAGGGCATCTCCCCGAAAACCCAACTTCTTAAGCCCATTTGAACTAATGTATGGAAGACCATTTCTCATGGGAAACCTCCCAACCACCTCACCCCCACTTTCTGACTATATCCCAACCCCAAGTATGGTCCGTCATTTGTTTCGAGCCCACACAGACCAATTTCTATCCAAACCCCATCCAACGGAACAACACTTCCGGGTCCAACCTGGCGACCAGGTGTACCTGAAAATCCTCAACCCAAGCCCTTTGCAACCAAAATGGGAAGGACCCCTCAAGGTCTTACCACCCCCACAGCAGCCAAATTAGCTGGCCGAGCTTCCTGGTTCCATATGTCACGCATAAAACTGACACACACAGTTTCACCCACTCCCAAATCGCACATTAAACCATGCATCCCCATCTACCTCTTTCACAGGACTGACCAAGCTCAAACCCACCCGCATCCCAGAGGAATAAATGCATGACTCCCACCTAGTCAACCGATTTTCCTGCTTCCTTGACCAGATGGACCAGGACCTCCAGTGGTTCTTTCCAAAGGCTAACACTACTGACATTATCCTATTCTGGATCAAAGAGCTAGTTCTCAAGGGCATACTCTCTGACTTCTCACCAGACAAAATCTCTCTGCTGACAGTCTTTCTCCTCTGCTGGCTAGCCCTACCTCCACATACTCCGACATACCTCCATGTTAACTTGCCACCCGGCCTTTCTTGTCCCCTTCAGGGCACTATCCTTGCAGTAGGCCTCTTTGCTGTCTCATCCCCTGAGTGGCCTCGCCATTCTCGAATAATCTTTGCCTTACTCTTTCTCCTCATAGTGAGACTTATCAATTATCATCCCAGTATGTTCTCCATATTCTTTATCTCAACCTTGATGATCATCAGATTGTGCCTTAGCCAAAATGGCAAAACATGCTCAACCCTCATACAGCCATGGATTGCTCCAGCGTCCTGACCTTTATGCACTCTGCTTGCTATCTGGGACAAACACCTGTCACAAAGCAGTTTTGCGGAATCAGAGCATGGTACCTATCCAAACTCTCTAACTGCATGACTTCCCAATCCACAGCTTGCAAAAGGTGGTGCAACAAGCCTGTCTGCTGGACATATCAAACCCAAATAGTGATGTCAGATGGGGGTTCAGGGGGGTGGCAGATGCAGCGAGGAAAAAAGATCTGTGTAGAAACTGCAAAGAACCTCACACAATGGCTGGACCCAGGATACAAAGGATTATAAACATGGCTAGAACTTGACAGCATTCACCAACCCCATCACACACTAATCACTGATATAGGAACCATATTCAATAAAACCTCATGCTGGGTTTATTTCCCTATAGGGACCTGGGGTACTCAGCCATTCCTGCTGACCCAGTCCCTAAATCATATCCTAATACAACCACCATACAGTACACAGGACCTCTTCTCACAGAGACTGGCCTCAGTAATTCCACCAACCTCACCTGCATTCATAACCATAGCAACATCACTAACCTTGCATCCCTGGTGCACTGACATTACAAAGGTAAGCAACCCAACATGTGGGCCAAAAGGAATATTTTTCTTATGTGGAAAAGATTTTCAAATGCCTACCCACACAACACCTGTGTGGGGTCACATATTTAATCCCTGCGGCCTGAATCTTAACCCCATCTGATTAGGAACATCCATACGTCTATTACAAAATAATTATCAGAGGCCTTGAACAGGGACATGGAGAGGGTAGCAGACACCCTTCTTGCCTTACAAAATCAAGTTAACTCAGCAGCTGAAGTAGTACTCCAAAACTGACGCAGTTTAGACTTCCTCACAGCCGAGAAAGGGACATGCCGGACCCTAGGTGAGGAATGCTGTTATTTTGTCAATGGGTCTGACATAGTCCTCAGCAAGGTAAAAGGATTAAAGAACAGAATTCGCACTAGGCAATCAGAAACAGCAAACTGTGGTTGGACCCTAATGTCCTCCTGGTGGCCTTGGCTCCTCCCCTTCCTGGGACCATTAACTATAATCCTCCTGATAATGTTATTTGGCCCCTGCCTGTTTCACTGTCTTCAAATTTTTCTTCAGGAACACCTGAGGGCCTTCACAAACCAGACGGGGCGAATTCCTCATGGCCGGATACCAACCACTGCCAAACTACAGGACCAGACAGCCAGAAGAACATGCCAGATACACAGTTCCCTCCTCTTTGCCCCCTTCCAGCAGGAAGCAGCTCCAGAAGAAATGATCTCCGCCCCTGTACCCACAACAACAAAAGGCTGGAATGATAGAATCCCTCAGCCATAAGCATAATAAAATGGCTGCTTACCATGTTTTCGCTCTCCCTACCGGAACTTCTCTTCTTACCGGTGGGCTAATGAGTCAGACTGCAAAGTCATTTGCACTGCAAGGTCAGTGGTTCAAGCTCACCAGCTGCTCCTCAGAAACCCTATACAGGGTAGCTGTGGGTCGGAAACGACTCTACGGCACTTAACAACAATGACCGGAACTTCATACCAGAACTTCCTCTCTCCCTACAGGCATGTCATCCCTACTCAACCTATCACCTACCTCCACTAATCTCAACCCCGCCCTCCTCTTCGACCAGTATACAAATCCTTCCACAGGCAATACCTCTCTCTTTCCTTCCGACCTCCAATAAAGCCTTAGACATGGGTGTTTGTGTTCGGGCTCATTCTATCTCACACATTTCAGTTCTGGAAGTTCTATTGAAACCTGTTTAGAATCACAGCCACACACTAGCCTGCACTAACAGATGGTGGTGGCTGTGCTTGATGTGCATTGGCTGGGAATCAAACCCAGGTCTCTCACATGGAAGGCAAGCGTTCTAGAACTGAACCACCACGGCCTCAGCTTCTTATTTACTGAGCACCTACTATAGAAGACTCTGCCTATACTAGGGCCTCTGAGAGACCCAAAATGTGCTTGTCCTAAGAAGGCAAAGTGTGAAGGGGACCACATGGATACACAGCTATGACGGGATGCAGAAGCCAGAGCACAGGGAGAGAGAGAGGTGAGACCCTCTGAGGGTTCAGTGCTCCATTTGCCCGGGTCTGGGCTGGAGACACTCACCCTAGGCATGAGGTAGAGCAAGGTCTGGGTTCTGGCTTGGTGGAGGTCCCTCTCCCTGGGGTCTGGGGGGAGGTATTGGAGTGGAGTCCACCGTTTCATGTAAGCACCCCAGGCTACCAATTCTGCCTTCCCAGATCCACACTTGGGTGGGGTGGGGTGGGACAGCAAGGTGAGGGGGCTGGGGTCCAGAGAATCCTTTCCTCTCCTGCCCTGGAGACCCAACTTAGAAGGATGAGGTAATGTAACTGCGCAGCAATGCCCCTGGACCCCCCCCTCCCCCCAGCTCCAGTAGGTCCTTAGCAGGCCCTCAGCTTAGCCCTGTAGCCCTCCAGGCTCAGCTTTGAAGGAGAGAGGGGGAACTCAGCCAATAGTTTTGAAGCCATGGGGACATCTAGAGCCTCCAGTCCTCAAAGCCAGTCCCATAACCTCAGTTGGGCCTATTTGAGAAGGAGAGGAGGGTGAGGCAGGGGAGTGCACTGAGAATCAAGGAGAAGGCTGCAGGGTGAGGCATGGACAACGGCCACACACAGATCTACCCAGTGTAGGCCCTCATCTTTCACAAGACCAGGACCAGAGATGTCTCAGAGGAAAGGTCTGGTATACTATTTCCAAAAAATTTACCATTGAAAATCCTAAAAAGCATATGAAACACACAGGGCTTCCAGGAGTTGAAACACACTTCAGAGCAATTGGTTTCTGTCTGGTGTTCATACCTCTTCTGTATACCAGAGGGCAGCTATGTGAGTAAGCAGCCCTGCAGTCCAGACCCTCACAAAGTGCTCTTGCCTTGGCTCCCAGCCTGCTGCTAAAGGCCGTGGTGGTGTGCTTGCAGCAGAAAGGATGGAAGAATGGGGTCTAGACAAAACCCGGCTCCTGGGTCACAAGGGGCCCTTCCTCCATAGAGAAGGGAAAAAGGTCTAGCGTCAGTATGAGGTTACTTAATATGTAAAAGATGTGGTTTGAAATCAATTATCTTTAACCTTTTCCTTCCCCTTATCCCATATACTCTCATCTTAGTGCATAGGACTCTTAACAAAAATAGCAAAGGCCTGAAGACAGATGCATTTTTCAGACATCCCAGAGCACATGGTAAATCCTGCTGAAGAAGGTAGACCAGGCTGTGAACTATGTTTCCCCCTGAAAGGATGATCACTCAGTCGGTTCCAAATCATCAAGAATCATAAAACTAAGGACCAGGTCTAGGATCCTACTTCTATGCTTGTGGTGTGTGCATGGGAGTGGGAGGTCTGAGTGGGGGTGTGGGTTGTATATGTGATGTGTGTATATACGTTTGTGGTGGTGGGGCCTTGGGGTGTGTGTATACTGGGGTGTGATGTATTGTGATATAAGACTCATGAAACAGAAGTGTGTGTTTGTGTGTGTGTGTGAGAGAGAGAGAGAGAGAGAGACAGAGAGAGAGTCTGTGTATGTATGATGTGTGGTGTCAGCCCCACCCCCCCCATGAATGGTGTGAAGGAATTACAGAAGGAATGTGAGTTGTGTTCCCAGCCAATGGCTCCATCTGTGAAAAGACTGTTGGGCTCCATCTGTGAAAAGGCCGTTTTGTTTTTGTTTGTTCTTGTGAGCTGGAAGTTCCCAGGGGTCTGTGGTGGTTCCCAGAGCCCAGGAGAGGTAAAGGGGTAGGGGCAGGGGACTCTCACAGCAACAGGGCTGGGTAGACAAGCCTTGAGCTGAGGACAGGGTGTTAGCAAAGTGTGAATTCCAGCAGCTAGGCTCACAGGACTGTGTCATTTCTGACATAGGTGGTAGGGACATGCTGGCGGCCTCTGTGTCTGATTGATTTGGGAAAGTTCCACAAAGGTTTGGAGAGCTGGAAAAAGCACAGGCATTGAATTCATGCTGAGCTTTTTGGTCTCTCCTCCGCTAAGTGCCGTCGACCCTATCCTGTATAGGGTTTCCAAGGAGCAGCTGGTGAGCTTGAACTGCTGATCTTGCAGTTCAAACTGACTTTGCAGTCTGACGCATTAGCCCACAGCGCCACACCAGGACTCAAAGAGTATCAATCCATCAGAGAGGGCCCAGGGAAAGTCTGGGTCTGAGGACAGCTCTTGGGGCCGTGGTCCTACATCGCCACCTGGGGGCAACTAGGAGTATGACTGGACAGAATGTAGGAGGATGAGCCACTTCCCTTCTGGGTACCCTCTCATGGGGCACACCTCCTGCACTGACCCCATAGGGCACCGTGAACGGTACAGAATCCCAAGTTTTGGGGTGACATGCGGGATCTGTTTCAACTTTCCATTAGTTGTTGGTGGTGTTTGTGTGCCTGTGGAGTTGGTTCCAACTCATAGTGACCCTCTACAGGGTTTCCAAGGCTGTAAATCTTTACGGGAGCAGAAAGACTCCTCTTTCTCCCACGGAACAGCTGGTAGTTTTGAACTGCTGACCTTGAGGTTAACGGCCCGATTTGTAACCACTACACTACCAGAGCTCCTTGTTGGTAAGTACCATCAAGTCGGCTCTGACTCATAGCTATTCTGAACAGGGTTTCTGAGGAGCCTCTGGTGGGTTTCAAATTCCAACTTTGTAGTTAGCAGTTCAGTGCTTATCCTACAGTGCCACACCAGGACTCCTTCAGTACACAGAAAAACCTCAAACCTGCCAATCTAGACTTCTTTTGGGATTGCTATGCCTGGGATCCCAGAGTGACCACAGGACACCATTTCTTCCTCCTCCAAACCTCTCAAGTCTTGGTCAGAACACCTACTTCACTAAGAGGTAACAATTATTTAAACAAACAACAAAACTGTCTAGTGGCTCTGTAGGATAAGCATTGGACTGCTAACTGAGGCTCAAACCCACCCCACCAGCCACTCCTTGGAAACTCTATACAGGGTTACTATAAGAGGGAACCGACTGGAAGGCACTTAACACCACCAACAGAATATCAAATTGGGGAGATCATTGAGTCCATTTTACAGGTGAGGAAACTGAGGCCAAGAAAGGCTCAGTTTCTGGATTCCTGACCCAGTGCTCTTTCTGCACTGTACACTGGTCCTGTCCTGTCCACTGCGTAGACCAGGAGAACAAAAGGAACTTACAACTGACCAGAGAGAGGCAGACCTGAGAACGGTGCCAGGGTGAGAATGGAGCCAGGCAGTCAAGCTGAAGACTGCACAGGGGGAGCTATGGGCATGCAATGGAGTCAGGGACCCCAGATGGCACCAAGGTGGCAGATCTCCTTCAGAGAATATTCAAACTCAGACCTGGACCAGTGAGGGATGAGGCTTTTTAGAACCTGGATGGACTAAACTGCTGTCTCCATTCTCTGTGGAATAAACACGGTCTGAATATGCAATAAGTGTTGTTATTGTTAGGTACCATCTGGTTGGTTCTGACTCATAGTGACCCTATTCACAACACAACAAAACACTTCACAATTGTTGTTACATTTGACCTCATTGCTACTGCTACTGTGTCAATCCGTCTCCTTGGGGGTCTTCTTCTTTTCCTCTAACCCTCCACTTTACCCAACATGATGCCCTTCTTCAGGGACTGGTCCCTCCTGACAACATGTCTGAAGTAAAAGAGATGAAATATTGACATTCTGGCTTTAAGAAGCATTCTGGCTATACTTCTTCCAACACATATTTGTTTTTTCTTGTTGCAGTTGATGGCACTTTCAATATTCTTCTCCAACATCATAATTCAAATGCATCAATTCTTCTATGGTCTTCCTTATTCACTATCAAATTTTCAATGTATATGAAACTATTGAAAAATACTTCACTTTGCTCAGATCAACCATCAGCACTCATGGAAGCAGGAGGCAAGAAATCAGACAACGTATTATTACATTAGGCAAATCTGCTGCATGAGACCTCTTTAAAGTGTTGAAGAGCAAAGATGTCAGTTTGAGGACTAAGGTGTACTTGGCCCAAGCCATGGTATTTTCAATAACCTCATATGCATACAAAAGTTGGGCCATGAATAAGTAAGACTGTAGAAGAATTGATACATCTAAGTTATGCTTTTGGAGGAGAATATTAAAAGTACCACGGACTGCCAAAAGAACAAACCGATCTGTGTTGGAAGAAGTATAGCCAGAGTGTTCCTTAGAAACCAGGATGGCCAGACTTCATTTCTCATGCTTCGGACATATTATCAAGAGACCAGGATATCATGTTTGGTAAAGTGGAGGATTGGAGAAAAAGAGGAAGACCCCCAATGAGATAGACTGGCACAATCGCAGCAGCAGTGGTCTCATGTGTAGCAACAATTGTGTGTCCAGTGATTCGTTCTGTTGTACATAGGGTCTCTATGAGTCAGTACCAACTTAATGGCACTTAACAAAAATATTAACTGGATAATTACATCAGAAAATGGAGGATACTGATGAGATCATGGCCTAGCCAAGTTAACACATTTTGGGGGAACATGATTCAATCCATGACAAGGACTGTAAAGGCAGATGAAGCTCCTGCTGTAGGAAGAGAAGCTTTGGAGAAAGATCAGAGCTGTATGTTGAAAAGGAGTTTGGGGAAGGTTGTGCTGTTTGGAGTGTGAGGAAAACTCTCTCCTTAAGAAAGCTTCATCAAAAGCGACTTTATCCAAGGTGACCTTATTTATCATCTTATTTACACAGATTGGTGCTAGATTTGTCTTGGGAAGGCAAGAGTAGGTATCTCAATTCTACTCACCCTTCAATAATGAACTCATGTCCTGCTTCCCTATATAGCTGAGTTTGCTTTATTCTGTCAAAAACAACTAAATTGTACTAAGTGTCTGGCCTACATAATTCCCATCACATTTTATTAAAACCAAATGCTGTCTAGTTGATTTTGACTCTTGGCCACCACATGTATGTTAGAACAGAATTGTGATCGATCAATAAGGTTTTCAATGACTGATTTCTCAGAAGTAGATTACCACGTTTTTCTTCTGAGGCACGTCTGCATGGACTTGAACCTCCAACCTTTGGTTAGCAGTTGAGTGTATTAACTGTTTGTATCATGACAGACTCCCACCACTTCATTAGACTGTACTTTTTGTAAATGGGTAACGTTGTGGAGAATGAATATTCTGGAACCCTTAATTGTGCTCATAAGGAACCTGTACATAGACTAAGAGGCAGTTAGTTGCTTGATCCGAACAAGAGAACATTGATTGGTTTAAAATTAGGAAAGGTGTGCGACAGGGTTGTATTATTTTGCCATACTTATTTAACCTGTGTGCTGAGCAAATAACCCAAGAAGTTGGATTATATGAAGAAGAATGTGGCATCAGGATTCAAGGAAGATTCATTTACAACCTGCGCTGTGCAGATGATACTTTGCTTGCTGAAAGCAAAGACGACTTAAAATACTTACCAATGAAGATCAAAGACTACAGCCTTCAGTATGGGTTGTATCTCAACATTAAAAAAAAGCAAAATCCTTACCAATAGACCAATAAACAATATCCATAAAAACGGAGAAAAGATTGACATTGTCAAAGACTTCATTTTGCTCAGATCAACCATCAAAATTCACAGAAGGTGTTGTTAAGTACTGTGGAGTCGGTTCTGACTGATAGTGACCCTGCTGTAAATCTTTACGGGAGCAGAAACCCTCATCTTTCTCCTGCAGAATGAATGGTAGTTTCAAACTGCCAACCTTGAGGTTAGCAGCCCGATTCGGAACCACTACTACCAGAGCTCCTCAAGAAATCAGATAACGTACTGCATTAGGCAAATTTGCTGCACGAGACCTCTTTGAAGAGTAGATGAGCAAAGATGTCAGTTTGAGGACAAAGGTGCCCCTGATCCAAGCCATGGTATTTTCAGTAACTTCATACGCATGCAAAGGTTAGACAGTGAATAAAAAAGATCACAGAAGAATTGATGCATTTGAGTTATGGTGCTGGAGGAGAATATTGAAAGTGCCATGGAATGCCAGAAGAACAAACCAATCTGTGTTAGATACAAGTATAGCCAGAATGCTCCTTGGAAGCCAGGAGGGCCAGACTTCATCGCTCATACTTCGGGCATATTATCAGGAAGGAACTGTCCCTGAAAAAATATATCATATTTGGTAAAATTGAGGGTCAGAGAAAAAGAGAAAGACCCCCTGGATTGGAACAGTGGAAGTAGCAATGGGCTCACACATAACAATGATTGTGAGGTTGGTGCAGGACCAGACATTATTTTGTTCTGTTGTGCATGGGGTCTCTGTGAATCGGTACTAACTTGATGGCACCTAACAACAACAATAACAACTGTTGAGTATATATGTATATTCTAATATCTCTAGTTGCTACTGTATATATTTGCTAAATGAACCGCAATCTGGAGCAAACACAAATCTTAGTAAACTGGACTATATGAAGAAGAACATGGTGTCAGGATTGGAGGAAGACTCATTAACAACCTCGATATGCAGATGACACAACCTTGCTTGCATAAATTGAAGAGAACATGAAGCACTTACTGATGTAGATTAAAGACTTCAATGTGGATTACACATCAACAGTAAGAAAGCAAAAATCTTCACTACCGGACCAATATGCAACATCATGATAAATGGAGAAAAGATTGAAGTTGTTGAGGATTTTGGTTTACTTAGACCTACATGCCCATTACAGTAGCAGTCAGGAAATCAAATGACATATTGTATTGGGCAAATCTGCTGCCAAGGACCTCATTGAAAAGCAAAGATACCACTTTGAGGATTAAGTCATAATTTCAACTGCCTCGTGTGCATGTGAAAGTTAGAAAATGAATAAGGAAAATTGAAGAAGCTATGCCTTTGAATTATGGTGTTGGTGAATAATTTTGAATACACTATGGACTGTCAGAAGAATAAACAAGCTGTCTTGGGAAAAGTACAGCTAGAATGCTCCTTAGAAGTGAGGATGGTGAGATTTTTGTCTCACATATTTTGGACATGTTATCAGGCGGGATCGGTTCCTGGAGAAGGACATCATACTTGGTAAAGTTGAGTATCAATGAAAAAGAGGAGGGCCCTCGGTGAGATGGATTGACACAGTGGCAGCAAGAATGGGCTCAAACATAGGAAATATTGTGAGAACGGCACAACACTGGGCAGTGTTTCATTCTGTTGTACATAAGGCCGTTATGAGTCAGAGCCAACTTGATGGCACCTAACAACAACCGCAGCACCATCCCCTTGATGTGTACCTACACATAGCAGGTACACTGTAGGATAAGCACTGGATTGCAACGTCAACTTGAATTGCGAGGTGATAGTGCAAACCTACCAGCTACTCCTAGGAAAACCTATACAGGGTCGCTATGAATCAGAACCAACTTGTCAGCACTTAACAAAAACAAAACACTCTTATAGTAAACTGTAGATTGCTGCAGGCTGGGGCCACCTCCCTCCTATCAGCCTTCAGCACAGCATTGGGCACAGACCTTGGTACTTGTGGAGTCGATTCAAATGCATAGTGACCCTGTACAGGGTTTCCGAGGCTGTAAATCTTTACAGGAGCAGAAAGCCTCATCTTTCTCCCACGGAACAGCTGGTAGATATGAACTACTGACCGTGAGGTTTGCAGCCTGATTCCTAACCACTACGCTATCAGAGTTACTTGTTGAGTGGCAGGATGTAAATAAAAAACATGACCCGAACATTATACTTCCTGTTTGGAGAAACTCACTACAACGCCCTCTTCAGATTTCTTATAGTGCACCATGAGAATATTCATAAGAATCACCTGGGGATCTTGTTAGATATAGACTTTAACTTACATCTGGGGTGAAAAGGCAAATTCTCTGCAAGGATTTGAGCTGGAATGAATCAATTCAAAACCGTAGTTTATTCCCCTGCCATCATGCTGCTGGATGATAAACGTTGCTTTGTTTTCTGTTGCTCCCTTTTTTTAATTCCCTTCTTTGGCTTGTTTATAATGAAAAGAAATGGCAGTTGCTAAGTGCCTGTAGCCTTTTGGTGGAGCTCCTCTAATGAGGTTTGTTGACGTTCTGGGTTCTGGAGAGGACTGCTTTCCTCTGTCAACTCAGACCCAGCATTTTGAACCTTCATGAATCTCTGGCTGTTTTTTCCGGAACCACCTGGGTTTGCCTCTTCAGAGATGTCAGCCTTGCCCGGTTTTGGGATTTACGCCTGCACTGTTAGTGAGCTTTGAGAGCGTAAAAATAGGTCACTGCTTTTTCTTCCCTCTCTTTTAAGGGATGGGGGTGGGGGTGGGGTGGGGTGTGTGTGTGTGTGTGTGTGTTTCCAACAACGTATCAGTCAAAACCAGCTGAAACAATTTTAGCTCACTTTTTCCCCTACAAGGATCCACGCCAAGGCTGACTCAGATGGTGGACTGCTTCAAGGAAAAAAATTTCCATGAAAGTCAGGCGTAATTAATGAAGAGGGAGCTAGAGGGAGAAAGAACGCCTCCCTGTTTGCTGTAATGTCAACTCTGCCTGGAGAACACACGTAAAACATGTGACAGTCACTGCTTGTTCCCTCCACTTTTAGAGGATTACAAGAGTGAACATTTCTTTCCATTACAAATGCGTGTGGCTTTATTTTTCCAACAGAAATGTAATACAGGATGATGTCTATGCAGCTGAATGGGTATAGGAGCCCCTGTGCTTCAGTGGGTATAAGTGTCCAACTGCCAACTGAGAGGCTCGGACCCACCAGTTATTCTGTGGGAGACAGAAGTGACAATTTGCATTCATCATGATACCTCACTGTTGACAAGTCAATTTCAATTTACAGTGACCCCATAAGACACGGTAGAACTGCCCTATTGTGGAGGAGTCCTGGTGTGGTACTGGACATCATACTTGGTTAAGTGGAAGGACAGTGAAAAAGAGGGAGACCCCCAAAATGGATTGGCACAGTGACAGCAACAATGGGCTCAAGCATAGCAGCAATTGTGAGGATGGCGCAGGACCGGGCGGTGTTTCATTCTGTTGTGCATAAGGTTGCTGTGGGTCGGAACTGACTTAACGGCACTTAGCAACAACATGGTGTGGAGGAGGAATGGACAGGATGAACACTCTGGACAGGGGCTATACCTGGGACACACTACTGTCACCAAGATACTGTATAGACACCACAACCTAGGCCTGACCTACTGACTCCAGTGTCATTGGTCTGTGGAGGTTTTCAAAAGTTCCCACTGTATACCCTTCTCCCCGCCTCCCCTGCCAAAAACCCCCAAAACAAAACATAGGGAATAGAAGAAAATACTGTTGAATGATGATGCACAGGGGATTATAATCATTGCAATGAAATGATACGTGTAAAACCGATGCTCTCCCATGTAAACTATCACTCAATTCACAATAAAAATGTAAAAAAAAAAAGTTCACACTGCATAGCCAAGATTGAGAACTACTGAGTTAGAACAGTGATTCCTAATCCAGTTTCACCCTAGGACCACCTGGGAAAGCTTTGAAACCAGTCTCAGGCCCTCCCTCTAGAGATCCTTATTGAATTTATTTGCAGTAGGGCCAGAGTGTTAACGTTTTAAATGTCTCTGCAGGGGATTTTCATGTGCACCCAGGGCTGAGTAGCACCGAGGGAGAGGTGGTCATTGTATAGTAACTGAGGTGAGAGCATTAGACAGAGGGGATGGCGGGAAGTAGAGGAGAAAAATTGAGGAGGCTGAACTGATGGGGAGTCCCTGGGTGGCACAAATAGTTAAGCTCTTGACTACTACGTGAAAGGTCTGAGATTCGAACCCACCCAGAGCCCGGCCTAGTGAATTGCTTCTGAAGGTTTGGATGGGAGAGTCCAAGATAGGAGAAGGCTACAATGTGGTCTACTTTCCTGACTTGGTCAAGAGGCAGATGGCCACTCCAGGCTGGGCCAACTCTCCCCATCTGTGCCCTAATCCTAAATCTGCTGATGGCTGAGCTGTTGCCCTCCGTCTTGGTAAGCAGGACTTGCATCTACCTCATTTAGGTTCAGCCCCTTAATGAGAATGTGCATTTTCATCCTAGATATTCTGAATCAGAATCTACATTTAACTAGAGCCCCAGATTTTTATAAGAATCACCTGAGGATCTGGGTATACTTTAGATTCTGATCCAATGTATCTGGGGTGGAAATGCACATTCTCAGCAGGGTGTCGAACCAGAATGAACCAGTTAGAAGCTCTGCTGGCAACTGAGAAACACAGTGCTCCAGGTCTGTGTAAGTTACACTTTTCCAGAAGGTTCCATTTTTAAGAAGGCCAGGTACTACCATTTCCTGATGATCTAAAAGAACCTGAGAGTGCTGACTTGAGGAAGTCCCACTTTCAGTGGGGAGTCTGGTCCCTGGAAAGCACTCAGCAGTCCCTCTCAATGAAGGAAAGATGGATATGGGAGCACAAAGGATCTTAAAGGCCTTCCCACCAAGACAGAGGCAGGATTGGAGTGGAGGAAACTGAGACCCAAGAAAACCAAAGGGCTACTCCACAACGGACATATTTGTTACTGCAGTTCATCAATTCTAAACTACACTTTTTTTTTTTTTTCATGTTGAATATTGACCAATCATTTTTCACTACTCTATATGGCAGTGTTTTTTATTTATTAGTGATGGAACCCTGGTTCCATAGTGGATTATGAGCAGGGCTGCTAACTGCAAATTAGCAGTTCAAATCTATCAAATCTACCAGTCGCTCTGTGTGAGGAAAACAAGGTTTTCTGCTTCCATAAATTTTCAAAGCCTTGGAAACCCTATTTAGGGTCTCTATGAGTCAGAACGGACTTGGTGGCATACAGCCACCACTACCACCATGCCAAATAAGGTACATTTCACAATCAATGACATCTTAGCTCTGATGGTATTATTTCGATAGCTTGTTAATTTTATAGTCAACTTGGAAATTTATTGAATGAGATCATCCGTTGGTCAAGTACATTGTTGTCTGACTTTACTGAGATCACAGAGAATCTGCAACTAAACAATTCCTTTGAGAGTTGAAGAGTCCCTGGATGGCATAAATGATGAACACTCTTGGCTATTATTGGAAGGGCTGGAGTTTGGGTCAACCCAGAGACACCTAGGAAGAAAAGCCTAATGATCTACTTCTGAAAATTAGCCACTGAAAACTCTATGGCTTAAAGAAGACTATCTATGGTTCAGTATAGTGCTGGAAGATGAGCCCAGTAGGCTGGAAGATACTCAAAATACACAGTGGCCTCAACAATGGACTCGAGCACACCAGTGGTCATTAGGATGACACAGGAAATAGTTTGTTCAGTTTTGCATAAGGTCATCATGAATCCAAGCCTGTTGTTGTTGTTGTC
>NW_006408679.1:7488963-7497431 GCF_000296735.1 Chrysochloris asiatica | reverse complement strand
GATTTCAGACTGAAGAAGTTGGTAGAATTCTATTTCATCTTCACTGGCTTTAGTGGTTGGTGCATAAATTTGAATAATAGTGGTATTAACTGGGCTTTCCTGTAGGCGCATGGATATTATCCTATCACTTATAGCATTGTACCTCATGACTGATCTGGATATGCAGAGCCTACTCTGCAGCAAAAGCAACAACCACCTCTGGAGAAAGTACTTGGTAGACAGAATGCAGGACAGACGTGTCTGGTTTTCTTTAATCCCCATTCTTTACTGCCATGGAGGTGAAGCCCCTTAGTCCGAATGTTTCTGCCAAAACCCGTCCACCATGGTGGTGCTACTGGTGTATGAAATACTAGTGGCATAACTTCTATGATCACAGCAATGTGCAAGCCACCACAGTATGACAAACTGACAGACGAGTGGTGATTGATAGGGGCACCAAACCAAAAGACCAAATCCATTCCTAGCCAGTTGATTCTGACTCATAGCTACCCTCTAGGACAGTGTAGAACTGCCCCAAGACTGTAAATCTTTACAGAAACTGACTGCTACAACTTTCTCCTGTGGGACTACTGGTGGGTTCAAACCAGTGACCATGAGGTTAGCAGCTGAACACTTAAATACTGTTCCACCAGGGCGCTCTGTCTTTAGGATGCTGTTGTTGTTGTTAAGTGCTGTTGAGTTGGTTCCAACTCATAACAACCCTGAATAGGGTTTCTGAGGAGCGATGGAGGATTTGAACTGCTGACCTGAAGCTAGCAGTCCAGTGCTTATCCTACATTATTGTTGTGAAATGCAGCGACCCTGAATAGGGTTTCCAAGGAGCAGCTGGTAGGTTTGAACCACCGACTTTGTGGTTCGCAGTTCAATCTTGATCCTACAGCATCACATCAGGAGTCCTATTTTACATTTGTTAAGTACTGTCGAGTCGATTCCGACCCATAGTGACCCTGTACAGGGTTTCCGAGGCTGTAAATCTTTACGGGAGTAGAACGCCTCATCTTTCTCCGGCAGAGCGGCTGGTAGTTTCGAACTGCTGGACTTAAAGTTCACAGCCCGATTCGTAACCACTATGCTACCAGAATAATTAAACAGATAATAAATCTAATCTTTAAAGTTGACCCAACAAGGGCTCTGTTGGAGTCTGTAATGTTAACTGGCATGGCTGATAACCACATTGAAAAGACACTGTGTTTCCTCAAAGACATAATACCACGATTAATCATCATACATACCAGAAGGCTCAAAAATAAAAACAGAGTGTTCTCCAACCTCCAAGCCCCTGGAACGTTGGTTGGGCCCGGAGACCACGCCCCCTGGCCGCCCTAGGCACTGTCTGTTCTCCGCGGTGCGAGCCCCCAACTCTAGCTTGCTCGTCCTTTGCTCATTCTAAGCTTTCTCTCGGGCCGTTTCTGCTAGGCCCACACCTAGCCCATCCTTGACTTCATGGCGTCACTCCTGTGCTGCGGGCCCAAAGTGGCCGCCTGTGGCATCGTCCTCAGCGCTTGGGGAGTGATCATGTTGATAATGCTTGGAATCTTTTTCAATGTCCATTCCGCAGTCCTTATTGAGGACGTTCCCTTCACGGACAAAGATTTTGAGAACGGCCCCCAGAACATATACAGCCTTTATGAGCAAGTCAGTTACAACTGTTTCATCGTCGCGGGCCTTTACCTCCTCCTCGTAGGTTTCTCATTCTGCCAAGTTCGGCTCAATAAACGCGAAGATTACATGGTGCGTTAGATGCACCCTCCCCTTCCACTATTTAAAGACTGCCTCCTCCGCCCAGCACATCCTACTATCCGGCGCCCTCTGCAGGACAGGTTTTCCCTGGCAAAGGACTCAAACTTGTTCTTGACTATCTGTGTAACAATAAAGAGAAACTGCTCTCTTAAAATAGGTAGATAGATAGATAGATAGATAGATAGATAGATAGATAGATAGATAGAGAACAGAACGAAACAAGGCATCAGTTTCCCTAAAGCAAAGATAAACACATTTAAAATTACAGACCAGACACTCCTACACCATGCTCCAGCATCACATGAGAGACCCCCAAAATGCTACTAAGAGGACACAGACTCCCCTCACCAGCTGGGGCAATTCTTCGAGAGAGTTCTGGATTGTGTGAGGTTGGTTCAGCATCACCACTGCCCGCTTCTCAGGTCTCTTGTGCATAGAGAAGAAAAATCAGAAACATTCCCCTGAGTTCCCTTTCCTGTCTGGCTGATCAGTAACTAGTTGTCAATGAGTTGGCCCTGACTCTGTGATTCTATGTGTTTTCCTCAGATTCCCAGAGGCTGATTTTTTTAAAATGTAGATTGCTAGGCCTTTCTTTTGAGGACTCTTTGGTGGTAGTAGCCAAGTGCATTAACCACTTGCACTATCCAGAGACTCCTGGTTTCTGCTTAGAGTCAATAAAGGAGAAGCGTTTTGAGACTACGTAGAAAGGAGTTGGCTGTTGTTGTTAAGTGTCATCGAGTCAGTTCAATCTTTTCTCCATTTATTGTGATGTTATTTACTGGTCCCGTAGTGAGGATTTTTGTTTTCTTTATATTGAGATACAATCTATATTGAAGGCTGTGGTCTTTGATCTTCATTAGGAGCTCTGGTAGCGTAGTGGTTACGAATCGGGCTGCGAACCTTAAGGTCAGCGGTTCGAAACTACCAGCCGCTCCGCGGGAGAAAGATGAGGCTTTCTACTCCCGTAAAGATTTATACCCTCGGAAACCCTGTACAGGGTCGCTATGGGTCGGAATCGACTCGACGGCACTTAACAACAACAACAGTAAGTACTTTAAGTCCTTTTCGCTTTCAGCAAACAAAGTTGTATCATCTGCATATCGCAGGTTGTTAATAAGTCTTCCTACAATCCTGATGCCACATTTTTCTTCATATAATTCAGCTTCTTAGATTATTTCTCAGTATTCAGATTGAATAAATATGGCAAGAGAATACAACCCTGGCACATACCTTTGCTAATTTTAAACCATTCAGTGATCCCTTGTTTTGTGCAAGACTGCCTTTTGTTCTATGTACAGGTTCCTCATGAGCATAATTAAGTGTTCCAGAATATTCATTCTCCTCAATGCCGTCCATAGTTTGTCATGATCCACACAACTGAAAGCCTTTGCATGGTCAATAAAGCACAGATAAACATCTCTCTGGTATTCTCTGCTTTCAGACAAGATCCAGCTGACATTAGCAATGATATCTCTCATTCCATATCCTCTTTTGAATCCAGCTTGAATATCTGCAAGTTCTCTGTCAATGTATGGTTGTAGCATTTTTGAATTATCTTTAACAAAATTTTGCTTGCATGGGATATTAATGATTAATGACACCCACTAGAATGGCTAAGATGCAAAACCAAATCAACTGCCATCAGATTCATTCTGACTCACAGCAACTTTATATAGGGTTTCGGAGACGGCAAATCTTTATAGGAGCAGATAGTTTCATTGTTCTCTTGCAGAATGGCTGGTGGGTTTGAACTGCTGACCTTGCAATTAGCAACCCAAGGCCTAACCCACAGTGCCACCAGGGCTTCTTAAAAGGCAAAAGATTGACCATATTGGTGAGGATTTGAAGCAACTGTCAGTCTCATGCATAGTTGTGAGTTATAACCACTCATGGTTGTAATATTCTATACTCCTATCAACTCTCATATTTAGCTGCTAGAAGTGCAAAACATTACAATTCTTTTGGAAAACTACCTACCTGGCTATTTCATTCAAGGTAAAAATACACTTTCCCTATGATCCAGCAATCTCACATCGAGATATTTATCTAAGAGAAATGAAAGCATGTCACAAAAAGATTTAAAAATATATACATAGAGCTTTGTTGTTTTTATTGTTATCAAGTGCCATTGAGGTTGATTCAGTTCCCACTCATAGTGACCCTGTATAGGGTCTCCTAGGAGCAGCTGGTAGGTTTGAACCACCAACCTTGCCATTAGCATTCCAGTGTTTATCCTACAGCAACATACCAGGACATCTACTTTATTAATAATAGCTAAAAACTAGAACTAATTCAAGTGTTTCTAGACAGGTGACTGGAAAAATACAATGAAATAAAACAGAATACATAAACCACTGATTTATGCAACAAACTGGAAGAATCTAAAAAAATTATGTTAAGTAAAAAAAGCCAGACATTGAATTATTCTATTGATGTGAATTTCTAGAACAGCTAAAACTATGCTGATAGAAATCAGAACAGTGTTTGTCTGAGTTTGGGCATGGTAGAATTGGCAGGTAAAGGGTAGGAGGGAACTTTCTAAAAAGATGGAAATATTCTATATCTTGATTGAGGGAGTGATTACATGTTGTTAATAGGTGCCATAGTGTTGACACCCACTCATAGCAACCCTACACACAACAGAATGAAACACTGCCCAGTCCTGGACCAACCTCACAATCACTGCTACGTTTGAGCCCATTGCTGCTGCCACTGTGCCAATCCATCTAGTTGGGGGTCTTCCTCTTTTTTCCAACCCTCCACTTTACCAAACATGATATCCTTCTTCAGGGACTGGTCCCTCCTGACAACATGTCCAAAGTATGAGAGACTAAGTCTGGCCATCCTGACTTCTAAGGCACATTTTGACTGTACGTTTTCCAATACAGATTGGTTGGTTCTTTTGGCAGCCCACGGTACTTTCAATATTCTTCTTCAACACCACAACTCAAATGCATCAATTCTTCTACCTTCTTCCTTATTCACTATCTAACTTTTGCATGCCAAGAGGCTATTGAAAACACCATGGCTTGGGTTAGGCGCACCTCAGTCCTCAAATTGACATCAGTGTTCTGAAACACTTTAAAGCGGTCTTGTGCAGTCGATTGGATTACATGGGTGTATACAACTGTCAGAGTCCACTGAAGTGTACACTTAAGATCTTTGCATTTTGTTGCATATTAAAACAAAACCACAGTTTAGGCACCTTCTCAGATGTGCAGAGGCATTGCCTAAAACTCCAGAAAGGACAGATTTATCTGAGAGAAAAGGAAAGGAATGTCAGACCTGAAGGCAGATCTGAGAAACCCAAGAAAACCTGATGGTGGTGGTGGTTATGTGCCGTGGAGTCGGTTCCTACTCACAGCGACTCTATATAGGGTGTCTGAGGCTGCAAATCTTTAAAAAAAATATTTTATTATGAACTATGTGATAGTTTACATGGGAGAACATTAGTTTTACATTCATCCTATCGTATATCTTTTCATTGCCATGGTTCTAATCCCCTCCATGCATCATCAACCAACCAAAGGGTATACCCTGCAAACCTGCCCCCTGGTCGTCAGCACACAGCCCCTCTTCTTCTCTGGGTCTAAAGTCCCCAACTGCTCCATCTCTCCACATCATCATCTCTGCCTCCATCTCTGGCATCACTGCTTCTCTGGGTAGGGTCTTGCTCTCCGCTCTTCTCCCTTGATGGTCCCAGGGACCTCCGCTCCTAGACTGCAAAGTCAGCCACTCCTCTCCTTTGCTACAATGAGGCTATAAATCTTTACAGGAGAAGAAAACCTCATGTTTCTCCCACTACACCACCAGAGCTCTTTAAGGAAATCTATTGTTGTTAAATGTCGTCAAGTCGGGTCTGATTCAGTGATCCTCTATAGGGTTTCCTAGGTATGGATGGTGACCTTGAACAATCAACCTTGTGATTCAAATGAC
Source organism: Chrysochloris asiatica (assembly GCF_000296735.1). Taxonomy (NCBI): domain Eukaryota; kingdom Metazoa; phylum Chordata; class Mammalia; order Afrosoricida; family Chrysochloridae; genus Chrysochloris; species Chrysochloris asiatica. Next base: position 7,491,755 of record NW_006408679.1, on the reverse strand, counting down.
CTTGTGGTCCAATGCTTATGCTATAGCACATAAGCCCCAGGTGTTAATGTACATTTACTTTATTCTAGGAACTATGCTATAGTCCCTGAATGTTGCAAATGATTAATACACTCAGCTTTTCGCTGAAAGGAGGTTTAAGTCTATGACAGGCATCTCAAAACCACTGGGCAGTGATTTACTTTTTCAAAATATCAACAATTGAAAACCCTATGGAGCGTAGTTCTACTGTGACGTATATGGGGTTGCCATGAATTGCAATAGATTCAATAGTAACTGGTTAGGAAACTTTTAATCTTGTTGCTGTTAAGTGCTGTTGAGTTGGTTCCCACTCATAGTGACCCAGTATAGGGTTTTTGAGGAGTGGCTGGTGAGTTTGAAACGCCAACCATGTGGTTCAAACCAACCTTTCAGTTCTGTGCTTTTATCCTTTGGTGCCACACCAGGACTCCTTGATCTTGGTAAGGGGTGGGGAGAAGAATAAAAAACCCAAACCTGAAGTTCTAATGGGTTAAATAACACACATCTGGGACGAAGAGGGTCTTAATTCCAAGCCCAGAACTGTTTGTGGTTCTCAGTATCACTGGGGGAAAGGATGGTTGGACATGTCCTGCCTCGCATTTCGCTAGGATTGCAGCTTGAGCAAGGACAGAGGCCATTCCTTCACCAGCCTAAAACCAGTTTTTCCTCCTTTGATTGGCACCTATGTCTGAATGTCTTGGAAGCACTAGTCACTGATTCCTGGTTCCCTCTCCAAAACGATCTTCTTAAGAAAACAGATTGGTGCGCAGAAACCACAGTTGCCTTGTTTTTGCAAATCTCTCTAGGCTTGGCAACACATGCAGCCTTGGAGAAGACAGGCCCATAACACGGTTGTGGCTGGAGAAAGTGCTGGGAGCTAATGCATGGCCAAGGTCATTGGGAAAACCAGGAACATGGCTTCAAGTGCTAGGCCCTGAGGGCTACTTGAGTACAAACCCAGGTAAACCCACCAGACAAAGGCCCCAGCCTCTACTCAGTCCAGGCACCTGCTTCCCGCAGGACTGAGGGGGCCTGATGAGACATGATGTCACTGATTTAATCACACCTCCGTGAGGCAACCTTCCTGGTGACGAGACAGGAGACTGCTAAAGGAGAGAAACACGATTCCCAGCCTGTTGGATCAGGACTCTGAGTTTCAGGAATAAAGCCACCTTGTCAGACTCCGGCAGTGTTGCGCCGACACCAGGAGGGTTTTTAGTTAGTTCTTTCCATGGAATTTTCTGTAAAATAAAAATACTTATTTTTTTAAAAGCTCAGTAAATGTAAGTTAGGGTTTCCATGGAGAAATAAAAGATTTAGATTCTAAATAAAACACTAAAAATCTTTCCTAATCTTAAGAAAACTGAAGTTCAACAAAACGTTACACAGACATACAGAGTAAGTCTCCAAGTAACAAATGTCTTACAGACAAACTAGAATGTGCTCTTTAATGTTAGGTAAATTTACCCTTATTTTGAAACAATTGAACCAATCCCTGTTGTTGTTGTTGTTATGTGCCATGGAGTCGATTCCGACTCATAGTGACCCTGCATAGGGTTTCTGATGCTGTAAATCTTTACAAGAGCAGGAAGCCTCATCTTTCTCCCACGGAACAGCTAGTAGTTTCAAACTGCTGACCTTGAGGTTTGCAGCCCGATTCGTAACCACAATCCCTACTCACAATAAATTGTTCATCACAATCATCTTCACTTGCTCCACAGGCAGCTTGTAAATAATTGAAAAAGTTTTGGGTCTTTTCTTTTCTTGCTCTAAAGTACGGCTAAATAAGAACTTTGTGTACCTTGTCTGACTGACCTATGAATTGGACTTAAAGATAGACTTAGGAACAGATCTCATTTCTAGCCTGGAGACTGCCTTTTACATTGTTGTTGTTGTTAAGTGCTGGTGAGTCGGTTCTGACTCACAGCGACCCTGTATAAGATTTCCAAAGAGTGTCTGGTGAGTTTGAACTACCAACCTTGTGGTTCAAACCAACCTTGCGGTTCAGTGCTTTATCCAAACAAAGAGTCTTGGTATGGCATTGTAGGATAAACACTGGACTATTAACTGCAAGGTCAGAGCTCCAAATCCACCAGCCACTCCTTAGAAACCCTATACAGGGTAACGATAAGTCAGAATCAACACGACAGCAATTAACAACAACAACAACAATTCCAAACAAAACATGTTTAAATATATCTCTGCAATAAGTGGATGGCTGCAGATAATTTTCAGTAACACACTTGTCCTAGCCTTGTTAGAGGCCTTAGAAAAAAGGATACGTATTATGCCATGGAAAGAAATCATTCTGAGATCAGGGCTAATATCAAATATTTAACAAAACTTAAGTGAACATCTTCTCAAATCATTGAAGCTTTGCAACAAGTTTATGGGAATACTGTCCCACAGAAAGCAACAGGTTTTACATATATCAAGTGTTTTAAGGAAGGTGGGAAAAACCTCAAAGATGAATTCAAGGTAGAAAGGTCATCTCAAATGGTTATGGTGACTGTTTGGGGGATTCTTAAGGGCTAATCTTGACACATTTTCTCAAAGGACACAGGGTGATCATGGGAGCTTATTAGGAAGAAGTTTTATGAAAATTGAAAACTGCACTGGTTAGAAAAAGGCCAGGGAAGTTGTGCTCAGATTTTTTTCTCCCATCACAACAAAGTATCTGCTCATTCTTTGAGGGTGGCAAGGGCTCCCTACCTCCCCCAGCACTCAACTATCCTGTGACTATTTCTTACCGTGTGCTCCACCTTCTCCTGCCT
>NW_006408679.1:7487328-7488116 GCF_000296735.1 Chrysochloris asiatica | reverse complement strand
TCCCTTTTTACTCTTTTGGTGAAGTCTTTTGATGCACATAACTTTTTAATTTTTAATATGTCCCAATCATCTATTTTGTCTACTTTTGTTTGTGTAGTTTTCAAAATATTTGGTAGTCTGTGTATGCCCTGAATTAGGGCCCTCACATTTGTCCCTATTTTTTCATTGATGGCCCTTATAATTCTGGGATTAATATTTTCTTTTTTCAAAAAAATTTTTTTTATGAATTAAGTGAAGGTTTACAGAGCAGATCATCAGTTTTCTATTCAGCAAACCACATACTTTGCTTCATTACAACTACTACACTGCCCTCCATACACCAACAGTTAATAGTATTTACCTCTATTCACTTTAACTATTGCATTCCTTCCTGTGTCTCCCGCTACCTTCATCTTTCCTCTGCTAACCTCCCTCTTGTATATTTCCTGCCCTGTCACCCATGTTAACATGTATCTACCCTCTAGCCTGTGAGTAATTTTCCCTCTTTCCTCCCCACCGTAAATAATAGATGATTTCTTTTATTAAGAAAACTTTTTCTTATGGGCTGAGTTTGACCACATTCCATGGACTCCCATTGATGAGAGTGAGAAGAGGAAGGGCTTGTTGGTCCAAAGTGTGGTGAGACGTGAGGACACCTGAGCCCATGGACAAGGACATAGCCATGGAGGGCTAGAGCTGCGAGTGAAGCATCCAGTTGATATGAAGTGAGGGGAGACATAACAAGAACACCCAAAGTTGCAGATCGTGCCCACTTTACCTAGCCTCGACATCTTGATAATCAGAACTCT
>NW_006408679.1:7486444-7486995 GCF_000296735.1 Chrysochloris asiatica | reverse complement strand
ACACAGATCTGTTGGTTCTTTTGGCAGCCCATGGCACTTTCAATATTCTCCTCCAACACCATAACTCAAAAGCATCAATTCTTCTACGGTCTTCTACCACCACTCATCTGTCAGTTTGTTGTACTGTGGTAACTTGTGAGTTTCTGTGATTCTTTCTGGAAGCTATGCCACAGATTTTTAAAATACCAGCAGGGTCACCCATGGAGGACAAGTTTCAGATAAGCTTCCAGATGAAGACAGACTAGGAAGAAGTAGTGATGACTACTTCCAAATATTTAGTCACTGAAAAATTTATTAATAGCAGAGAAACTCATGGAAGTAGTAGCTCTAAATACCAACAGAGAGGGAAGGAGTCTTCACATCATGTATCAATAAGTATCTGTAAACAGAGTAGATAGGGATGGGAAACTTAGACATTTGTTACCTAAAATGAGGGGGGCGATAAAAGAAAGAACTGACTGACTTACAAGGTTTTAAGAGGAAATTTAGTTTAAGGGTATGTGAGGGAAGGTAAAGTCCCCACTGAATAGTTTTCATCTTGTCTAGATGGG
>NW_006408679.1:7483857-7485528 GCF_000296735.1 Chrysochloris asiatica | reverse complement strand
CTGTGTTTTTTGTTTGTTTGCTTGTTTTGGTATGTGTTTGATGCTGCTGGTTTCTTTGCTCCACACAATTTTCTGCACTGAGTTCTTTTTGTTTAAGAGTTTTCTTTTTGTTTTCATTTCTGCTGTGTTACTGTTCACTAAATCTTTCTGACTTTCCTCTTTTTATTTTGATGTGCAGGTTATTAATTTTCATGGTAAATTGCAGGTTATCCTGAAATTTATTAAAATTTTTTTGTATTTAAAACAATCTGTTGTCTTCCAGTTTGGGCAACAGAAGAGACAGCCAGGTAGGTAAGGCTCTATGAGGGAGGGATTGAAAACGCACAGAAGCTGTGCTCACAGAACAATACCAGAGCTCTGGATCTACCATAAGTCCAGAACGTCAGTTTCCCACACTTGTAAGTGAAAAAAATCATGATATAAAGGAAAATACTGTGAGTTAGGAATCTCTGGAGATGGTACTGCCTCTGTGGCCACCCCGCCCAGACAGAGTTCAGAGGGCAGGGTTACAGCCAGACTGGCGAAGGGAACTGGAGCTAAAAGCAGTGCAGTGACATTTGCAAAAGGAGGTGTGGGGGATTCTACACATTTTTTTCATCTTATTCCATGTGGCACCTTCTTTGCCCAGCCCAATGCCTTCAGGTGGGTGGGTGCACCCCCCCAAAAAAAAGTCCAGCATTGACCCCACAGTTTTCCCATGGTACAGAGAGAAAGAGCTTGGCAGCTGCTTATGACATCAGCCTCTGGGTTGTAGCCCTAAAATTAATTTGTGCAGGACCTTTACTATCCAGCAAAAAAAAAAAAGCAGGCCCATCAGGTCTGACAAAAAAATCATAGAACAATCTGTAAAACCCCAACATAAATGGACACAACTATCTCGAGAATTATGCTGTGCACACACAGATACCTAACTGATCTTCAGATACAAAAATAGTGGAAAATCTTTCTCTCATTAACTTCTCAATATCTATCTGTGTACCTCCACGGTGGTGACTAGAGGAGGGGCCTGAGTGAGCGGACACCCACATCCACTGCTGGAAGCTTCTATGGTGCACAGACACTGCCTGTGTAGCAAGGCAAGACGACAGTCGGCCATAGTTTTATTTTTGTTTCAAAGTGGTTGTTTTTGTCTCTGCTTTTATATTGCTTCTGCTTTTGACCCTTTTGATCACACATTTATCCTGGAGGTGGAAGTTTTTTCTCCCTATGTTATCCAAGAAAAGACAGCAATGGTGGCCATATAGCCAAGCTACAAGCATACACCATAATATTCTACCATTGAGACAAGAGCCAATAACAGCTGTTAAGCATTACATGTGAAAAGGGAAGCTTATCTCCTGATCATATCCATCAGGAGACACCCAGTAAGCTTAATAACACAACAATAAACATCCATTTAAGCATTAAAAAACCCACATAACTATTGGAAATGACAAACAAAAGATCTCAAACACAACAAGCGATCTCAAAACATGTCCCCAGACAGAAAAGAGTAACTGAGACAAATGCACTGGAGACAGACAAAGGCTCCCTAGAAGAGGAAGAGCAGGTTTTGGATTTGCCTGTGAAAGAATTCAGAAGAATTATATGGAGGCAAATTCAAATATTCTGAAAAGGGGTGAAGGAAAACAAGGAAGAAGTCAGGAAAGTACTACAAGAGCAATCAAATAA
>NW_006408679.1:7470277-7471413 GCF_000296735.1 Chrysochloris asiatica | reverse complement strand
AATGAAATAACGAAAAAAAAAAAAAAAAATCTGAAAACACACCAAAACAAAAAAGCAGTGCAGCTGTTGGATTTGGAGAGAAGAACACTGTTGGGGGCTCCTGCAAGCTAAGGAGCTCATGAGGTGGATGTGACAGCAGGGGAATGTGGTAAAAAAGAATCACATCTTTCCTATCACCTGTGAATCTGCTCTACCAGGCCACCTTCTGTTGCCAAAACTGCTCACAAGATGGTCACACTGTGTCTTGCCAGTCACTCACCAGTTTCCCTCTCTCACCACCCCTGCTCAGCTTCTCCTTCCAGCAAGCACTCAATGCACTTCTCTAATCTTTCCTCTGAAGTTCAGAGTTCCTGAATTTTCATCTGCATCTGTTTCATTTGATCTCTCATATTTTGTTGTTTCATTGGCTAATTTTCAGAAGTAGATTACCAGGCCTTTCTTCCTAGTCATTGTTTGACATTGAATGTTCTCTTTTGTGAAATTTGGAATTCTCTTGCGCTTTTTGCTATTGGGTTACCTTAGTCTTACTGACTTGTAGGAAGTCTTTCATATTTTGGGTATGAGTGCTTTTCAGATACAGGCAATTCTCTACTTCCAGGACAACTTCTACTTGCCCTTGATAGTATGCAATGTTTCCCTCAATTTGAAACAATTGCCCCAACCCCTATTCACAACAAATTCTTCATTGCAATCACCTTCACTGGCTACACATTCAGCTGTTAAATCACTGAGTGGTCTTTGAGCCTTTGTTGCACTCAAGTAAGGCTGTTGTGCAGTGAATTATTAGCTAAGGCTCTTAGATGGTTACTTTGGTTGTTGTTACCAGTAATGGATGATAGTAAGAAATGTTATGCTGCAACCAAGAGGAGAAAAGGCTGCTTCTGGAGTAGCCTGGGGCAAAAGGCAGGCCAGTTAAAATAGGGGACCAGGGAGCATGGTGGCTCTGTAGGATAAGTACAAGGTTGTTAGTTCAAACCCACCAGTTGCTCTGTGGGAGAAAGATGAAGCTTTCTGCTTCAAAAGATACAGCTTCAGAAAGCTTGTAAGCCCATCTTTAAGCCTATAACTGATTGAAATACCTAAAATGGGGCTAGAACTTGTCCAATGAAAGAGGCTTCCTACAGAGCTTTTGCATT
>NW_006408679.1:7467656-7468854 GCF_000296735.1 Chrysochloris asiatica | reverse complement strand
CATTGAGTCTGAACCAATTTGATAACACTTAACAATGACAACAAGAGGGTCTATTGGCTCCATCATGCCAGAGGCCTAAGGTCATATGTATATGAATGGAGATAGTTCAGAAGTGGACAAGTGAAGACTGAATTTAAAGTGTCCTAAAATGGGCTATGTGCTTACTTGAATGTACTATGGATACTGGACACTGGATTCTAATTTGTGTTGTAATAGACCTAAGCTTATGATAGAAATAAATATTGGGTATTATGACTACAGAAAGCTTACAAGCCCACCTTCAGTCTTCATTGGATATGCTAAAAGGGGAGTTAGAATTTGCTGGGAAGCAAAGGGCTTTTTGAGAAGAAGAAAGAAATAAGAAATAGGCCTTTTGTATTAAGCCTTTGTACAGAGTATGGGAGTTTAGGTGGAATCCTGAGCTCACCCAGAGAGAGCAGGATACTTATGCTTGAAGGAAAGACCTGCAGGGATAAAAACCAGATTGGCATTTTGAATTTTGAGCAAGTGGTTTGTGGTGGTTAGATACATCTAGGCAGGAAAAGTCTGTGTCCAGAGAAATCTGTCTCCCCCAGGAAACTTCTAGGACTGAAGGTTAAAGGGATCTGGTGAGTAGACAGCCTGGTATTGGTGACAAACTGGGACCACTTAATGAGTGAAAATAGGGGAGGTGCAGAATGAAGAGATGGACTGAGTTTAGACATGTTTTATTGGCACCTGGTGACATGGTTCACAGAAACTAGAGTTGAGAGAAGAGAAGGTTCTGGTTAGTCTGAAATTTAAGGAGTTGTGTGGACTCCTGAGCCTAGGGACACTGACTTAGCCTATGGCACAGGTCAGAGTGTTGGACTTCCATGCCCATGGATTGAATAAGCAACTCATTTGTAGAGTGGGTTGCCATTAGACACTTATTGGGGAAGCAAAATTTGTTGATGCATGGAGCTAGAGCTGAGTGCCTTTGGGCTGAGGATTATGGTGGAGTAGCATGCACTTTGGGGCTAAAAGAACTTTGGAGTATTGTCTGAGCAGGGCAGAGGCCCAAACCAGAAAGAGGCATGCCTGCAGGCTTGACTGAGAAGAGGTTGTCCTGACCTGTAGAATTGTGTGTTGGGCATTTCCGGTCCTTATTAACTTCCTTAGTAAGCTTCATCATTGTGAGAATGGCCTGTGAGTCTGTGTGACCCTTGCAATGAAGTAT
>NW_006408679.1:7452675-7466141 GCF_000296735.1 Chrysochloris asiatica | reverse complement strand
GTTTTCTGCTCATGTCAAGATTTACAGCTTTGGAAACCCTACACAGGGTTGCTTTGAGTAGGAGCCCACTCCATGGCACACAACCACTACCACCACCACTTTACCAAATAGAAGTTCTTAATGTAAACATAGTCATCCATCTCGATTTCTATCTTCTCTTGGATCACGTGGCACTGTAGGATACAACACTTGACTGGAAGGTCAGTTTGAACCACAAGGTTATGGTTCAAACCCATTAGCCCCTCCTCAAAAACCCTAAACATGGTTGCAATGATTCGGAACCAACTTCACGCACTTTAACAACTTGGCTCCAAAACTATTTACTGCCTTGTAATTCTCTAGTGTCTTTAAATGGATGAAAAAAAAAGTCTGTTTAGTTTTTGAGATGTTGCCAGTGAGAAAATTGGGAAGAACGCCCTCAGGCAATCACATTTGTTTTGTTCTTTCTTCGGCAATTTCCATATTTAAAAATATATACTCAGAATACGATTTCTTTTTATTTAACATTTTAGACAGTTTCTATTGATTTTTATATGAATAGAACATTTAAAGATCTTTCACTTATACCTTTCATTCTCCTTTCCTCCAGTGCACTCATTTCAGAATTAAACATTTATACCTTACATTATATCAAGATGACATACAATGTTACTTACTGCAGGTTCGTGTGGTTGACAAAGTCAGTTGTATTTGGGGAAATGAGTGAAATTCTCTTTGAAGTTTCCAGAAGCCCCAATCAACATTCTAAACTTTCCAGAAGTTTCTGTTTCAAATACAGCAAGATATAGTCATTCTTAGATTTAACAGGAGTGTTTCCTATTGCCTTTGAGTGACCTGGCAGGATCATTGTGGATTTTATGCATTTTCTGAGGGCTGACTTGAAGTTGTTGTGAGGTGGGACACAGGTGCAAGTTGGTTAGCAAGCGGGGAATCTCAGCTGAGCACCTAGACTCCCAGCTTAGCTCAGCTGTGCTAAAGATTTTAGAAAATGGCCTCAAAGAATGCCAACTGTTGGATCTGGTAATGGAACAGAAGATAAATATCCAGAATTTGAGAATCGTTGGGTTCTTTATAATTAAAGTTCTGGAAAACACTAGAATGACCTGCTGAATTCAGCAGGGGATGGCACACATGATATGTACCAGCTCCTCCAAAGACCATAAAAACATCAAAAGGTGGTTTTTGAATCTTTCCTTATCTTTAGGAACATTACTACTTTTTTTTGAGAGGAGGACAGGGGGCTTTTTATTGTGAATTGAGTGAAGGTTGACAGAGAAGATCATTAGTTTTACATTCAACAGACCCCACATTTTGTTGCATCTCAATGATTACAATCCCCTCCATGTAATAAGTAATCTCACTTCTTTCCCGTGGTTCTTATTTCCCTTCCCTCTTCCTTTCCAACCCTTCTCAACTTTGTCCTTAGATATATGTTACCCTTTTGATCTTGAATGATTGACCATTTCATGGTAAGCATACCTGACTAGTGTTGTTATCATCCCTATATACTATCTGCTGCTTGGCTGAAAATTGGTCCCCAAGGGTGAGCTCCCATCCAGACCTGAAGGGTGGTCGAGGTTTCAGGTTCTTCCAGTCTCTTTCAGACCAGTAACCCTGGTATTTTCTTATAATTTTGAGTTTTGTTCCACGTCTCACACTCTATTCAGGACCTTCTAATGTGATCCCCTTCAGAGCAGTTGGTAGTGGTAGTTGGGCACCATCTAGTTCTTCTGGTCTCAGAGTCCTGGTGACTTTTAGTCACGTTTCATTGGTTGATTGGACTAGTTGATCCTAAGCATCTTCAAGTTTTCCTCACTCTTCTTTCCTCTTTTCATGGAAATATTAATAGTTGTACCTTAGATGGTCGCTCATGAGCTTTTAAGGTCCCAGACACTACTCACCAAAGTAGGATGTAGAACATTGTCTTTGTGGACTATGTAATGCCAATTGACCATGGTGTCTCCTGAGTCTATGGTCAGGAGTCCCCAGGCCCAGCAAATCATTGTCTTAAGATGTTTGATAATGTCTAAGAAACTTTCAGCATTTTGCCTAAGTTCCCCCACATTTATAGGTATGTTTTCAGCAAATGTAAAATACCCAAGTACAAAAACCTCTTTATTTTTGTCTTCTTTTTTAGTAAAAGAAGCCACTTTATTTGATTTGCCAAGCATAAGAGCACACTGAGACTTGCATTGCCAAGATGGCTCCTTTTACTGTATTTCTAGCTGTAAGAGTCAAGGGAAACCACTTTATTTCCTCCCCATCTTTTCTTTCCAGTCCAGTTCCTGTGGTTAAGCGCTCAGCTGCTAACTGAAAGACTGGCAGTTCAAATCCACCAAACAGTCTGCTTGTGTAAAGATTACAGCCTTGGAAACCCTATGATTCTATGCTGTTCTACAGGGTTGCTATGAGTTGGAATTGACTTTATGGCAATTGTTTTAGAATCTAGGCTGCAACTATCCCACTACCCAGGACCTCTATGCCAGGCCTATTGTTGGAAATGAAATCCAGTGGGTTTTGTGGAGCCTATGGCCTCTCTTCTACCCTAATTAACCCACCTTTCAGCACTGGTGTGGATATCCCACTCTCTTTGCTCTCCTGCCTCCCTTCCCTGCCTAGAAGAGTAACTGGCATAGATGTTAGGGAAGCTGGCTTTCGTAGTGTACTTCATTCATCCACCAGGCATTTATTAAGCACCTACTGGTGTGGCGCTGAGGGTTAATGTGCTGGACTGCGAGGTCAGTTTGAACCGCAACATCTGATAAGTTGGAACAAGGGTACGGGTGAGGCTGGGGTGTGGACAGACCATGGAGCTAGAGGGGAGGTTCTTAGTGATCCTGACAAACCCTTAAATTTAACTGCAGTTGGAGGGGAAGTTCTCAACAAGCCAGAAACCAAGATGTCTGTATGTTCTGTTAGCACTACTAATGTCATTCACTTGCTTATTCATTCATTCAGCAAACATTTCTGAAGAGCCCTCAGGCCGCGAGGCTCACAGTATGTGCAACTTGGCACTTACCTTCACAGAGCTTACAGTCGAGCTGAGACTGGCTGCTCACAATCACCTCGGGGAAAGACAGCTTTTTCTTATGTTATTAGCTGCACTCGAGCCACCCTAACTTACGGCAACCTCATGCTACATGGGATGGGACCATTGTGATCCACACATTTTTCATTGGCTGGTTTTCAGAAGTAGGTCACCAGGCTTTCATCCTAATTTGTGTTAGTCTGGAAGCTCTGTTGAAACCTCAGCAACACACAAGGTTCCGATGACAGACAGTTGGTGGCTGCATATAAGGTGCATTGTGGGTGTAAAGTAGAAAAGGTGAGAAGTCTCTCACTGGACCATTCCCCTTTGCATTTGTAACTCCAAAAAAAACCCACTGCCAACAAGTCAGTTCTGACTCATAGTAACCTTGTATAGGGTTTCTGAGGCTGTAAATCTCTATGGGAGCATAAAACTTTTGATTTCTCAAAGTACTTTTTCATTTGTTTTCTCATTCTAATTTCACATGTACACACACCAATTTTATGGGTGAAAGACTCAAGATTCTGCAAGGTGAAGTGATCTTCCTACTGTTTTCACAGCAGAACCAGTCATGTCTGGCTCCATGATTCCCAGACTGGACTTTCTCTGCACGAGAACTGAGAATGGCTCTTATTTCAGAGCCGGAACTTTCCTGGATGCTATATTGCTGCCCCATCAGGCTGGGAGACCCCATAGCAGGCAGCTAGGATTCCGCTATTGCCAGGAAGGAGTTTCAAAAGGTTTGTGGAAAAATGCAATTAAGATAGTGGCTTTTCCCCCATAAACTTTTTTAAGCTCCCTTGTGTCCTAACCACAAGTTTATATATCTGTAATGGAAATTTAGATATGCAGAAAGTTTCTATTATGGTGAATTATTTACAGGATGATTAACGATAGTCAGTTTAAAATAAAAACTGTACATGCACAACATCAGTCAACACATATTTATTGGGGTCTTATGATGTACCAAGGTCTGCTGCACAAGACCTTTTTAAAGTGTTGAAGAGCAAAGATGTCAGCTTGAGGACTAAGGTGTGCCTGACCCAAGCCATGGTATTTTCAATAATCTCTTATGCATGCGAAAGCTGGACAGTGAATAAGAAAGACCGTAGAAGAATTGATGCTTTTGAGTTATGGTGTTGGAAGAGACTATTGAAACTGCCATGGGACTACCAAAAGAATCAATAGACCTGTTTTAGAAGAAGTGCAGCCAGAGTGCTCCTTGGAGGCCAGGATGGCCAAACTTTGTCTCTCATACTTCAGACATATTGTCACGAAGGACCAGTCACTGGAGAAGGATATCATGTTTGGTACGGTGGAGGGTCAGAGAAAAAGAGGAAGACCCCCAGTGAGATGGATTGGCCAAGTGGCAGCATCATTGGGCTCAAGCATGGCAACAATTGTGAGGTTGGCCCAGGACTGGGCAGTATTTCGTTCTGTTGTACATAGGGGTCGCTATGAGTTGGTACTACCTCAAATGTAGTCCTGGTGTGGTACTGTGGGTTAATACGCTGGACTTCAAGGTCAGTTTGAACCACAAGTTCAGTGGTTCAAGCTCTCTAGTCTCTCCCAGGAAACCCTATACAGAGTCGCTATGGATAAGAACTGGCTTGAAGGCATTTAACAACATGATGTACAAACAAAAACATGGAGTCCTGGTGTGTCTTTGTGGGATAAAGCACTGAACCACAAGGTCAGTTTGAACCACAAGGTAGGTGGTTCAAACTTACCAGCCACTCCTTGGAAACACTATACAGGGTTGCTATGAGTCAGAACCAATTGGAAGGCACTTAACAACAACAGCAACAATATGCAAAAGGCGCCCTAGTAGCATAGTAGGTTACATGATGGGCTGCTAATGATAATGTCAGCAGTTTGAATCCACTAGTTATTCCATGGGAGACAGATGAAACTTTCTGCTTTCATAAAGATATAGAGCTTTGGAATCCTTCTTACAGGGTTGCTATAGGTCAGAACTGACTCAATGGCATGCAGCAGCAGCATGATGTACAAAGCTTCAATTTTGCTGACTTCCTGCCCTAGGTAGAAATGTTTGAGGATTTTACAAGCATAGTCCACTCAAATCACTGTAGAAATAGACCAAGAGAAGTTCAATTCAGGAAGTGGGAGACACAACTGAAGGCAGGGTCTATTGGTACAGAGCTTAGAGTCAGTCCAAAGGGCGGGTGGTGCCCAGATGGTCTTCAGAACTCTCCAGGAAGGCAGGGAATAGTAAATGCTAGTTTTAAAAGGAGCTGATAAAGTGTTATGAGTTTTCACACAGGGGAGAGGGGATTTTGGATTGAAGGGATCCCAGGAGGCTTCTTGGGCTGTATTTTGAAGAATATGTAAAATGAATGACGCAGAGATGGGAGAACATTCCAGATGGAAGGGGCGCAGCAGGGTATATGTGCACACAGGGGAGGTGAGAAGATTGGGAGGCAGTTAGAAGAGAAGGGATTGATAATTTGGAGCACTTAATCCAGGCCTAAGTGTCTTTCTCAAATGGTAGGAGTTTACCTGGGGGCATGTTGAATTGGGAGGCGGCTGTATATGTAGCCAGGTATCCCTGTGTGGTGCAAACGGTTAAGTCTTAGATGGTAACCAAGAGTCTGGAGGTTCTAGTCCACTCAGAAGCATTTTGAAAGAAAGATCTGGAGATCTACTTTTGAAAATATCAGCCACTGAAAACTCTGTAGAACACAAATCTGCTCTGATACACTGGGGTTGCCATGAGTTGAACATGAAGGAAACTGGAGAAAAGGGTGTGGAGTTACAGGATGATTTTGGCACAGCATTCTTGGTTTAAATTTTCTTAATGCTTTTATGGAAAAACACGTCAATATTTCTTTTAAATATAAAAAAATGGAATATACTATAAATGCCATTTTAAACAATTCCTTGAATTTAACTGACCCAGTAGGTCCAGTTATATTATAATATTCCATTTTTTAAAAAATATAAGTATTTTTCCATAAAAGCATTAAGAAAATTAAACCAAGAATGCTGTGCCAAGATTATTCTGTTGGAGTCCTGGTGTAGGATCAGCACTGGACTTCGAATCACAAGGTTGGCAGTTCAAATCCACCAGCGGCTGCTCAGAAACACTATACAGAATCAGTATGCGTTGCAACCGACTCAACAGCATTTAACAACAGCACTATCATGTTGTTAAGTGCCGTCAAGTCAGTTTCAATCCATAGTGACCTTCTATAGGGTTTCTGAGGCTATAAATCTTTGCAGGAGCAGAAAGCTTCATCTGTCTCTGGTGGGCTCGAACCCCTGACCTTGTGGCTAGCAGTCCAGTGCTTATCCTACAGTGCCAACAAAGTTAAAAAAAAAAAAAATTGCAAATGCTTCCAAAAGGCCCCTAAATATGTGTGTACCTTCATGGCTTTTATGGGAACTTTCAGGGAAAGATTTGACAAGCTCTGACATCATTGGCCAATTTAATTTTCACAGCAACTCTCTGAGGTAGACATCATTATTCCTCCAGAGGAAAAGCTGGAGTACAGCCAGGACATATAACTTGACTGACACCACCCAGCTAATAAGCAGCAGCATCAGAACTCAAACTAGAATCTGTGTCCAAAGTCCATGCTCTTTTCCTAAAAGCCTGAGAGGCTGATAAATCACGTGTGGTATGTGGAAAGCAAGCTCTGGCGTTAGGAGCTACCAGTAGGAACAGGGAGTACAGTATAACTACAACAGAGCTAGCTATTCTCATCTTGTGGGAGACACCGGTGGTAGAATTCTTACCTTCCATGTGGGAAGCACAAGTCCAGTTCCTGGCCATTGTACCTCATGCGCTGTTACCACCTCTTTGTCAGTGGATACTTGTGTGCTGTTATGATGCTGAACAGCAACATTCTCATTCCAGGTTCTCTGGGATTACCTCTCATCCCTAAGGCTGAGCTTGGTCCTGCACCCAGTGATGGCATTTCTTGTACACAGAGGATTGTAAGGCCAGAGGAGGAAACCTGTCTCTATTTCTGTCTGCTCTCTATTTAGTGCTGTTCTGCAGAGAACTTATACTCATTGGCTAGCCACCCTTAATCTGAATGCTGGAGAAAGATGCCATTCATTTGTAACTGCTCCCAAGGCGCCTTTCCCATAATGAGGAGACATCCCAGAGCTGATGCACCAGGAGAGGACAGTATCATTGGGTCTGAAAGAAAATCAACAGAGAGTAGGAACCATTGTCTGAATCCTTAGCAGTCTTCCTTAGGGCAATTGTATTTTCTACATGATTATTTTCCATTTGGGAGTAAGACAAAACATTGTATTGATACGAAAATCAAGAGATTTATGTTGTTATTCTGGGAAACCATATGAAGTTATCAAAATAGCAACAGAGTGCAAATGCAAAATGAATGATTTGTGGCTTGAAATAAGTTGAAAACTGTCCCTTAGACTAGGAGATGGTTGCTACCATTTGCAACGGAATGCTACTGTTTCTCCTCTCTTCCTTTTGTTTCTGGAGTATTTGTTGAGAGAGTTTATGGAGAAACCACTCAACATCCTGAACATCCTCAGGCCACCGCAAGTACTGCTGCTTCTGTACAAACCCTCTGATAGACTGGTGCTTCATCAGCTGGTACTGGGACAGGGAGCCAACCACCACCATGATGAGGCCACTGTTGAGGTCAGATATACACCGACTTTGGGCGTAACTGAAGGCTTCAAGGCACCAGCCATCTCGGAGGAAGTGTCTGCTCACAAGGCAAACAATCTTTCGGCTGCTCCAGATGGCGTCCTGGATGTTGACGATGTGGTTATTCCCTGGGACAAAGTCTCTTTCTTCAAAGCATAGCCTGAATCTGTTCTGGTCACTGTACTGAGTGTCCAGACACTTGAGAAAAGCGTTCTGCACCCATTCAAAGTCTTTGCTACTGAAGCACAAATAGGCATCATATGTGTATGTATCAGGGTCCATGCTCTGGGGGTGGTCCTTGAACACCAGTCTCTGGATTCTCTTATAACAGAAGAAACAAAACCCCCGGAACTTAGTGACAATGATGACAGTCACGAGGAAGAGAATCAACAACACAGTGAAAACGAGGAAGAGGGAAAACTTTAGGGGCTGTAAGGCTTCATCTTCATCGCAGCCCTCCATGGAAATGGTGGATATGGGGATCCCGGAGAGAGGCTCAGGGAACACACAGTATATGTCTGCAGGAGACCCAAACACAGTAACATTCGTTTGATTGAGCCAATTAATAAAAATGTTAAGTTCACACATACATATGAACTGGTTATGCCTTAGGTCCACAACACTTAGTGATGCAAATAAATTGGGATCAGGAGACAGGAGCTGATTCCGGGATACATCCAGGATCTCTAAATTAGCAGGTAAATCACCTGGAGAAAGAACCTTCAGCCTGTTGGAGCCGAGGTAGAGTTCCCTTAGTGCAGTCAGATCACTGAATACTCCTGGTGGGAGGAAATTTAGGTAGTTACTATCCAGATACAGTACTCGGAGGTAAGATAACCTCTTAAAAACATTCCAACAGACCTCGTTTTCCCAGGCAAGTTGTAACATGTTTTCTCCAAGGAAAAGTTGTTCTAAGCTGAGGTTTTCTGTAGGGACAAAACTTTGGGTACAAGAAGCAAAACGATTTTGGTTTAAAATGAGAATCTGAAGATGAGGCACTTGGAGAAGGAAGTAGAGATTAGCCATGTTTTCCAGTCTGTTCTCTGATAACTGGATGAAGTTGGTCACGAGGTTGATGTTTGGCAAAGTGACTAGTTTATTGCCACCCAAGAAGATAGTAGGTATGCTTGGAATAAAATTAATTGTCGTAAGAGCATTATCACGGAGATCCAAGGTCTTTAAATTTTTCAGGAATCTGAATGTTTGGCCCTGAATTATGCCAATGTGGTTCTTTTGCAGATCAACATAAGCTACTTGGGGTAGTCCATTGAAATTGAAATTATAAAGTTCCCCCAGTAGGTTATAAGACAAATTGAGAACTTGGAGTCTGTCAAGTCCATAAAAGGCTCCTTCTACAATCGTGTTAATCTTGTTGTGGGCAAGGGTCAGAAGTTTCAACTCCTTGAGGGTCTCAAAGAGCCGGACGTTCAAGGAGAAAATATACCCATGTGAAAGGTCCAACTTTATCACTGAGCTCCTGGCCAGGCCAGCAAATGTGTTCTGGTCAGGGTCTTTGATATTATGGAAGCCAAATCCAGACCCCATAACGTGATGGGCAAGAACCAAAGAGAAAGTCTCACTTCCACTGATAGCATTGCTAAAGTTTCTTATCCTGTCCACTGACCAGCCATTGTCAGAAACATCTAGGGTTTCCACAGACATGTTTTTGAATGGGTTCCCACACTTGCTCCAGTCCACTGAGACGGGGATGTACAGGCTATTAGTTGCAAGGCTAAAGAAGGAGAGTGTCTTACCTTGGAGGGGCTTGAGCTCACTCTCACATACAGTGGTTACCTGGTTGAAGGAAAGGTCTATGGACTTCAAGGAATTCAACTCCTGGAATGAAGGATGAAGGTGAAGAGTATGAATCTGATTTTTGGATAGGTCCAGGTGCATTAAGGATTCCAGATTTCTGAAATAACCATCTCTTAAGATAACTTCTGAGAGACCACAGCCAAACAACCTAAGTTCAAAAAGATGGGGCAGTCCCTGAAAAGCATTTGGATGCAAGAAATTGATCTCACTTTTGCCCAGATCTAAGATGCGAAGATTGGGCAAGTTTCTGAAGGCCTCTTTGTCGATAGTCAAGGATGTAAACTGAGTCCCAAGTTCTAACAGCTGCAGCTGCTCCAAGAAGGGGAATGACATCGAAGTAACATTACTGATAAAGTTGAAGCTCAGCAGGAGGTTCTTAGTGGTTTGGGGAACCTGGGGAACTTGGGTGAGGTTGCAGAAACGATACAACGCTATCCCACGATCAAAGGAGCAAGAAGAAATCCCAAACACAGTACTGGCCATAAGTACCACTCCTAAGAAAACTTCAAGGTGGTCTCCCATGATCCTATGGAAAAGAAGGAAAACATACACATCAAAGCTCTAGGCATGGCATATGAGTGCTGAGGACTTTGGGGGCTTCCTCTAGGGTATGTCTGCTCCCTCAAGTCCCTTTGTTCCTCAGGCTCCATGAAAGTGGCTGCTGGCAGACATTGCCTGGTATAGAAAAAGCTGTTCTAACTTCCTGCCAACACTTCAATCACATTTTCGACAGACCAGGCACTCTTCTATGGTTCCTGGGTTGCACTGGTCTATGCTCATGTACTAAAGGTTGGTGGTTTGAACCCACGTAGTAGGGCTTCAGAAGAAAGACCTAATTACCTGGTTCCATGAAGCCAAGAAAATCCGATGGAACAGTTCTACTTTGTAACACATGGGATTACCAGGAGTCAGAATGGAGTTAATGGCAAGGGGTTTGGTTTGAATTTAGGCACTATTCTCGGTACTTGAAAAATATGAACTTACTTCATCTTTAAAATAACCCTATGTTTGTTTAAAGGAACCCTGGTAGTTCAGTGGGTTAAGCATGGGGTTGCTAACCAAAAGGTCAGTGATTTGAACCCATCAGCTGCTCCCATAGAAGAAAAATGAGGTAGTCCGCTTCTGTAAAGATTTATAGTCTTAGAATCTGTGAAGAAGTTCTACTCTGTCCTATTGGGTTGCTATGAGCTGGAATCAACTAGACAGCAGTGGGTTGATGTTTGTTTATTCATTAGTTCATTCATTCACGATTTGTGAGGGAAGCTAGAGAAAACAGCAGGAAAAGACACCTTTTGCTTCGCCAGAGCTAAGGGTCCAGCTCAGTCCATTGGAAGCTCATCACTTCCTAATGACTCCACTGACTTTAACTCCGTAACCTGTATGGTGCTATGGGATAAGCACTGGTCTGTTAGCCACAAGATTAGTGGTTCAAACCACCAGCTGCTTCTTGGAAACCCTAACAGGGTCACTATGAATCGGAATTGACTTGATGGCACTAACAGCAACAACAACCTGTTTGGGGTGGAGTCTTGGTATGGTGCTGTAGGGTAAGCACAGGACTGCTACCTACAAGGTTGGTGGTTCAAACCCACCAGTAACTCCTCAGAAACCTGATACGGGCCGTTATGCGTCAGAACCGACTTGATAGCACTTATCAACAACAATCGTCCAGGATACTAACCCAGCTCAGTTCATCCATTCTACTCCATACACAGTACAACTCATTGTGCAAACACAGAGTATTTCACATCATCTCCGCAAACAGTCAAACTTCACCAGTTCAATAAAAATTTTGTTAGTTTGTTGTACTGTGGTACTTGCATGTTGCTGTGATGCTAAAAGGTATGTCACCAGTATTTCAAGTATCAGCAGGATCACCCAGCATAGGCAGGTTTCAGGAAGAAAGGCCTCATGTTCTACTTCCAAACATGAGCCAATGAAACCCTACGGATTGTCTGACATAGTGCTAAGAGGTGAGTACCCTAGTTTGGGAGGCATTATACAATAACCACAACAATGGCCTCAAAAATGCAATGAATGTGAAGCTGTTGCAGGCAACATTTTAGTCTGTTGTATGTGGGGCCTCTATGCATTGTAGCCAATTCAATGGCAACTAACAACAGTAAACATGTATTGATTGAGCATAAACAACATGGCTGGCAGTTGTGTTGGACAATAGGGTGTGAACATAGGCGGCGTGGATAACAAGAAACAAAAATAGTTTACTTGTTTAAGTTCAGTGGCCAAGTCCATTAGATATCTGGGATGAATATTTGCTTTACATGTGCAGCAGCAAAAACTGTTCAACACCCTGGGACCATGAAGGGAGAAGAGCGGAGAGCAGGACCCTACCCAGAGAAGCAGTGATGCCTGAGATGGAGGCAGAAATGATGACGTGGAGAGATGGAGCAGCTGGGGACTTTAGATCCAGAGAGGGAGAGGGGCTGTGTGCTGATGGCCAGGGGGCAGGCTTGTAGGGTATACCCTTTGGTTGGTTGATGATGCATGGAGGGGATTGTAACCATGGCAATGAAACGATATATGATACAATGAATGTAAAACTAATGTTTTCCCATGTAAACTATCACATAATTCACAATAAAACATTAAAAAAAAAGTGCTCAACAAGTATGTCTGATTTAATGTTCTAGGTATTGTTCTGGGTGCTGTGTGAAACACAGGGGCCCCACCCTCAGAGAGCTCAGGTTCTATCATTTGAACAGCACTGCCATCTTCAGTGCATACAATGTCTTCAATGTACTGTAAATTTTCTGTTTTAAAAAGGTTCTGCTGGAGGGTAAGGAAAGAGATGTGTCATTCAGAAAGCAAGAGAATAGGGGGTGGGGAGAACAGAAAGGACGTACTGATTTTTAAAGAGCACTGTTGTTGTTGTTAGGTGTTGTTGAGTTGGATTTGACTCATAGAGACCCTCTGCACAACAGAATGAAACACTGCCCAAACCAACACCATCCTTACAATTGTTGTTCTGCTTGAGCCCATTGCTGCTGCCACTGTGCCAATCCATCTCATGGAGGGTCTTCCTCTTTCACTGACCCTCCGCTTTTCTAAACATGATGCCCTTCTCAGGGATTTGTCCTTTCTGATAACAAGTCCAAAGTGTGAGAGATGAAGTCTTGCCATTCTGGCTTCTAAGGAGTCCTGCTGTAGCATTGTGGGATAAAGCACTGTACCACAAGGTTAGTCTGAAACACAAGGTTGGCAGTTCAAACTCACCCGCCACTCCTTGAAAACCCTATATAGGTTTTTTGAGTCAGAACCAACTCGATGACACTTAACAAGGAGTACTCTGTACTTCTTCCAACCCAGATTTATTTGTTCTTTTGGAGGTCCATGGTACTTTTAAAATTCTTCAACAATAGCTTAATTCAAACTCATCAGTTCTTCTACAGTCTTCCTAATTCACTTTGGAAACCAACTTTCACACGCATTTGAAGCTATTGAAAATATCATGGCTTGGATCTGGTGCACCTTAGTCCTCAAACTGATACCTTTGCTCTTGAACACTTTAAAGAGGTCTTGTGCAGCAAATTTGGGCTAATGCAATATGTTGCTTGATTTCCTGACAGCTACTTCCATGAGTATTGATTGTGGATCTAAGTAAAATGAATTATTTGACAACTTCAATCTTTTCTCTATTTATCATGATATTTATTGGTCCAGTTGTGAGGACTTTTTCTTTCTTTACATTGAGGTGCAATCCATACCGGTGATCTTCACCAGTAAGTATTTCACGTTCTCTTTGCTTCCAGTGAACAGTGGTATCAACTGGTCTTCCTTGTAGGTATATGGATATTATCCTATCACTGACAATATTGTATTTTAACAAAGATTTTTTCAAAATAAATGTTTTATTGTGAATTATGTGATAGTTTACATGGGAGAACGTTAGTTTTACATTCATTCTATCGTATATCGTTTCATTGCCATGGTTACAATCCCCTCCATGCA
>NW_006408679.1:7449874-7451245 GCF_000296735.1 Chrysochloris asiatica | reverse complement strand
TCTACTTTGAGGCGTCAGCTCTGCCCCAGTTGTATTCTGAGTGCCTTCCAACCTGAGGAGCTCATTTTCTGGCACTGTATTGAACAGTGTTCCACTGCTAGTCGTAAGGTTTTCAGTGGCTAGCTATTCAGAAATAATACGCCTCTCCTTTCTAGTCTGTCTTAATATGGAAGTTCTGAGGAAATCTGTTCACCTTGGGTAACCCTGATGGTATTTAAAATACCAGTGGAACAGCTTCCAGTATCACAGCAACAAGCAAGTTACCATCAAATGACCGACAGACAGACAAGTGAATTAAAAAGCATTAAGTCCCTGAAAAGTCACTACTGGGAACAATTTCAGTATCATTAAAGAAGAAGTTCTGAGCATTCAAGACACTGGGGTCCTGGTGTGGCTCTGGAGGGTAAACACTAGACTGTTACCTACAAGGTTGGTAGTTTAAACCCATTATCCACTCCTCAGAAACCCTGTACAAGATTGCTATGAGTCAGAACTGATTCAAAGGCACAGAACAACAACAACATTGAAGGCACCAGAGATGAGTATTGGTCACGGTCACATCACTGGATCTAAAGAGGTTTTGCTTTGTGTTGGGGCTGATTTGTGGCGGGTTTCTACAGAACATTTGAGGCTGTGGCACAAAGAATATAGCAAATAAAATGTAGGCATGGTAAAAAGAGAAGCTACTTACTGGGAGAATATAATTGGAAACCATATATCTGGCAAAAAACAAACAGACAAACTAATAACAAAATACATTAAAAAGGTTGACAAAAGAAAGAAAAATAATTCAGTCATAAAATGGGCTTGACCAAACTATACGCACTGTAGAAAAAACTAAACAGGAAAGAGGAGTCAATTTTGGCTTAGAGAGACCATAAGGACAGACGACAAATGCACCAGAGGGTTTCCAAAGCTGTACATTTTTACAGGAGCAGACTGCCACATCTTTCTTCTGCGGGGAAGCTGGTGAATTTGAACTGCTGACCTTTTGGATAGCAGCTGAGCACTTTCACCGCTGTGCTATCAGGGCTCCCATAAAATGGGAAAAGGGTTTAGGTAGACAGTTCACCAATGAGGACATTCAAATGGCCATGAAACATATGAGAAGATGCTCAGCGCCATTAGCAACTCAAAACCGAAATGAGATACCGTTTCCTTCCCACTAGGATAGCAAAGATATAAAACCAAAACCAAAACCAGAAAATAACCAATGTTGGTGAGGATGTGGAGAAACTGGAACTTTTACCATTGCTAGTAGAAATGCAAAAATGGTGGAGCCGTTGTGGAAAAATGTGTGGAAGTTCCTCAAAAAACTAAAAACAGAATTACCATGTTGTTGTTAAGTGCTGTCAAATTGGTTCTGACTCA
>NW_006408679.1:7445728-7449199 GCF_000296735.1 Chrysochloris asiatica | reverse complement strand
TCACCAGCTTCTCCTTGGAAACCCTGTATAGGTTCACTATAGGGTAGAATCGACTTGATGGTATTTAACAACCACCACCACCACCAAGGTTTTAAGGGGGTCCTGGTGTCGCACTGTAGGATAAGCACTAGAATGCTAACTGTAAGGTGGTAAGTTAAAATACACTAGCCGCTCCTTGAAAATCCTATACAGGGTAGCTATGAGTTGGAACACACTAGATGGTCTTTCACAAAAACAAGGGGTAAAATTCTCCTTTACCATGAGACCAGAAGAATTAGATGGTGCCTTGCTACCATTACTGAAGGTTTTGACCTAACATTCTCTAGATGAGTCCTGATCAATAAGGGTAAAATGCAAAAGAGAATTTCAAATTCGCATGGAATGTAGTCTTTCTGGGACCACTGATGCTGGATGAACCTGTGAAACTACAGCCATAAAATAATTTTAAACCTAAAACCAAAAATATTCCCAGAAGTCATAAAAGCAAATAATGTTGTTGTTAAGTGCCATCAAGTTGGTTTTGACTCATAACAACCCTGCATGGGGTTTGGAAACAAAGAGGATGGATCCATGGTTGGAAAATATGACCTTGATAATAGAAATGAGAGAAATAATTGCGGAAACTCAGAAACTTACTCTTGAGCATAGCAAAGCTAAAGCAACTATAAGAAATGATGAAGTAAAAGAGCGAAATAGAAAATTTCAATAGGGCCACTTGAGAAGACAAAGCCAAGTATAATAATGAAATGTGCAAAGGTTTGGGAGTTTGAAAACCAAAAGGAAACAATATGCTCACATTTCTTAAGCTGAAATAACTGCAGGAAACATTAAAGCCCCAGATTGCAATATAAAAGGATTCTATAGGCAAAATGTTGGAAACACCAAAAGATGACGGAAGGAAGACACAGAGTCGCTGTACTAAAAAGAACTGATCAATGTTCAATCATTACAAGAGGTACCATATGATCAAGAATTGATGATATTCAGGGAAGAAGTCCTAGCAGTACTGAAGGCACTTGTGAAAAACAAGGTTCCAGGAATTGATGGAATACAAACTGAAAAATTTCAACAAATTGATGCAGCATGGAAGGTGCTCACTCATCTATGTGAAGAATATGGAAGACCTATATCAGCCGCTCCGCGGGAGAAAGATGAAGCTTTCTACTCCCGTAAGGATTTACACCCTCGGAAACCCTGTACAGGGTCGCTATGGGTCGGAACCGACTCGACGGCACTTAACAACAACAACAACATATCTGGCCAACAGATTGAAAAAGAACCATAATTGTGCACATTCCAAAAAAAGGTGACCCAACAGAATGCAGAAATCATTGAACAATATCATTAACATCACATGCAAGTAAAATTTTGTTGACGATATTTCAAAAAACAGTTGCAGCAGTACATTGACAGGGAGCTGCCAGAAACTAAAGCCGAATTCAGAGAAGGACGTGACTGAGAGCTATCATTGCCGGCGTCAGATGGATCTTGGTTGAAAGCAGAGAGTACCAGAAAGATATTTACTTGTGCTTTATTGACTATGCAAAGGCTTTCAATGGTGAGAATCATAACAAATGATGGGTAACACTGTGAACAACGGGCACTCCAGAACACTTGATTGTGCTCATGAGGAACCTGTACATAGACCAAGAGGCAGTCTTTAAAACAGAATGAGGGGAATGGTTTAATATCAGGAAAGGTGTGCACCAAGGTTGTATCCTTTCACCATACTTATTCAATCTATACGTTGTTGTTGTTGTTGTTAAGTGCTGTCGAGTTGGTTCTGACTCACAGTGACCCTATGTAGAGTTTCCAAGGAGTAGCTGGTGGTTTTGAACTACCGACCTTGCAGCTTGAACTGAATTATGGTCCAGTGCATTATCCTGCAGTGCAACACTAGGACTCCATTCAACCCATGCACTCTGTATACTGAGTAATTAATCCGGAAAACTGGATTATATGAAGAAGAATGTGGCATCAGGGTTATAGAAAGACTCATTAACAACCTGCGATACATAGGTGATACAACCTTGCTTGCTGAAAGTGAAGAGGACTTGAAATACTTACTGATGATGATCAAAGTATTGATTGTACCTCAACGTAAGAAAACAAAATTCCTTACAACAGGACCAATAAATAACATCATGATAAATGGAGAAAAGATTGAAGTCATCAGACTTCATTTTGCGTGAGTTCACTATTAACACTCATGAAAGCAGCATTCAAGAAATCAAATGGCGCAATGCATTAGGCAAAGCTGTTGCACAAAAGCTCTTCAAAGTGCTCAAGAGCAAAGATACCAGTCTGAGGACTAAGGTGCACCTGACCCAAGACATGGTATTTTCAATAGCCTCATATACATCTTAAAGTTGGACCACAGAATAATTGGAGAATTTGATGCTGGAGAAGAATATTAAAAGTACCATGGACTTCCAAAACAACCAACAAATCTGGCTTTGAAGAAGTACAGTCAGAATGCTCTTTAGAAAGTAGCATGGTGAGACTCTGTCTTTCATACTTTGGACATATTGTCAGGAAGGACAAGTCCCTGGAGGACATCATGCTTGGAAAAGTAGAGGGCTAGTGAAAATGAGGAAGACCCCCAACAAGATGGATTGACACAGTGGCAGCAGCAATGGGCTCACACATAACAACTGTGAGGATGGTGGCATAGGACTGGACAGACTGTTTCATTTTGTTGTGCATAAGGTTGCTATGACTTGGCACCCTTGATAGCACCTAACAACAACAATATACCCATATAGTGTCACAGCAGAACTGCCAGTATGGAACTCAAGACTTACAATTAACAAATTAAGAATAGAAAAGATATAGGTTCTATATGTGATTCTACACTTCGCATCTCTGATCTCCATGTGAGAGGCATAGACAGACTATGGAAAATGCACAGAACTGGTTTGGGAGTTACCCCTGCAGGCCAATGTGGACTTCAGCTCTAAAGGGCTCAGTGACTTGGGGAAATCATGTTTCAGTGGGAGTTAGAACAAGATCAGTTCCCAGTCTGCCTACATATTAGAATTACCAGGGCAGCCTGGAGAACAGCAATGCAGGCTCTCTATAAAGCAATTAAATCAGCATCTCTTAGGGGTGGGACTTTATTTAACAAGTGTGTTCATTTTATTCACACTCAAATTTAAGAATCTCTGGTGCAGGAGAACAAACAAGATGGTGGATCAGGTGGCAGTGTTGTAAAGAGCTCCGCCAGCAATAACACAGAATACCTGACCAAGCAGGCTCAGGGGATGGCCCCAGAACTCTGAGTCACATATAAAGGAATATTTAGAAGGTTGGAAGACTTACAGCTGGGGGAATTTGTGGCAGAAGCAAGAAATCCATTGCTTTCTAGTTCGGAACGCACAGCTGCTCTAGGAGCCGCCATCTTGGTTGAGACCAAGCGGGGGAAGGATCGGAGCGGCCACAGATGCCTGGCAGAACCACAGAGATAAAGGT
>NW_006408679.1:7425215-7442778 GCF_000296735.1 Chrysochloris asiatica | reverse complement strand
CTCTATACAAGGTCAGTGTGGGAAAGCAAATTCTTAGCAGGAGGCTTAAGGGAGGGGGATGAACTAGTTTGAACCTGTCTTAAACTTGGCCACATACTGGAATCAACTAAGGACTATAAAAAAAAATACCCGCCATGCCACCTGGGTCCCACCTAAGAGACTCTCATTTGGTTGGTCTTAGGTATTTCAAATCGCAGGATCAGCAGTTCAAACCCACAATACAAAATTTTCCATTTTAGCTATTTTTAAGTGTACAATTCAGTGGTGTTATTTATATTCACAAGCTGTACGACCATCACTATTTGTTCATAAGTGCATCAGGAGTTTTAAATCTCTCCTGGGCGCCCCATGTGCAGAAAGCTTGATCGTTTGGTGCTCAGGCTACAGCCCTGACTGCCCACAGAGCCACTGGGGTACATTACAAATCAGATGCTTAAGCCTGACAACAGAGCTTCAGATATCAGAGACCTGGGGAAGTCTGGGCATTGCTTCTGATGTTCTCAGAAGTGATTCTACAACTAAAAAGACCCAGTGATTCCCTGAAAGGAAAGCAAGATGGGAAGAACATACAGAAGGGTGTGGCATATTGATTTCTTAGGACTCCTGGTGTGGTGTTGTAGGATTAGCACTGGACTGCAATCCACAGTTGGGCCGTTCAAACCCACCAGTCACTTCTTGGAAACCCTGTATAGGGTTGTTATGAGTCAAAACTGACTCAATGGCACTTAACAACAAGGAGGAGCAAAGGAGTCCTGGTACAGCCCTGTTGAATCAGCACTGGACTGCTAAACCAAAATCTACCAGCTGCTCCTTGGAAATTTTCTAAGGGTCACTATGAGTCAGAACTGACTCAATGGCACTTAACCAAAAGAGGGACCCCAAAAGGAGCCTTGATGGCATGATGTTTAAATGCTCAGATACTAACTGAAAGGTCGGCGATTCAAACCCAGCAACCACTCCTCAGGAGAAGGATACGGCAGTCTGCTTGCATACAGATTACTGCCTTGGAAACTCTACGAGGCAGTTCTACTCTGAAACTCATGGGGTTGGAATCAACCCAGTGATAATGAGTTTTGGTTTGGGTAGTCCAAGTAGTCAACTGAAAGGTTGGAAGTTCAAGTCCATTCGGAGGCACCTCAGAAGAAAGGCCAGGTGGTTTACTTGTGACAAATCAGCCACTGAAATCCCTATGAAGCGCAGTTCAACTTTGACACACTTGGGGTTGCCAGGAGTAGATATTGACTTGATGACAACTGATTCGGTTTCACTTGTATATCTCTGGTTTAAGGGAGGGAGGGGACAGAAAAAGCACAATCAATGCAAGGCTCAATGCTCCTGCCAAACACTGTTAATTAAGGTACTGAGACCAGAGGGAAGGGGCAGTATCCCTTTCATTTGAATTGAATTCATTTAGCTTTAATCTCAGCCATTAGCTGAACAGGTTCCCTTTCTTGACTTAATTGCTTGGACATCAGCTAACCTAAGCTTGGCTATGGGCCATTGTGTCTGAGATACACAGACAAGACAAGGCTGCCGTGCGGGAACACCTCTGCTCTGTCACCTCGTCCAGCCTGTGAGTCCCTCTGGCTGGACACAGGACGGTTCCTCTGCAACTGGATACTCATCTCTTAACAACAAATACTATCAGTAATGAGTTACTTGGCAGGACCCAGGATCAGAGCTCCACCACAGTTGGCTGTAAGCCTGGAGAGAGAGCCTTAGCCTGGTCCATGTGGGAACCCAAAGCTGTCGGAGCACAAAGCAAGGAGGGCTCCCTCTCCGGAGAAAACACTCCATTCACAAATGGGTGCTTGGGAGAGTTTCTCTAATGTTCACAGAGCAATAAAAATCCCAGATGGATTCCAAATATGAGTGTGCAATGTGAGTTAGCCTAGGAACCATGGTGGAGCAATGGTTAAACAAGCTAAATGAAAAGTTGGTGGTTCGAACCCACTTAATGGCTCCAGGAGAAAACGATCTGGCTATTCTGGTGTGGCGCTGTGGGTTAATGCGCTGGACTGCAAAGTCGGTTTGAACTGCAAGGTTGGTGGTTCAAGCTTACCAGCCACTCCTTGGAAACTCTATATAGGGTTGCTATGGGTTAGAACAAACTCGATGGCACTTAACAACAACATAATAGTAATTGGACTCGTGGTGTGGCTCTGTAGGATCAGCACTGGACTGCAAATCACAAGGTCAGCAATTCAAACCCATCAGCAGCTCCTTAGAAACCCTGTACAGGGTTGCAATGAGTTGAAATCAACTGGACAGCAATTAACAAGAATAGTAATTGTGGTCCTGGTGTGGTGCTTTAGAATAAGCACCAAACAAAAGGTTGGTGGTTCAAACCCACCAGCTGCCTGGGAAAGCTATACTTATAGGGTTTCTATGAGTCAGATGGAACCCAACTCCATAGCACTTAACAACAAAATACTTGCAATTAGAATACCTAATAAGAATCACCTGGGGACCTTGTGAGACGCAGATTCTGACTCCGGTATCTGGGGTGGATATGCAAAGTCTCCACAGGGTGTCAAACCAGAATGAACTCATTTGAAGCCCTGTTTCTACCCCACCAACTGCCAGCCTTCAGTTACTTACACCTGTTTTTGAGCTCTATTTGCAAACAATGCCCTCTGCCTATGGTACTCACAAGATGTATCCAAGCACACTTCAGCACTACTTAGCAAACCTTTTGACAAGGCCCAAGTCAGCTCCCTCTCCTATCCCCTCAGGTGAGAAACCTGCCTCAGGTGCACTCAGAAGCTGATGACCTTGTTTCCCTTGGGGGAGAGAAGGAAAGATGAATTACAGTCCAGGAGTGTGCTGCTGCCCTCTACTGGCCGGTCAGGTGTACTCACTGTGTCTGGACAGCCATGTCCATGAGGAGGGCTCCAGGTCCCTCCAGGACTCCTAGGTAGAATATCACAGTGCCACCGAGATGGGTCCCAGGGAGCTCACACTCAGGCTAGCACAATGTGAGGGTGGGGATGAAGTGCTGACTCATGCAAACGTGACTGCCAAAGGGGCCTTGTAACAGAAGAAACTCTCCTCAGATCCATCATCCCATGCCTGAGCAGGGATGCTCATTAGCATCATCCGTGAGCATGGAGGACTAACACTGCAGGGTAAAGGTCTAACAGCTCACTGCTGTTCTTTTGAAAGGCCTTGGAAAATCAGCACAGTGGGTTCCAATACATCCGCGTGATCTCAGGAGATGCTTCATTTCTTTACCGATGCTCAGTGGTCTTGCAGGGGTCTGTTGGCATCTCTCAGTGTTTACCACTCTAATGCAAAGCAGGCATGTCTACTGAGGCTAGCGCAGTCAGAAATTTCCCTTTCACCAGTGATATTTTGTTTTCATAATTCATGGCGACCCCATGAGTACAAGTGCCCTCTGTAGGGTTTTCAATGGCTGCTTTTCTCAAAGTAGATTGCCAGGACTTTCCTGTGAGGTGCCTCTGGGTGGCTCAAACCTCATTTTTCAGTTAGCAGCCACACACTTCACTGTCTGCACCACTCAGTGAGGGATTCCATTAGCAATGTCATTGTTGTCGAGTCAGTTCTGATACATAGGGTTTCTGAGGTGGGTTTGAACTGCCGACCTTGTGGTTTGAAGTCCAGTGCTGATCCTACAGCACCACACTTCATTAGCAATGTGGCTGAGGGAGTATCATGCTGTCAAATGCCGTGCTGAATCCCCAAAGCTGCTTGAATCTGGTAAACTGGCCACAGGCCATCTACTCAATTTGTTCTAGAATAGTCTCCTCAGCTGCTGTCATGGTTACTGGTTTGTAGTTTAAAAACCCACCTGAATCCTTTTTTGTAAATGAGAATTTCATTCCTGAGGGGAGGTACTGTTTTTCTCTCCAGCTCATTGCTCCAACCCCAGCACCTAGAATGTAACACATGAGCATATATCTGTTGTGAGAGTGAGTATATGAGACTCTGCTCATGTCCTGCTGTTGGATGTTTCCCTCACTTTCCTGGCCCTGTGGGGAGCTGAGGGGTCCTCTGGCTGAACTGGGTCTGTGAAAGAGTCTCATTTGTTCTTTCGTATCTGAGCCTTCTTCATCTTCCCTCTTGCGAGGGAGGGTGGTCTGTGTGCTCCCATCATCTGTTCATGGTAGACCACCTACTTCTGAAAGCAGAAGCCCTACTGGTACAGCTGCTAACCAAAAGGTTGCTGGTTCGAACCTGCCAACCACTCCCTTGGAGAAAAATGTGGCAGCCTGCTTCTGTAAAGATTACAACCTTGGAAATCCTATGGGGCTGTTCTAATCTTGCCTTTAGGGTGTCTGTAAATCAGAATTCACTTGATGACAATATTTTGCAGGGGATATCTGACAGTCAGCTTGTCCCTTCCTTCTTTGTCTGAAAACACCTTTTTGTAATGTCCCTTTGGGCATCTGTAGCATTTACCCCCAGTTCCAAGCATTCTGGGTTATAGCTTTCTGATCCCCCTCTAACTGGCCAGAGACTGTCTTTGGATACAGACCCTTACGTTATTTCCATTCAGTGTATACATATTTGACCCTTGAACAACACAGGTTTGAACTGAACTGCCTGGGCCCACTTATATATACACTGATTTTTTTTTCTTCTTTATCTGTTGCAACTATCCATAAAACCCCCTCTGATGCCAATCGCCAAGCAACTGCGTTTCGGGCTACACTACCACTGTCATCTTCTCGTCACTGCCCTGTGCTCCAGGGGACAATTTGCCAATCTCAGAACCTGCCCTCCGTCCCTACCTTCCTGCTTAGGCTGCTCCCTGGCTTGTAATTCTTTTATTTGTCTGTGCATCCAATTCCAACTCACCCTTCAAAGGCTGTCTCTCAGATGCCAGTTCTACTTCAGATCCCTGACATCCGAGGGTAAGTCAAAAACTATTGCAAAAGAGTTCCAACTCACACATGCAAGTGTTTATACTTGTCTCTGTGATCCGTGGATGGCTGCAGACATGTTTGCTCAGCAATACACTTGCCTTCAAGAAAAGGTCTAATCAAAACAATGGCTTCCAAGGGGATCTGCTGAGCCAATCAAAGTCAAGCCCGAGAGGTCAGCTCGAAGCAGGTTATTTATGGCAACTGGTTTTTTGGGATTCCCAAGGGGTAGGTCATCTTGATAGATCTTCTTAAAAGACAGAGGACAATCGTGGGGGCTTATCAGAGAGAAGTTTCAAGTAAATTGAAAACTGCATTGGTGAGAAAAAGGCCAGGAAATTTGTACTGAGAAGTTTGTTTTCATCACAACAATAAACCTCATTCTTTGAAGATAGCAAGGGCTGTCCTATGGGAATTTCATTGGGAAACTTTACCCCATTCACCCCACAGTTCTAATCTTGTTCCTTCAGATTTCTTTCAAAACTGAAAGAACATTTAAAAGGATCATTACTGGAGTCCCCCGAGGATGCCCACACTGACATTTTGATGTGGTCGTAAATCAGAGTGCTGGATTTCTTTGGGGAAGGGTTAGAAGAGATGTAAACAGTGCCTTTAGAAGTGTACACACCAATTATTAGGAAGATATACCAAGAAACATTAGTTTCACATTTTGAATTTTTGTTTAAACCTTCTATTATTTTGTAGTAATATTTTGGATTCACCCTCAAAGTCCTCACATTCCACAGGCACAATTTATCTCTCTTTCTTAATGTTTTGGTTTCATATCTATTGCAGCATTAATATTACATTATGTCTAGTAGATTGTAAATCTCTTGAGGGCAGAGACTTGGTTGTATTCACATGGCATCTCCCGCGGTAGTCCTTGATTAACAAGATCGGCTGTTGACTGATAGATTGGAGACTGAAAGACTGCCAGTGAAGGACAGAGACTGTTTTTAATCTCTCAAGTTCTCTGCACAATGTAACTACATACTTGGTGTTCTAAAGAAGATATATTTTGGTCTTCCAGCAAGATGGCAGACTAGGCAGATGCATTACACGGACTTTTTACAACAAAGATTGTTGTTGTTGTTAAGTGCCATCAAGTCGATTCTGACCCATAGCGACCCTGTACAGGGTTTCCGAGGTGTAAATCTTTATGGGAGTAGAAAGCCTCATCTTTCTCCCGCAGACAGGCTGGTAATTTTGAACTGCTGACCTTAAAGTTCGCAGCCCGATTTGTAACCACTACACTACCAGAGCTCCTTACAACAAAGCTCTCCCTCTCTCAGCTTCTCCTCCCAGCAAGCACTCCATCCACATGTCTAACCCTTCCTCTGAAGTTCAGGCTTCCAGAATTTTGGAGAGACCAAATGAAAGACACAGATGAAAATTCTGGAAGCCTGAACTTCAGAGGAAGGGCTAGAGATGTGGATCGAATGCTTGCTGGGAGGAGAAGCTGAAAGAGGTAGAGCTGAGAGATGTGGTGTGGCCATCTTGAACTTCTGTGAGCTCTGGCGACAGAAGGGGGCCTGGCAGAGCAGATTCACACAGGTGACAGGAATGGGTGATTCCTTCTTTATCCCCACACTTCCTTGGGGACCAGACGTATGGCCAGCTCCTACCCTCATCCACGCCTAGCACAGACCCTGTTCTCCAGGAGTTCAGAACCACGTGGTTGTGAGTCACACCATTGTGAGGCAGGGGATGGATGCACCACTTTGGTGACCGGTTCAGGTGGGCTCGGCTCCAGACCTACAGAACCAATAGAGTCACCAAGACCAGAATTAGCCTAGCAGA
The DNA here is from genome assembly GCF_000296735.1 of Chrysochloris asiatica. Classification (NCBI taxonomy): domain Eukaryota; kingdom Metazoa; phylum Chordata; class Mammalia; order Afrosoricida; family Chrysochloridae; genus Chrysochloris; species Chrysochloris asiatica. The sequence goes on along the minus strand of NW_006408679.1, from coordinate 7,436,092 downwards.
AACCCTCATAATTAGCCACCCTGCCTCCAGCTGCTTCATGGTCCTAACAGACACTGAGATCAGTTCCATCAAGGGCCTCCACAACTACTTCTGGACTGAGTGTCCTTACCCTAGAAAACAACTAGGTCGTTAGGGATTCCATACGGGGACAGGAACTCCTCTGTCACCTCCTTTCAGCTCCCACCTCATGACATCCTTGGCTGGCAGGAACCGCCAGAGTTTTCTCTTCTCTGGGTTCAACAACTGTACTGGTTTTTTTTTGTTTGGGGTTTTGTTTTTTATCTTGTGTTGTTTTTATTGGTTTATTTTTTCTTCTCTGCTTTCTTCTTTCTATTCCCTTGAATTTTACCCTTTCTGGTTTTACTTTTATTTTCCCTTCTTTTCTGGTTTCCCATTCCCCTTCCCTTTTTTCTTTTCATCTGTCTTTATTACTCACGTCTCTTTTTACCTTTCCTCTCCCTGTTTTCATGTTTTATTTTTTTTAATTTCTTTATTTTTTTCTCTTCTATAGCTTTTCTCTTTTTGGTTACTATATTCTTTTTTTCTGGTTGCTGCCCATTTTAGCTTATTTTTTCTCCTTTCACTGTTGGTTGCTTGTTTGTTTATTCTGTTTTGTTTTCTTGTGTGTATGTGTGTGTATGTGTGTGAGGGGTTCTCCTCTTTTCCAGTTGACAGTAGACAACAACTGTTCCCACACAGCCCAACCACACCCTTTGCAGCTTCATCCATTGGGCAAGAGCCAATACCAGCTCCCATACCACCTAGTCAATGGCAAGACAACAGCCAAACCCACCCTAAATGAGATGCACAAACAGCGAATGGATCATGGTCCATATGCTTCCGTTTTCCCATTACTCTCTCAGGAGGCAGCTGGTGAGCATCTGCTGCCTCACATCAGCATCAAATCACCAATTTGATACAAATACAACAACACGACAATATCCCAGAGACAACAGATCATTTTAGCTCACACAAAAAAATGAGAGAATGACTCAAAAAAATGACCAAGATACAGGCACAGAAAATGTTTCTGAGAAAGAAAAGGTAATGGAACTAACTGAAAAAGAACTCAAAAGAATGATATTTAGCTACTTTCAAAGGACTGACAGAAAGATCAAGGAAAGCAAGGCCAACACTTGCTAAAGAAAAAACTTTAGAAAATTCAGGAAGACACTACAAGAACAAGTAAACAACATAAATGCAAATTTTGCAATAATATGAAACCTGGAATTAGAAATCCATAAGACTAATACTAACATTTTAGAAATGGAAAATACTTTGAAAGGGCAAAAGAGAGGATTCTAAGCAATGGAAGCCTAAACTAGTGAGCTTGAAGATAAATCTCTCAATACTAGTAAGTTAGAAGAACAATCAGAAAAAAAGAATGAAAAAATCTGAAGAAAGCCTAAGAGTTATGTGGGACACCATGAGGAGGAATAATTATGGGTGATTGGAATTCCAGAACAGGAAGAGACAATAAAAAGCACAGAAAAAAATTGTTGAAGAGCTGTTGAAAGAAAATTTCCCTAACATTATGAAAGCTGAGAAAATAAGCTTACAAGAAACCGAACAAACCCTAAACAGGACAGATCCCAAAAGAATACCACCAACATATATCAAACTTTTCAAAATCAAAGACAAGGAAAGAATCCTGAGAGTTGCTCAGGAAAAACAAATGTTACCTACAAAGAAGAGCCAATAACGCTAAGCTCTAATTTCTCAGTAGAAACCATGCAGGCAAGAAAGCAATGGGATCACATACAAAACTCTGAAAAAACAAAACTGCCACCCAAGAATTATATACCCAGCAAAGCTATCCCTCAAACACAACAGTAAAATTAAGACATTTCCAAATAAACAGAAACTAAAGGAGCTCTGGTAGGTAGCATAGTGGTTACGAATTGGGTTGCTAATCTCAAGGTCAGCAGTTTGAAACTACTGTTCCATGAGAGAAAGATAAAGTGTTCTGCTCCCGTAAAGATTTACAGCCTCGGAAATCCAGTATAGGGTAACTATGAGTTGGAACTGACTCCACGGTACACCACCACCAAAGGAATTTGTAAATAACCAGACCAATTTTACAAAAATATACTAAAGGGTGACGTGGAGTGATGAAGCGACTGGGGACTTTGGACCCAGAGAGGGAAAGGCACTGTGGGCCGAAAACTGAGGGGAGGAGGGGGAAGTGTAGGGGGCAGGTTTCTGGGATATACCCTTTGAGTGGTTGATGATGCATGGAGGGGATTGAAACCATGGCAGTGAGATGATATACAATGGAATGAATGTAAAACTAAAGTTCTCCCATGTAAACTATCATATAATTCACAATTTTAAAAAAAGTATATATATATATATATATACACACTAAAGGGTGATCTTTGGACTGAAAACTAACAAAAATGGATAAGAATTTAAGATGACAATATAGAGCAATATCACTCAGAACTCAATCCAGATATACAAGTATTTAGAATAGAACAAATAGACTGAAAATAGGGAACCAGAGATATCAACTTATAATGAAGTAAACTACAAAAAAATAAGAGGAACTAGTGTAGAATACAGAACTTCTAAATGGCGAGGAAGTCAAGTAGATTTCAAGATGAAATGGGGGGGGGATTAATAATTACAGGGTAACCACAAAGAAAATTAATATACCTTCACATCAAAATAAAAAAGAAGAAAATCAGAGATTTAGTGAATATTAACACAACAGAAATGACAATGAAAAGAAAACCCACAAACAAAATGAACTCAGTGCAGAACATTATGTGGAACAAAGAATCCAGTAGCAACACACACACACACACACGCACACACACACATACACACAGCAAAATGACAGCAATAATTCATGTTTCTGTTGTTGTTGTTAAATGCCATCAAGTCAGTTCTGACTCATGGCAACCCTGTACAGGGTTTTGGAGGAACAACTGGTGGGTTTGAACCATTTACCTTTTGGTTTACAGTCTAGTGCTTATCCTCCAAAGTCACACCAGGACTCTGCATCATACCTATCAATGATTACAATGAATGTAAGTGGATTAAATAAATGTACCAGTCAAGAGACAGAGTAGTAGAAAGATAAGAAAACAGGGTCCTTCAATACTCTGTCTATAAGAGATACATCAAAAAGATGGAGACAACCATCAACAGAAGATTGGGAACACAAACTTTGGTACATATACACAATGTTGATGAATAACGATGAATCTGCCAAACACCTCACAACATGGATGAACCTGGAGGCCATTATGCTGAGTGAAAGCCAATCACAAAAGGACAAATATTGTAGGAAACCAATATTGTGAAAAATTAAGAAAAGGTTTTCTTGATAAAAGAACCATTCTATGATGGTTATCAAGCAGAGGGGTACACATGTGGAGAGTAGACATGTTAAAATGGGTGATGGGGCAGACATATACAATAAGAGGGAGGTTGGCAGAGGAAAGATGAAGATTGTTGTTGTTGTTAAATGCCGTCGAGTCAGTTCCGACCCATTGTTGTTGTTGTTAGGTACTATCGAATCAGTACCAACTCACAGCGATCTGAATCACAGCAGAACAAAACATTGCCCGATCCTGGACCAACCTCAGTACTGCTGCCATGCTTGAGTCCATCAACCCATTTGTTGTTGTTGTTGTTGTTAAGTGCCGTGGAGTTGGTTCTGACACATAGCAAACCCTGTACAGGATTTCCGAGGCTATAAATCTTTACAGGAACAGAAAGCCTCATCTTTCTCCCTCAAAGCACTGGTAGTTTCCAACTGCTGACCTTGTGGTTCACAGCCCGATTCGTAACCACTACACTACCAGAGCTCCTTTCAAACCGACCTTGCAGTGCATTAACCCACAGCCCCACACCAGGACTCCAAAGATGAAGGTAGCAAGAGACATGGGGAAGAATCAAGAGTTAAAGTGAATAGAGGTGGCACTCTGGGTTAATGTGCTGAACTGCAAAGCCAGTTTGAACCACAAAGTCAGAGGTTCAAGCTCACCAGCAGCTCCTCAGAAATCCTATATAGGGTCACTATAGGTCAGAACTGACTCAACAGCACTTACCAACAACAACAAAATGGTACGTGGGAGTCCTGATGTGGTGCTACAGGATTAACACTGGACCACAAGGTCTGTTTGAACCACAAGGTTGGTGGTTCAACTATACCAGTCACTCTTTGGAAACCCTATACAGGGTTGCTATGAGTTAGAACTGACTTGAGGGCACTTAACAACAACAACAACAACAACAACAAAAGAACATAGAAGAGACTGCAATCATTATAATGAAGCAAAGTATACGATTTGTTGGATTTAAATCTGATGATCTGCTCTGTAAACCTTCACTCATCGGGGCACTTACCTCCCAACTCTAAACCAAGGGATTTCTAGTAAGTTCTTTGTATTCCAGGGACAGAGGGTGTTCAATCCCTGGTTGCTTATAGACTTCAGTTCCTGGGTCTATAGGAACTTCATTACAGTGTTGGTGGTCAGGATTTTTTCCATGAGTTGGGAGCCACGTCTTTTGTTTTCCTGAGGGAGAACAGAAAAGTTCATTAAAAGGGAGAAACAAAAACATTATGCCTAATAGCAATTTTCTTTGTGGGAGAATTTAGAATTTTGATGTGTCCCTTACTAAACAGAATTTTAATTGGAAAAGGTCAAGACTACTCTGTAAATTGAGGTCTTGAGGAATTCCTGGCCCTATCTCTGATTCCGAAGGCAAAGGCCTAAATTAGCCAGTTTCTTCCTTGTCATTCAGGGAGGAGAACTTCACAATTTCTTCCATAACTCAATCTGGATTTTGTTCTTTTCCCTCTCACAATGGTGGTAAGGGCAGGAGAAAGATGAGGCTTTCTGCTCCTGCAAAGATTTACAGCCTTGGAAATCCTACAAAGCATCACTAGGAGTTGGAAACAACTCATCGGTATTTAACAAAAACGTGGTGGTAATGAGTCTTCCACCTTGGATTTAGAAATCCTTTCCTGACACTTCTGTGGTCATCTGGTGACCAATGACTCAAATTCAAAGTTGGTATCAATCTCACGGTCTCCGCTGTCCAGTAAACGTCTCACAGGGTTTCTCAAGACAAACAGCATAGTTTGACATTTCTGAGCAGTGTGGTTAGATAAATCATGGCTGGGTTAGGAGACATTGTGTAACTATTAGTTCTTAATCCGTGGGTGGTGAAAATGGTTAATAAACTAGGCTACTAACTGAAAGCCCATCTGATCTGTTTCTGAAAAACCAGCCATTGCAAAGCCTGTGAAGCAGTTTTATTTTGACACACATGGATCACCACAAGTCAGAATCAACTCCATGGAAACTGCCTTGATTTGCTCCCCCTGTCCACCTCGACTGCCTCATTTTGCTGGGAATGAGGAATGACTGATGTAATCACTTTTGAGAAAGGGGATATATTCACCTCATTTCTTACAAGTATTAAAGAGTGAACGCATCACATAGTATCTATAAGGAGACTCATTTGATGCTTCTGAGGAGGAGGAACTGTACAAGTCACATGGGCTTACTAGTCTGGCGCTGTGAGTTCATGCGCCAGACTGCAAAGCCGTTTGAACTGCAAGGTTGGTGGTTCAAGCTCACCAGCTGCTCCTTAGGAACCCTATACAGGATTGCTATGGGTCGGAGTTGACTCCTCGGCACTTAACAACAACAAAGAAACAGGAGAGCTTGGATGTAATTTCTCTAGTTCTAGGGCAGGCAATTCTCCTGGAGACCAGCAGGGGGCGCACTCATGGAAAAGGTTCCTCTGCTTTAATATCTAAAGGTGGTGGTCCCAAACACCACAAAACAACAAGAGAATCAGCAGAGGCGGTGATATTCTGAAAAAAGTATGTCAAAAACCCCAATGATTTCGATATAGAACGGCTTTCCTTTTGTCAGCTCGCTATAAACTTTTTTAGCACACAGTTTTAAAGCTTCTGATGGCAAGAAATCATTTCCTCTGAACTACTATCGAAAATTAACAAGCATGACACATTTAAAATCCTTGGGAAAAGGTAGTTCAAGGAATTAAGTGTTCCTACCTGTGTGCTCTGGTAGTGTAGTGGTTACGAATTGGGCTGCTAACCTCAAGTTTGGCAGTTCGAAACTACCAGCCGTTTTGCAGGAGAAAGATGAGGCATTCTGCTCCCATAAAGATTTGCAGCATCGGAAACCCTGTGAAAGGTCACTACGAGTTGGAACCAACTCCACGGTACTTAACAACAACCACCTGTGTGCCTAAGGAGTCTTGGTGTAGCGCTGTAGGATAAGCACCAGACTGCTAATCGAAAAGTTGGCAGTTCAAGTGTACCAGCTGCTCCTTGGAAACCCTAAACAGGTCATTATGAGTCAGAACTGACTCGATGGCACTTAACCACCATAACCTAAAGATGGTCAGCTGGCAGCTGCACACACCTCTGCAAAAGAAAGGCCCACCAGTCTGCTTCTGAAAAGATTACAGTTTTACTCTGCAACACATGGGGTCTCCACTTCTTGGAATCAACACCAAGGCAATGGGTTTTGTTGTTACTGGACTTAAGTGTAGGTTCAGGCAGCGCCACTATTCTCAAATATAAAATTAACATCCATGGCTCTGAAGAGCCTCCCTGAATGTAATTCAGCTCAAGCTGGTATTAATGGGCAGAGTAAATTACCAGGGATGAGGAACAAAGACATATAGGAGAGCCTATGTCCAGGAGTGCTGGGAAGTGGAATACTGTATCCTCATGGAAAAAGGGCATTGATGATGTGCTGGGAGCAGGAACCAAAATTTGGAATATGATGCAAACTGGAGGCAACTGAGATTGTGTGGGGAAGAGACACTCTATTAAACTGTGATCTCTTAGACACAGAATGAAAACATAAAGAGAGATCATCCAACTTTTGAAAACTTTCCTGGGAAGGATCTGTGGTCTGTGCTAGGCACCAAGAAACCTCGCTAGGCTGAAAGCCAGCTCTGTGGCTGAGAGAAATGGCCCCCTCACGTGAGACCCAGAAGTAAGAGGGAGGGTTGAGGCACTGCCAGGTCAGCTAGGAGAAAGGAGAGGAGATTTCAATGACAGCTCCTGAGGAAATCACATGTCCAGCCCTGCCAGCAGCACAGGGCCCTGCCATGGGTCAGCGGCCGGAACCAGAAGGGAGGTTATCCAGGGAGGCTGTGCTCCATTCTGAGTAGAATAGGGGCTGAGACAGGGAATCTGAGAGAGATTTGGCTCCAGCCTACTGGTGGTTGTTACTTCCCAAACCCATGACATGGTGGCAAAGGTGCTGGGAAACAGGTTCTAGCTCACCTTGGGAGTCCCTAGGTGGTTCAAAAGGTTTAACTGCACTCAGCTGCTAACTTGAAGGTTGGTGGTGTGAATCCAGTGGCTTCTCAGAAGGAAGACCTGGCAAACTCCCCAGCTAGTGGAAACCATATGGAGCACAATTCTACTGTGACTCACATGGGGTCACCATGGGCCTGGGTGGACGTGATGGCAACTGGTTTTGCCACATCTGGCGTCAGAATCAACGCAGTGGCAATGGATTTGATTTTTTAATTTAAGTATCATGATAGAAATCATAGACCATGACACAACCCTCCTTGAAGTAGAAAATTCATCTTCCCTTCTGGCAAATTTGCAAGCTTATTACAGAGGACCTTGAAAATTCAGTGTAAAATAATGTTACTAATGTACCAATATAAATGAATCCATGTATATCCTGGTCTTAAATACTCTGCTGCCAATGAATCAATTCTGCCTCATAGCCACCCCACAAGGAAGACTAGACTGCAAGGCTGTAATCTTTACGGAAGCAGAGTACCACATATCTCCCACGAACCTTACAGTTAGCAGCCAAGGGTTTTAATCACTGTGCAACCAGGGCCCCTTAGCCTTAATTAGCAACTATATTTTACCCCCCGCCACTCCAAGAATTTAGTCTCAGAGTGGATTGCTTCTGTGGCTAGAAAATATTTTGAGATTGTTGTTAGTGTTGCTAGGCACGACCCATGCACAACAGAACATGCTATTGGACATGTTATCAGTAGGGACCAGTCCCTGGAGAAGACATCATGTTTGGTAAATTGGAGTCAGCCAAAAAAGAGGAAGACTCTCAACGAGATGCACTGACACAGGGACAATAATAATGGGCTCAAACTAACAATCATGATTATTCAGGAACGGGCAGTGTTTCGTTCTGTTGTACATAGGGTCGCTATGAGTTGGAACCTAAGAACACAACAAATTGTAGAGGTACAATGACAGGCCTTTCTTTCTAGTCTACCTTAGCCTGGAAGATCCTCTGAAATCTGTCCACTCTATTTGAAATGTTGGCGGCATAGCTTCCAGCATCACAGCAACACTCAAGCCACCACAGAACAGCAAGCTGACAAATAGCGATTGTTAGATGCCGTCAAGTTGGTTCTGACTTGGTGTCTCTCTGCACAACAGAACAAATACTGCCAGGTCCTGTGCATCCTCACAATTGTTATCTTTGATCCCACTGATGTTGCCACTGTGTCAATCCATCTCGCTGGGGGATCTTCCTCTCTTTCGTTGAGCCTCCACTTTTCTAAGCATGATGTCCTTCTCTAGGGACTAGTCCCTCATAACATATATGAAGTATGAGAGATGAAGTTTTGCCATTCTCAATTCTAAGGAGCATTCTGGCTGCACTTCTACCAACACAGACTTGTTTGTCCTTCTGGCAGTCCTTGGTACTTTTCAGTTTCTTCTCCAACACTCTAATAATTCAAATGCATCCATTCTTTTCCAGTCTTCCTTATTCATTGTCCATATTTCACATGCATCTGAGGCAACTGAAAATACCATGGCTTAGGTTTGTTGGTAATAAGTGTCATCAGGTTGGTTCCAACCCATAGCGACCCTGTATAGGGTTTCCGAGGAGCAGCTGGTGAGCTTGAACCACCAACCCCCTTCAGTTCAAACAGCTTTGCAGTCTGGTGCATTAGCCCAGAGTGCCACACTAGGACTCCATGGCTTAGGTTAGGCACACCTAAGTCCTCAAAGTGACATCTTTGCCCTTGATCACTTTAAAGAGGTCTTATGCAGCAGATTTGCCTAATGCAGTGTATCCTTTGATCTCTTGACTCCTGCTTCCATGAATGTTGATTGTGGATCCAAACAAAATGAAATCTTTGACAATTCAATCTCTCCTCCATGTATCATTTATTGGATTTTTGTTTTCTTCACATTGAAGTGCAATCCATACTGAAGGCTATAATCTTTGATCTTCATCAGTAAGTATTTTAAGTCCTCTTTGCATTTAGCAAGTAAGGTTGTATCATCTGCATATCATAGAGTTAATGATTCTTCCTCCAATTCTGATGCCATGCTCTTCTTCACATAATACAGCTTCTCTGATTAATTTGATCAGCATACAGATTAAATAAGTATGGAGAAAAGATATAACCCTGGCCCATACCTTTCCTGATTTTAAACCATTCAGTATCCCCCTACTCTGTTCTAAGGACTGCCTCACGTACAGATTCCTCAAGAGCAAATCATATGTTCTGGAATACTTGTTCTTTGCAATGTTACCCATAGTATGTTATGATTCACACAGTCAAAAACTTTTGCATCATCAATAAAGCACAAGTAAACAGCTTTTTGATGTTCTCTGTTTTCAGCCAAGATCCATCTGATGTCAGCAATGATATTCCTCATTACATGTCCTCTTCTGAATTTGACTTGAATCTCTGGCAGTTCCCTATCAATGTACTGCTACAATAGTTTTTCAATTATCCCCAGTAAAATTTTTACTTAAGTGATATTAATGATAATGTTTGCTGATTTCTGCATTCTGTTGAATCACCTCTTTGGAATGGGCACAAATATGGAACTCTTCCAACTGATTGGCCAAAAACTTGTCTTCCAAATTTCTTCGCATAGATGAGTGAGCATCTCCAGTGCTGCCTGTTTGTCGAAAGATTTCAGTTGATATTCCATCAAATCCTGGAGCTTTGTTTTCCACCAATGTCTTCATTGCTACTTGAAATAGTTGAACATCGGCCATTTCTTTTTGGTACAGTGACTCTGTGTATTTCTTCCATTTTCTTTTGATGTCTTCCTCATTATTCAGTATTTTACCCATAGAATCTTTCAATGTTGAAAATTGTTTGTTGTTGTTGTCATTTGAAAATTGAAGCTTCATTTTTTTTTCTCCAGTTCTTTCAGCTTGAGAAATGTGGAATATGTTATTCCCTTTTGATTTTCTAATTCCAGATCTCTGTCTTCTAAAGCTGACCTTTGAAATTTTCTATTCAGCATTTTTACTTTCTCAGTTCTTCCATTCACATTAGCTTCTCAACGTTCAAGAGCAAGTTTCAGAGTCTCTTCTGACATTCTTTTTGGTCTCTTTCTTTACTGTCTTTTTAATGACCTTTTGCTTTCTTCCTACATGATGTTCTTGATGTCATCCCACAACTCTTCTGGTCTTCAGTCTTTAGTGTCTTAAGGCATCAAATCTGTTCTTGAGATGGTCTCTAAATGCAGGTGGATGTATTCAACATCATATTTTTGCTCTTGTGGAATTGTTTTAATCTTTTTCAGCTTCAGCCTGTATGTGCAATTGATGGTCTGTTTCATAGTCTGCCCCTGGCCTTGTTTTGGCTGATGATATTGAGCTTCTCCACCATCTTGTTCCACAGATGTAATCAATTTTATTCATGTGTATTCCATCTGGTGAGGTCCATGTGCATAGTCATCTTTATGTTGTTTAAGAAAAGTATTTGCGATGAATAAGTCATTGGTCTTGCAAAATTCTATCATGTAAAGATGGTGGATCGGGTGGAAGTGCAGTAAAGGAGCTCTGCCAGCAACAACACAGAATACCTGACCAAGCAGGCTCAGGGGATGGTCCCAGAACTCTGAA
>NW_006408679.1:7383726-7423100 GCF_000296735.1 Chrysochloris asiatica | reverse complement strand
CTCGTGCAAAGCCTTTACAGAGTATAGGACCTTAGGTGGAATCCTGAGTCCCATCCACAACCTTATGAGGTGAGACATTCCCACTAGAAAGGACAAGCAGACTGGAACAGCTACAGTGACAGAAGATACATCCTTATGATGAACCTGACCTATACTCAGAACAGTGGTTACTCTAAATACCAACAGAGAGGGAAAGAGTCTTCAAATCAAGTTTCAATGCTATCGACTCTGTACACAGGGTAGATAGGAACGGGCAACTGAGACACTGGCTACCTAAAATGAGGGGGCAATAAAGGCACGAAGTAACTGGCTTACAAGGTTTTAAGAGGGAGTTTAGTTTAAGAATGTTGGGGGAAAGAAAGAGTCCCCACTTAATAGCTATCATCTTGTCTAGATGGGTCTGGTGAAAGGAGATGGGGATAAGATTTGTAAGATTCAATAGTGAATAACTGTTGTCATGACTAATCGCGACTGTCACGCTTGTAAAGGTAGAAGTTTTGTAACAAAAAAAGGGGAGTGGTTAATCTTACAGGCCAGAAACAGAGGACCCTAGGACCATCAAGAGAGGAACGCACAAGCAGAGTGCGGGACCTTATCCAGAGAAGCAGCAGCGCCAGAGTTGGAGGCAGAGATGGGGGCATGAAAAGGGGGAGCAGCTGAGGACTCTGGATTCATCAACTAAGAAGAGAAGGTCTAAGAACTGGTGGCCAGGAGCAGACTTGTAGAATGTGCCCTTTGGAGATGTAAATTATTTTATATGCCTGAGTGGGATTTTTTGTTTGTGTATTTTTTAAAAAGCTAAATACTTTTAACTCATGGTATATGGAGGGGATTATAATCAATGTAATGAAACAAGTTATATGAATGGTTGAATGTGAAACTGATGTTGTGCTCTGTAAACTTTCACTCAATCCACAATAAAAACCTTTTAAAAAAAAACAAAAAAACATGAGACTAATAACAATACCATCTCATAGGTATACCCAGTAGCTGGCTCAGGAAATGCTGTTTAAGTGCTTGTATTATTACTGCTGTTGGTAATCTGTGCCCAACAAATGAGAAAAGCTGTGGCCAGAATCATTATGAAGGAAAGTCACGACTGGGAACATTTGAGAGATGTTTATTTACCATGGGCCAGGGAAGGGAGAACCAATCGTTTCAGCCTTGCGACGTATGATTGCTGGATTGTGCAATATTTAGAACACTGGAAATCACCCAGGAAGGAAGTTCTGTCGGGTATTCGTGTTGGGGGAAGAGGAATACAATGTGAAGAAGATTATTTGTCCATATTACTCAAGAAGAAATGGGCTCCTTTCCCTTATATTCAAATGTGGTTAGAACTCTCTTATCATAGCAAACAAAAATCTTCTCTTGACCCAACCCCACTCCCTTCTAGTTTAAGGATAATCTATCCTTTCTTTTAGGGCCAAATTCCTCAGACATGAAGTCCAGAGCCTCCACCCAATGATTCCATTGCTGCTGTCTTTGTTGTAATCCCTTGTGGTCTGCTGTTCCTTTAGCAGTGCTCCTCTTGAAATTCGCCTCCTTCTCTTATCAGAGTCTTCTGGTTCTCTTTTTACCACTTGGCAGCTTTAAAATCCCCAATTTCTTCTAGAAATCTCTCTTCCTTGGCTTCCCTGATTTTCTTGTCTGTCAGTCATTTGGTTTCTAGCAGTTCCTTTTCCTTTTCCTCCTCCTCTTGGCCTGCAGGTTCTCCCTAAGACAATGACTTCAACTTACAGCTTCTCTCAGTGGCCACATTTGCTTCACAGGCTGGACAAGAATCTCTCTCTCCTGATTTTGTTGTTAGATGCTGTCAAGTAGCCCCCAATTCCTGGTCAGCCCACATACAACAGGATAACACTCCTGTGATCCACAGAGTTTTCACTGGCTGGTTTTGAGAAGTAGGTAGCCAGGCTTTTGTTCCTAGTCCACTTTAGTATGGAAACTAGGCTGAAACCTGTTTAGCATCATAGCAACACACAAGCCTCCACTGGCAGGCAGGTGGTGGCTGTGCTGGGCTGCACTGGCTGGAAACTGAACTCAGGTCTCCCATTTGGAAGGTGAGAATTCTACTATGCACAAAGTACTGCCCCTCATCCCCAGAACCCTCAACAGGAGTCAGGGAATTTGTGCTGCATCTTGAGTGCAGCAGGTGCCTTTGCTTGTTCTCAGCTTCTTATGTGTATTTCCAGTTGATAAAAAGATATCTCTACTTTATTGTTCTATTATATTTTGTATATATTTTATTTTGAAAATCTTCTAGAAACAAATAATGACAATTTGTACGATGCTCAGAGACATATAGGTAGATATACCTCGCTCTGTGTCACGGACCCAACTCTTGCACGGCACCAGCTTTGCAGGATGTAAGCCAACCTTCCACTTTGCTCTCTTGATATCAATTAGTCATCAAATCTTGTATCTTTTTCCTTCAAAACATCTCTTAGATTTGTCCTTCCTTTTACATTTTCATCACCTTGGTTCAATACAGATTTCTTGGGCACTATCTTCCAGGAATCATATTAGCTAATGAGGGTAGTCAGGGACTAAGCCCACTCACTGCCTGGAGGAAGTGAATAGTCACATGTGGCCAAGTAACTGGCAACTATAAAAGAGGGTGGCCCTCTATACTGAGAGGGTTTATATGCAGAGCTCTAAGGAGCAGGAGGAGGAAGTTAAGGATAGCAGTACGCATGCCTAGCAGAGGCTGCCATCCAGCATGGTCTAAGGAAAGAGTCCAAGTCAGGGGAGTGTGGTTTCAGATGAAGTACTCAGAGAGCGGAGTTCCAGGTAGGATCTGGTGGGAGGTGAGCTTGGAGAGGATATTGTGTAGTTAGCTTAAGAGGTCCTTGTATTCCATTCTGAGAGCAGCAGGACTGTGAAGGGTCTTGAACACTGCTTAGCATTAAATGCAAAATTCCTCCAGGCCTCTGTGCATGGGCTATACCCAATTTGTCCAGTCTTAAATTCCCACCATCACTTACCCCAGACCTTCTGCTCTGACTACGTGAGGTACTTCAGTGTACCCTATAACTGCTGAATATGAACCAAGAATCATTTATCAAATGCCTCCTTTATGCCAGAAGTGAAACTTCGCTCAGTGGATTCCGAGATAACTAAAACATAACTTTGCCTCAGTGAATGGGGCAGAGAGATCCTGGGCAATACAGTGGGAAAGAGTTGCAACCGGGGCTTATACAAGGAACACTAGACAAAGGAGGGACTCACCAAGTCTGCCTGGAGAAAATCAGATAGGTCACCATAGGAAAAGGTCCCAGTTGAGATGCTTTGTAAAAAATGAAGAGTTCCAGGACGGTATGAAGTGAGAGGTCTGCAAAAAATAGGCATGATCAGTATCCTATAGGAAGGTTGGTATGGTCTGCATGCAATGAAGAGGGACCAGCAGATGGAGTCTGAAAGAGAGGAAGGGAATTTGGACTGTATCCTTCTGGGCAGTGGGTGCCTTTACTTGTTCAAAGCTTCATATTATCACGAGACTTCGAACTGCCTGGCTTGATCTTTGACCATCATTTCTAAATCCAGTTTAAGACCAACTTGTTTCTCAAAACTCCCTTTACCTTTCCCAGCTCAAGCGGCAATCTCCTTTGAAGTAGCAGGCAATACCATGTAATTTGACACTTTATTATTCTCCCTGTTGATGTTGTTAGTGGAGTTCCAGTCCAGTGGATTCTGACTCATGTATGGTACCTCCCACGTGTTACAGAGTAGAACTGTTCCACAGGGTTTTCTTGGCTGTAGTCCTTAGAGAAGCAGATCGTCAGGTCTTTTCTTCCATGGTATCACAGAGTGGGTTAGGTCTGCCAAACTTTAGGCTAGAAGTCAGGCGCAAATCCGTTGAGCCACCTAGCGACCTAGTTGTTTTATGTTGTTGTTGTTAGGTATCATCGAGTCAACAACCTTATGCACAGCAGAATGAAACACTTCCCGATCCTGGGCCAACCTCACTACTGTTGCCACGCTTGAGTCCATCGATGCTGCCACTTGGCCAATCCATCACATTTTGAGTACCTTCCAACCTGAGGAGCTCATTTTCTGGCACTATAGATACTGGTTTTGTCTTCCTACCTAAATTGGAAACTCTTGAAGGTAAAGAGTATGCCTAAACATTAGATTAGTCCAATAGAGCTGAGCACATAACAGGTTGTGGTCCACACTTTGGGATGCTGGGAAATGAGGGCTGGGGATCACTCAAGCTTCAGAGATCTGACAGCAGATCTGGATCGGCTTTCTTCACAAATTTAAGAGGTAAACAGACACATGTGGAGTCGGTCAGTATTCTTTCTTGCTAGCCAAGTCTCTGCGTGCACACAGACAAATAAACGGGCCTATTCTAATTTCAAACTCAGCATAGCCAAACTTCTGAATGCACATAAATGAACAAAGAAGGCACTGTTCTGGACATGGGTTCTTCAGAAACAAACAAAAACTTGGCAGTGTTTGTTGACTTTTCATTCAGGCAATGAACTCTAAAAAGCCTCTTATCTGGCTTAGAGCTATAAATGCCCAAAGGTGATCCTGTGTTATCTTTACAATCTTTACTATCAGCCAGAGATGGGAATGAGGCCCCATGCATGGATGTGGAGGGCACTGGAGGTTCAATGGCAGAATTCTCACATCCCATGTGGGAGACCTTAGTTCTATTCCTGGTTAATGCATTTATGTGTGGTCACCATTCATCTGTCAGTGGAGGCTTGT
Source organism: Chrysochloris asiatica (assembly GCF_000296735.1). Taxonomy (NCBI): domain Eukaryota; kingdom Metazoa; phylum Chordata; class Mammalia; order Afrosoricida; family Chrysochloridae; genus Chrysochloris; species Chrysochloris asiatica. The sequence goes on along the minus strand of NW_006408679.1, from coordinate 7,418,381 downwards.
GTGGTACAATGAGGCTGAACAGGTTCCTTTGGTGCTTCCAGAGTAAGTCAAACTAGGAAGAAAAGTCTGACAATTTACTTCCTAAATAAGCCAATGAAAACCATATGGATCGCAACAGTCCGATCCATTTGTGCATGGGGCTACCTGAGTCAGAAGGCAACTCGACTGTAAATAACAACACACATAGGTGTGGTCATATCAATGGTTAAAGATGGATTGTATTTGCACTGCTTGGTAAACAGCTTTGGTCCCAGCTATTCTGATGGGACCCCTGGAGCCTTCCCACAATCCATCAACTAAAGGATTCACATTTAGCACCACAGAAGGCCTCCCTTGTGATGATAGTGCCTCTGCCATTTAGCCACAAGAACAAGTCAAGGCGTCCAGGAAATCTTGAACAGACTCATCAGGACTCAGAGTCTGAAGCAAGAAAAATAGCTTAAGCCCCATATTTGTGGAAAGGGCCTAGTTTTTCCAGCTCCAGCTCTGCTCAGCATCACTGAGTAACCACCAAAGTGCTCTTCTAGGCACTGACCAGGAGCATGGTATTACAGATGGACTGGACATCCAAACGGCATTAAACTGATTGGGCCATTGCTTAGCAACATTATCTGAAGGGGACTGGGGCGATTCATAGTGCTAGACAGAAGAGTTCCAAACCTTAGGCAACTACACAGCCACAAGAAGAAAGCCAGAACATTACTTCTTACCCCCAAATGACCTCAGTTGCATTCCTGGAATAGCATCCCTCAATCTAAAAGTCCATCCACCCTTTAGAAAATGCTGTCCCAAATGTGACTTTTTAGGAGCACTAATCCGGTGTGCTTATCTACCTTAGCAGATTAAAAAAAAATTCCAAACATTGTAATAAGGGGATCCTACCTCCTGGCGACCCTGTGTGTAACAGAGGCGAGCTGTAATCGTTACAGAGCAGATCACCAGACCTTTCTTCCATTGTACTAATGGATGGGTTCCAATACCAACTCTAGTCTTGCACACACCCAGGGACCTTTTAAAATAATTTTACCCACTGTTTCCCACGGACTCAGCGACCCCGTAAGGTTTCCGAGGCTGTGAAACTTTATGGAGCAGAAAGCCTCTTCTTTCTCCCAGCAGAGCGGCTGGTAGATTCGAACTGTTGTCCAACACGTAAGCCAACAATATTTACCACGGAGCCAAGACATCCATTGCAGGATGCAAACTCTCTACCTGGTGGTAAGGACTTTTATGGAGGGGCTCAGGAATATTCTGTGATTTCCATGCACTGCTGGTGGTAGGCCTCTACCTTTTACATGGGAGACAACGAACGAACGAGTTGTCAAGTGTACCCCTTACACTTCTACAAGGATGAGATAAAAGTGCAAATGAGAAAGCCCGAGAAAAGGAAACCTCTTGGCTTGGAAGGTGAGGATGTACTGCCTTTCTCCCTTCGAGTTTTCCCTCGCTGCCAGGCACTGGGTATTTACACCCACGTTCCTGCCCTCCTTCTCCCCTAACCCCTGTCCCCAACTTCCTGCTGGCCTGGCGGATAGAACGGATAGAGTAGTCAGGTGGGTGGAGGCTGCCAGAGCAGTTTTGCGAAAAGCACGTAGGAGCCGGGGCGCTTGACTGCCGCAGGCAGGTGAGTCTTGTCGGGGACTCAGAGCTCCCTCCACATCCCCTACTAGGCATCAGCCTTCTCCAGCCCTCACCTGCAGCAGGACTCTCACCTCCAGGAACCTCTTCCCCAGCCGCCAGCTCCTCCTCCTCTCGCTCCTCCCTACTCCTAGAGGGGAGCCGGGAGTCCACAGGTTTCGCTTGCACGGCCCCGAGTCATCAGCCGGCCACGCCCAGCATCAGACCACGCCCCACCCCTTCGGCTGAAGTCCCTCCCCTGGGCTGGTCAAGGGCCCTTAGATCCTTCATCCAGTAGTTTGTCGGCTTTCCAAGCCCTGAGGCCCAAGAACTCCCTCAGGAGATCCTGTAGCTATGGGATGAGGCAAGGAGTTCTTCTGCAGAGAGTGATGTATTTTAAGCGCCAGGGTTTGCATGTAGATAGCGGGCCCGCAAATTTGGGAGGCATGGCTCCGGGACTCCCGGGGTACCAGAAGGAGTGGCTTCTGAGGACTGCAGGTGGCCGGCAGCAGGAAGATGGGGCAGAGGTCATGCTGCAGCCTCTCTAACCACAAAAAACCCAAGCCCATCTCCATCCAGCCGACTTGAAAAACATCCTTCAAAATCTTCCCTGGCGTGCAGCATGCTTTCTCTTCCTATGGGACAAATGAAGAAACTAAGAAGTCATTGTCCACACACAAGCTCTCTCTCTCAGTCCAATGCTCCTTTAGCTATGCCAAACTTAAAGCTAAATTTAGCATGCAATTGAAAAACTATATATTGTAAACAATATGTACAACACCTTTGCCAATTCTACATTTTCTACATGGACAACTCAGCGATCCCAATTACATTAATCATATTGTACATCTAGTTCTAATGTTTATTGCCAAGTTTTCCCTTACCATAAACTGATGCTCAATGCTTCCTAAACAGTTTCAAAGATCTTAATAATAGATTCTGGTCAGCAAGTACTGCTTAGTATGTTTCAGAGCTGGGCTGATTTGAAGAAGGAAGTTCTGGTTTTGTCTGGGGAACCCCAAAGAAGGCAATCTTTTTATTCTATGAGCACCGTGTTCAGTCTTTTCCCACTTCCTCCAGGGCTGGGTTTTGCTGTTCTTTCAGAAAAAGGGATGTGTAAGAAGAAAGAAACAGGCTCCCTAGAGCACCATGAAGTGAAAAAGGTAAAAACAGATGACTTTATCCAAAAGTAGTGGAGTGGTTATCTGGGGTGGAATATCATTCTAGGGCAGATATGATGTTGCCTTGAGTCAGACTGTAAGGGTGGGCATATGGGAGTAGGAGCTTAGACTAGGTGGATGAGTACTTTCCCCTATAACATGCCACTGGGTGCTGTGGGTACTGGATGTCATCACAAAACACTGCCTGGTGGCGTTTTGGGGGTGTTATTGGGTAACGGGGAAAGTTTCATGTTAAAGCCTGCCACTTGATTACAGTTTAAGGATCTCATTATAGTCTTCTTGGCTTCCTCCTTTGGCTGCCAGTTTGAAACATCAGTGACAAATTCCTTCAAGTGGATCTCCAAGGGCTGCACACAAAGGGAAGAAAGTAAGTTCATGTCTCCCTGGGAAGCAGCGCCCAGTCTCATTGCCACAGTACGCTGTGGAGGTGGAGGTGCTCTTGCTATGGAGCACTGTGGGTGGAGTCAGGAGGCATCTGTAAGTACACCCAGGGACCACCAAGAACTGGGAGCCACATGACCAAAGACTGATCTGAATGATACCTTGCTGGGGCAGCCCCTCACCCATGGGACTCAACACTCCCTTTTTTGTCAGTGGGAGGCAGAGCAAGGTGAGGGAGTGCTAAATGCAATTGCACATTTACCGGGTTTCTCTAGGTGGATACTGCAAAATCCACAAAGGGCCTCTGGTATCATAAAATTTCACAAATGTGCAGGAAAAGGAAGAACTTTGGGTGTTGGTGTGGCCTTGCAGGAACTTCAAAGGCCTTCCTTCCCCCACTAGTACCACCTCACTTTGGATATAAGGTTCCAATCACGGGTTGCAGGGACTCTTGTAACACCTGGAAGGGACTTTAGCCATTGTCTAGATGGCTCTGTCTTTCCTAATTGTTGACTCATTGAGGGAACCAACAACTTCCACTTGAATGGCCAGGGCAGTTTAGAATTTTCTCACATGGGGTCCATTAAGCAAACTTCCAGGCTGTGCAGGGGAGGAAACTTGGACTGTTACTTGCTTCCCCCTGCCCCCACCTAAAATCCAAGGTAACACACCCTGCAGGGCACAATGCTGTGTTTACAAACAGAGTCCTGGGCAGACAGTCACTTTCGGTTCACCTGCAGTACCTTCTGTGCACTGAGACTAAATACAGAACCAGCCCAACACTCCACAGTAGGACTCCTCACAACCTCTGTAGACTTTTGTCCCCTCTCCCTCAAGCAGTGATCTCATGTCTCAACTTCACTTGCAGCCTCGGGGTCTTCACAAATGCTGTTCCTTGGGTTTTGCATTGCATATTCTTAGTCATCATGTGGTTTTCCTGAAATGTTACTCTTCACAGAGAACCTCCCAAACCCTTTATCTAAATTACCCCACCAATTGCCCTTGAGTAAATTCTGAGTCAGAATTTCTTCATTTGTGTCAGAGTAAATGTGTACTCTAGGCTTTTCAATGGCTGATTTTTTTGTAAGTACATCACTAAAACTTTCTTCTGAAGTGCCTGTGTGTGGACTCAAACATCCAACCTTTTGATTAGAAGCCATATGCATTCATCCTTTCCACCAATCAGGAGCTCCCTGTACAAATTAGAGACCTCTTCTTTCTCTTGGTGTCCAGTTCCTTACCTTTTCAGCTCTCATCTTAATTTGTAATTTTAGATTGATGTATTTATGGACCCCATTAGATTGGGGCCTTATGAGGGGAGGAACAGTGTATGATTTTTCACCACTTCAAATCTGGTATTTAGCCAGTGCCTCCAATTTATTGGGAAATATATTATATTGGTAGTCTTCATTTTAAAGGATAAAATTAGAACTCAAGAAACTTGTAAACATGCATATTAATAACTATTTCTACTAAAGAAAAAAAAAAACAAACAAAACAACCAAAACAAGATTCTGGGGAATACAAATATCAAGGTTTCTTAAGTACTTCCTAAAACTAATCAGCCAATGTAAACTATGCCACTCAACAAATACTGTAGAAATTGTTGAATGTAAACCCAAACTGTAAACCTTCACTGAAAACACAATAAAATATTATTTTAAAAACAACAACAAAAGCTCACCCTCCATCAGGACACCTGGTGTGGCACTGTAGGATCAGCACTGGACTGCAAACCACAAGGTCGGCAGTTCAAACCCACCAGCTGCTCCTCAGAAACCTTATACAAGGTTGCTGTGAGTTGGAACCAACTTGACGGCACTGAACAACAACAACCATCCTTCCAGCAACCATATATGAAGTTTCTACTATAGACTGACTTTCAGTATCAAGGAGCCCACAGCCCAATAAGGTAGGCACACTTGTCAACAAATAATTATACTATCACTGGGTAAATGCCATATGTGCCTAACTGCCTAGAAGCTTGGAAAGACTTCATGGACACGATGATGTAGTTGTTGCGGTGAAAGGAAAGACTATTTGGTCAACTGGGCAGCCTAGAGAGAGGACTTTCTAGGCAGGGGAGCAGCCAGCAGAGGAGCTGAAGAGTGAAGGAATGTGGCTAATTCCAGAAGCGGCTGTGTGAGAGAGTGAGGAGAGTGAAGAGTTAGGCAGGGGCTAGATCATAGTCCCTGCTAAGCTTAGACTTTGCTCTATCTCACTGTGGGGTGGGGAATCCATTGGCTGTATTATACCATAGGGTGACACCACACCTTCATATTCCAGTGCTAGACATATAAACCTAAACGCAGTGTCTGGAATGAATGGTTAGGGATGCTCTGTAGGAAATCAGCCAATTTAGGAGGCCACTACTATTGAGTCCTGGTGTGGCACTGTGGGTTAATGTGCCAGACTGCAAATCCATTTGAACTGCAAGGTTGGCGGTTCAAGCTCCTCAGAAACCCTATACAGGGTCGCTATGGGTCGGAACTGACTTGATGGCACTTAACAACAACAAGAATTGATCAAACAAAGGAAATAGTCTAAATTAAAGCAGAGGTGTTTTATTCATTTCAGCCAATAAATATTTTCTGATGCTTTTATGAGCCAGGCACCATGCTAGGTGCCAGGCTATACTATTAATCACCAACATTTTTGGGGCATTTACCATGAGTCCTGATGGCATACTAGTTAAAGCACACAGTTGCTAACCATAGCATTGGCTGTTCGAATCCACCAGCTGTTCCTTAGGAGAAAAATGAGGTTGTCTGCTTCTGTTAGGATTTATAACCTTGGAAATTATACAGGGGCAGTTCTATCCTTTTCCTACAGGGTGGCTATGACTCACTGGCATTGGATTTTATTTTATTTTTTTGTTTTGTTTTGGTTTGTTTTACCATAAGCTCTGCTCTTTCTAAGCACTAGCCACCATGTATTAATTGACGTAATTCTCATTATAGCCCCATTTTACAAATAGGGAGACAGAAGCACAAGATGTTACATAACTTGTCCATGTAATGAACAACAGGTTTGAGTTATCTGGCCTCCAGAATCTATGCTTAGAACCGCTGTCCCATATTGATACCATGGTGATGAACACACTGAACAAGGTCTCTGGTCTTATGAAGCTAGCATTTTGACACTGGTGCTGTAGAGAAGACAGATTGGGGCAAGTCTTAGGTTGTAACACTAGAAAAACTTGGTCCCTACAAAAAAGAAGAGATGTATGGGCAATTTTGCAGACTTTGCATGGCAGCAGCAGTCTTGGAGAGACGATCACAGGTTTGGGGTGGTAGTGGTTTGGAACGTGGACTTGGAGGAATAGAACGTGAACTTGAGTTCAATTTAGAGGAAATTGGTGTTGGGCTGCCTGTGGGGTATGTGGCAGGCAATTGAAGTTATAAGTCCAGAGCATAGGGGAGATGTTTATATGTAGACAGAATTGGGAGGCATCAAATTAGAGATGGCAGTTGAAGACATAGATGAAAAACAGGATCTAAATGACAAGCAAAGCCAAAATCCAGAAAAAAGAGCCAAGAGTTCCTAGGGAAAAGGATTGATACATTCAACTACATTAAAATTAAGATCTTTGGTCATCCAAATAAGGAGCTGTAGATAAGCGCTGGACTGCTAACAACCAAGTTAGCTGTTCAAACCTACCAGCTGCTCTGTGGGAGAAATATGAGTCTATCTGCTCCCATAAGGATTTACAGTCTTGAAAATCCTATGTAGAATTGTGTTTATGTCAGTGGAGACCTTGTGTGGTGCTGTAGGTTAATGTGCTGGACTGCAAAGTCGTTTTGATCTGAAAGGTTGGCTGTTCATGCTCACCAGTCACTCCTCGGAAATCTTATACAGGATTGTTATGGGTTGGAACCAACTCAAGGGCACTTAACAACAACACTATGTCAGTGGGTGGGGTTCATCAAAATGTATCATAAAGAGAGTAAAACAACAGGAAATGAAACTGAAGAAAATATTTGCAACACTGTCAAAAAACAAGTATCCAAATTATATAAAGAATTCACAGAAATTTGTAAGACAATACAACAATGGGTAAAAATGTAAGCAAACACTTCATAAAAGGAGAAATCCAAGATTATCACTAAATGAAAAAGCCAAACTTTATTGTTGCTGTTGTGAAGTGTCATTGAATTGGTTCTGACTTATAGCGATACTGCAAAGGGTTTCCGAGGAGCATCTGGTGAGCTTGAACTGCTGACCTTGGGGTTCAAACGGCTTTGCAGTACAATGCATTAACCCAAAGTGCCACACCAATACTCCCAAACTTCATTAGTCAATGGAGAAAATGCAAATTAAAACTATAATACATCACATATTATGCATACATTGGACTGATCAAAAATAAAAAGTCTTATAATACAAGCATCGATTATGATATGGAACAACAAAAACTTATATTACTAGTGGGGCTATAAATAGGTACAACTTCTTTGGAAAAGTTTATCATAGTCTTGGAAAGTTGCTAGGTGTATATCCTGGTACTCTTGTGTGTCAGAACATATTTGAGGCTGCATTATTTGTAATATCTCATGGTAGACAGCTTCTAAAATGGCACTTCCAATGATTTCTGCCTCCTAGTATTCATGCTTTTGTGCAACCCCCATTTTGTAAGTGTGGCTGGACCTAGTGACTTGCTTCTAACACACTGAATGTGGCAAGTTGGTGGGATGTCAATTCTGAGATTAGATCACAAAAGACTTTGACTTCTACTTTACTTGCACTTTATCTTTGGTGCTCTAACTTGCTCTTATGAAGACATTTGCCACATTGTCATCTTCCCTAGAGAGAGGCCCACATGGCAAAGAATCCAGGAGGCCTCTGACCAACAGCCGTGAGGAATTCAAATCAACAGTCCAACAACGGAATCTTTTCAACACGCATTTGAGTGGACTTAGAAATGAATACACCTTAAGAAAGACCATATCTCCAACAAACACTTTGAGAAAAATTTATGAGACCCAGAGCAGAAGACCCATCTTGGCCACATCTAGAATATTGACCTACAGAAATTGTGTCATAATTGTTGCTAGATGCCATCAAGTCGATACTGACTCATAGTGACCTTATGCACAACAGAACAAAACACTGCCCAGTCCTGGGCCAACCTCACTATTGCTACCATGCTTGAGCCCATTGATGCTGCCACTTTGCCAATCTATATCTCTGGGGGTCTTCCTCTTTTTCTCTGACCCTCCAGCTTACTAAACATAATTGTTGTTGTTGTTGTTGTTAAGTACATGTTGTTTAAAGTCCGTAATTGTTGGCGTAGTTCGTTACACAGCGATAGGTAAACAATTCAATCACTAAACTGGAAGGCACCCAAACATCCATCAAAAGTAGGAACTAGAGTGGAGAGTGAAGCATCCAGTTGATAAGAAGAGAGGGCAGATGCATAAGAACACCCACACTTGCAGATAATACCCACTTGACCTGGCTTCAATGACTGGATGATCAGAGCTCAACTAGAATAAGAAAGAAGAGGGGGGAAAAAAAGAGCAATCTAAAACAATTTGATGAACTTGGCCTATACCTATGGATGCAGTAGCTCAAAAGAGGGAACAAATCTTTACAGTGAGGATCATTCCCACCCCCTCCATACACAGAGTAGACAGGGATGGGCAACTTGGACATTGGCTACCCAAAGTGGGGGGGGGGGGGCTTCAAAGGCAAGAAGTGACGGCTTACAAGCTTTCAAAAAGGAATCTAGATCCAGAGGGCACGGAGGAAGATAGAATCTCCACTGAGTAGTATCCAATCAGTCTAGGTGGGGCTGATGAAAGGAAATGCTGATAGGTCTCTTGTGATAACAATAGTGAATAGTTGTTATCAGAACTGATTGTTTGTGAGGGTTGAAAATGTAAAGATAGACGTTCTGTAGTAGGGAGGGGAGTGATTAACTTTGCAGTCTAGGAACGGAGGTCCCTGGTACCATCAAGGGAGAAGAGCAGAGACTGGGACCCTACCCCGAGTTGCAGTGATGCCAGAGATCGAGGCAGAGAAGATGACGTGGAGAGATGGAGCAGCTGGGGACTTTAGACCCAGAGAGGGAGAAGGGATGTGTGCTGACAACCAAGGTAGGCTTGCAGGGTATACCCTGTGGTTGGTTGATGATGCATGGGGGGCATTGTAACCATGGCAATGAAACTATATATGATAGGATGAATGTAAAGCTAATGTACTCCCGTGTAAACTATCACATAATTCACAATAAAACATTTTTTTTTAAAGTGGGATGGATAAGTAAATTGCAGATCAATAATGTTCATACAGTGAAGTATTAGATATCAGTGAAAAAGAACAACCTATAACTACTTCCAACAACATAGATGAAACATAAATGTATTCTGACTAAAAGAATCAAGACTCAAGAGAATATATAAATAGTATTCCATTGATATAAAATTCAACAGCAGGTAAAACTATACTATATTGTTTTGGAATACAACAATAAGTGATGAAGCTACTGTAAAAATTAAGAAAAGACTTAAAGTAACCAAAAGGAAGACACATCATTGGGAAGAGGTCTTTGATGGAGGGGCAATGTTTTGATTTTTTGTTGTGGGTAGTAGTTACATAAATGTTTGTTTCATAGTTATTCATTATAACATGAAGCTATATTACATATTAGGGAGTCCTGGTGTGATGCTGTAGGCTAATATGTCAGACTGCAAAGCTGTTTGAACTGCAAGGTCAGTGGTTCAAGCTCACCAGCTGGTCCTTGGAAACCCTGTGCGGGGTTGCTATGGGTTGGAATCGACTGGACAGCACTTAACAACCAAACAATGTTACATATTATATGATAAGCACTGGACTTCCAACCACAAGATCCTCAGTTCGAGCCTGTTAGCTACTCTGAGGGAGAAAGAGGAAGCTTTCTGCTCCCATAAAGATTGAGAACTTTGAAACCCTACACAGCATTGCTGAGTCTGAACTGACCTGACAACACTAAACAACAATGCTTTATGCATTTTATGTCTGTATATTATATTTCACATTTTAAAAACTTTTTTTCTTTTCTTTTTTTTTTAAGTTTTTATTGTGAATTGAGTGAATGTTGCAGGGCAGATCATCAGTTTTATATCTAACAAATCATACACCTTGTTTCATTACAATAAAGAAAACAAAAGGAAAAGGAGAGAAGAGTGAACAAAATAACAAAAAACTCAAGGAAACAATTAGTTCAAAGAATTAATGGATCATGAGACCCACAGCCCCCACTACCCAGAGACCAGGAGGACTAGATGGGGCCCAGCTACCATTACCTAATCTTTGATCAGGATTGTAATAGAAAGTCCCAGACAGAGAAGGAGAAAAAAGTAGAAGAAAAGTCAAAACCTGATCTGATAGAGACTAGTGGGACCTCCCAAGACTGTGGCCCTTAAACACCCTTTAAGTCTAGAGCTGAACCCACTCTTGGAGCTAAATCTTTGCTGGTCTTATAGGGAGGTCTATAAAGTGAACCGTAACACTCAGGAGGAATATAATCCTCAGTACAATCAACCATACAAAATCCAAAATTCAGCATTTGCCCCAAAGCAAAGTGCAGAAGGCAGGAAGGGGCAGGAAAGAAGGACAAATGGAAATAGTGGACCCAGGGAGGCAGTGAGATTGAGGGGATTTTGACCAATGTCTCAACAAAACATAAATGTATAAATTGTTGAATGGAAAACAATTTTTGTAAATAAACTTCTACCCAAACACAATAAAAAGAAAAATCACAGGTAAATTAAGAAAGAAGAAGCCAAGAAGGTCATTGTGTGAATTTCAGGAAGGTCAGAGAGGTCAGTAGTGCCCACCAGTCTAGGAATCAAATACCAAAAGGAGTGAAATTGTCTCATTGATGAGATAAACCACAGGTGTGGTAGGCAGAATTGTGAGATGGCTTCCATGATTCCAGCCCCAGATGCAGTCATCCTGCCTAACCTTCGCCCCTGGAGTGTAGAGGCGAACACAGGGTGAACATAGTCACTCTCTGGATCCTGTTATATTCTGTAAGACCCTGTCTGCCCACAGTGTTTAGAGATGTGTTCCTGGCCTTGGAGAAGCAAGCAACCATGTTGTGAACTCTCTTTGGAGGAAGTCCTATGATAAGGGCCTGAAGGCAGCCCCAAGGAAGTAAGAGGAGCTCCTGGCCATTGGTCAGCACAAATCACATGGACTTTAGTCCTGCAACCACAAGAGAACTGAATTCTGCCAACAACCTCAAGCTCCAAAAGAAAGCAGTCCTCAGCATCTTCATTTAGCATTGGGAGACTCTGAAGAGAGAACCCAACTACATGATGTATGAACTCTTGACCCAATAAAACAGTGAATGAATAAATGGGTATAGTTGTTTTTTTAAAAATGTGGCCAAATATACAAGGCTAAACAACAACAACAACAAAATTGTTACAAAATCATAGAAATCTTTATTAAACAAAAACATGAAACTAGGAAGCTATTGTTTCTCAGCATATCCTCTATCTAGGTCTATAGTCTCCTGAAGGAGGTGTTTCTGGCTCTCTAGCCCTTCCTTGAAGAATTCTGCACTCTTCGATTTATGTCACATCAAAACAACAGTTTGAGCATTCTCCAGGGATTCACATTGTATTCCTTTTTAATGTTTTTTGAATTTGGAGACCAAAAAGAAATCTGAAGGGGCAAGATTAGGACTGTAGTTTGGATGGAGTAAGGTTTCTGAACAAAATCCTTACAGCAAAGCTCTTGCTACCCTTGCATTGTTGGGATGGAAAAAAGACCCTCAGTACTACTTTCCTGGACTTTTTCTCAACAATGCAATTTTCGATTTTCTTAAAACTTCATAATAAGCTCCTGTGATTGCCAGAAACCTGAGCATTCTCTGCCTTGAATGTAAGTGGCCCAGTATATCCCCTTGGAAGACACTGCTTTGATTGGATCTTCTTTTGAAGGCAACCTAATAAGACTGGTGGTGATAGGGTGGTTACATGCTGTGGAGTCAGTTCTGACTCATAGCCACCCTCTAGAGCATTTCCAAGGCTATGCATCTTTATAGGAGCAGAAAGCCTCGCTTTCTCCCACGGAATGGCTGGTAGTTTCAAACTGCTGACCTTGAATTGAGGTTAGCAACCCAACTTATAACTACTACGCTACCAGAGCTCCGTAAGGAGACTAAGCCATGTGTATCACTGACAGAACTTGTCTGCAGCCATCTTCTGGTTGTAGAGACATGTTTAAACAGGTTTGGGATAAACCTGAGCATATATGAACTGAAACCCCATTAGCAATACTTTTTCCTTACCCTTATATATGTAACAAAAAGTCACCATTTTGGTTCTTTTTAAGGGGCTAATTCAGTGACATTAATCATATTCACCAGGTTTTGTACAACCATCATAGCTCTCTATTTCCAGAAGTTTGCCATCACCCCAAACAGAAATTCAGCACCTCATCAGTAGTAACTTTCCATTTCCCTTCCCTCCAGCCACTAGTAACCACGAAGAAACTTCTGTCTCTATACATTTGCCTCTTCTGGATATTTCATATAAATGGGGTCATACAGTATTTGTCCTTTTCTGTCTCTTTTATTGAAGTCAGCATTATGTTTTCATGGCTCTTTCATTATTGTTGTTGTTAAGTGCTGTTGAGTCGGTTCCAACTCATAGTGACCCTGTATAGGGTTTCTGAGGAGCAGCTGGTGACTTTGAACTTCCAACCTTTCGATTCAAACCGACCTTGCAGTCCAGTGCTTTATCCTGCAGGGCCACGCTCATTCATATAGCAGCATATATACTGTGATTTAATTTCTCTTAATGGCTGAGTACTAGTCTACTTTATGGGTATACCACATTTTGTTTTCCATGTATCTGTTGATGGTTGTTCCATATATCTATCTCTTGGCTGTTCCATCTATCTATCTTTTGGCTATTTTGAATAGTGCAGCAGTGAATATTGGTGTATACGTTTCTATTCGAATCCTATGTTCAGTTCTTTTGGATATACACCTATGAGTGGAATTGCTGGGTCATGTGGTAATTATGTGTTTAACTTGAAGCGCTAAATGGATGCTGTTTTAAGCCACTAAAATTGTGGTTATGCAGCAACAGAAAACAAATTCAGCAGACCATTGATGTGTAGAGTTTTACAATAGGGTCATTATATAATTTCATGCCCCTGTGGTCTCTCTGACTGGATTCAATAAACTCCCTGTGGTGGCTCTGTAGGATAAGCACTGGACTTTGAACCACAAGGTTGGTGATTTGAGCCTACCAGCTGCTCTACGGAGGGTGGGGGTGGGGGGTGGGAGATGAAGTTTTCTGCTCCTGCAAAGATTTACATCCTCGGAAACCCTACTACGCAGGGTTGCTATGAGTCAGAACCAACTATATGGAACTAAACAACAACACTTTGCTGCTTGATAAAAATCCTCTAGAATTTGGCTCAAATAAACAATTTATTTCAACCTCTACAGCTACAGCACATCATTCCTAAACTGATGCCACAGTTTTCGCCTCAAATCCAACTTGATCCTGTTCATTTTCCCTGCCAGGAGTCAGCTTTGAGAAGACACGATTCTTTCCAGCGTCTCCTTGTCCGTTCACCTTTATGTCACTGATCCGTAGCCCTGATTATGATGCATATTGTTGTTGTTACGTACCATTGAGTTGGTTCTGACTCATAGCAATCCTGTATAGGGTTTTGGAAGAGCTGCTGGTGGGTTTGAACTGCTGACCTTGTGGTTAGCAGTCCAGTGTTTATCCTACAGCACCACACAGGCACTCCATGATGTTGTTGTTGTTGTTAGTGCAGTCGAGTCGGTTCCGACCCATAGGGACCCTAAACAGGGTTTCCGAGGCTGTAAATCTTTATGGGAGCAGAAAGACTCATCTTTCTCCCGCGGAGCAGCTGATAGTTTCAAACTGCTGACCCTGCGGTTCACAGCCCAATTTGTAACCACTGTGCTACCAGAGTAGGAGGTGTATTTAATATATGTTGGCTGAAGGAGCGAACCCTTGAGTGGTGAAAGAGCTTGTCACCTCATTATGCCCATTGGGGATGATACTTTGAGAACATAGGGAGTTGATGTTCTCTGTAGCAGCTTTGGGCTTCCAGAGTTCTGTGGCACCACTGTGGGAATGAGTGTCGTTTCTTCAAAATTATTTTAATCCTGTCTATTGTATCTGGGTAACCTTTCTTTTTCTTTTTTTGTTCCTGGAGTAGGGACTTTATGATCTTTCTTTTACTTTTTACTACTTCCTGAAATGAGTAGGGACTTTATGATCTTTTTTTTTTTTTTTACTTTTTACTACTTCCTGAAATGAGTAGGGACTTTATTTTATTTTATTTTATTTTTACTTTTTACTACTTCCTGAAGTGAGTAGGGACTGTATGACCTTTCTTTTATTTTTCTTGCTGAAGTAAGAAGAATGCGCACCTTAGAAATTTGAATTAGCTAACCGGGTAAGGGAAAAGACTGTGTGGTCAAAGCCCTAGCCAATGGGGTGAGACACAGACTTAAGACTTGTGTCAGGGATAAAAACTCGAGTGGACTGCCCGCTTGGTGTGCTCGCTGGCCTGTTGCTGTACAGCTACGCACACACACCCTTTTGCAAAAGTAAATTTTGCTTTGCCAAGGTAATTAGTCTCACCGAATATCTTTTTGTGTGATATCAGGATTCATTTCTAACACCACCACCATGTCAGAGAATTTTAAAGCCCTAAAGGATTCCTATGAAGTCCTGGTGTGATGCTGTGGGATAAAGCACTGGACCACAAGGTCAGTTTGAACCATAAAGTCAGCAGTTCAAACATAGCAGCTGCTACTCGGAAACCCTATACAGGGTCACTATGAGTCAGAACTGACTCAACAGCACCTAACAACAACAAAGGACTCCTGGTGTGGCACTATAGGATCAGCAGTGGATTGCAAACCACAAGGTTGGCAGTTTAGATGTACCAACTGCTCCTCAGCAACACTCTACAGGGTCACTATGAGTTGGAACCTACTCAGCAACAACAAAGAGCCACGCAGCTGACTGCAGTTGTCTCCTTTACAGGGCCAACTGGCCACACACCACTGAAAAGGAGCCCACAGAGAGGAGCTAGGATGGTCTGATCTGTTGATGGTCTGGGAGATTTGGGAATAAAAGTGTTTTCTGTTAGCTCCTCTGTGAGGTTATTTTATGGCTTTCCAGGACTGCTAATTATATGAGAACATGGAACAGTTGAAGGGCTCAGGGATACCACGAAACCTGTGTAATACCAGTTTTATAACTGAACTTCAAGAGAGTCTGGGTTAGGAAAGAAAAGAGATGCTTGTTCACACTCTGCTATGGTGCATCAGTGTTATCCTGACAGCTTCTTGCTAGATTTCAACTTTCCGGAAGTTATAAATGTTATCCTCTCATTGGATCTCAATTGTTTCCTTCTTCCCTCCTCTTTTTCCTCAATATGTCTCTTTCTCTCATTGCTTTTTATTTCCAGAAAGCATTTACAAATGCATGTGCACACATGCGGGCACACACACCCACCTGGTATTTCATTGCATCACACACAAATACACACACACATGGAAGATTCAAATTTACAACACATTAAGGAGAAATAAATGTCTTATAAAAGATTTTGTTGGACTACAGGGGAGAGAATTTACATCACACACACTGTCCCTACTCAAGCAGAAACTTGACTTAATCCCTATTAAAGCCTTTTCTCGCTCATGGGACTGGAATGAGTATAGTGTATTGATTATAGATCCTGATGCTGGAATTGCCTGGTTCAATTCCCATGTTCTGCTACTTACTAGTTAGAGGAACTTGAATGAGTTACTGCTAGTTGACTCAGTTTCCTCATCTTTAAAGGAACTCTGGTAGCGTAGTGGTTACGAATCGGGCTGCGAACCTTAAGGTCAGCGGTTCGAAACTACCAGCCGCTCCGCGGGAGAAAGATGAGGCTTTCTACTCCCGTAAGGATTTACACCCTCGGAAACCCTGTACAGGGTCGCTATGGGTCGGAACCGACTCGAAGGCACTTAACAACAACAACAATAACAACAATGTAGAGATAATTGTACTACCCATCTCATGGAGTTGGCAGCACTTTACAAACTGCTTAGAATGTTGTCTGGCATGTAGTAAGTGTTACTTATTATTTTTCTTTTATTTCACCACCCCGATTCCTCCTATGGTTTGGAGGAATTCCGTTATCAGCCTATATTGTATTCCTGCTCATCAAACCCAAAGCCGTATAGTTAGAAAAATTACAACTAGCAATTGTAACATGTGTGCAAGAACACATGTATGCATGTATCAGTGCCCACCTAAGACTTATCATCTTCTAAAATAAGAAAATATTTTCCTAGAAAGGATTTCTGCTGTTTGGAAAATAGAATTCATTTTTGTCTTGCTTTCTCATTCAAATGCTCTCTCTCTACATATGTGTTGTTATTGTTAAGTGCTGTTGAGTAAGTTCCAACTCATAGTAACCATGTATAGGGTTTCTGAGGAGCGGCTGATGGGTTTGAACAGCCAAACTTGTGGTTGGCAGTTCAGTGCTGATCCTATAGTGCCACACTAGGACTCTATACATATATATGTAAGTTCAAAAGTATTGCTACAAAATCATAGACACTTTTATTAAACAAAAACATCAAAATGAGAAGCTATTGTTTCTTGACATATCTTCCATCTCAGTCAATATGCTTCTGAAGTAGGTGTTTCCATCTCTCTGACTCCTAGTGTGGCACTATATGATAAGCACAGGCCCACAAGTGGTTCAAACCCATCAGCTGCTCCTCAGAAACCGTATACAGGGTCGTTATGAGTAGGACCCAATTCAACAGCACTTGACAACAACCACCCTTCCCTAAAGAGTTCTGTACTCTTTAGTGTAGAATTAAAAGAACATCAAAAGAGCAGTTTTGGCATCCCCGCAGGACTCAAATTGTGTTCCTTTTAAATGTTCACTGACATTTGGGAACAAGAAATCTGCAGGAGCAAGATCAGAGCTGTAGGTTGGACAGGGTCAAGTTTCCCAACAAAATTTTCATAGGACAGGCCTTGAAAAATAAACAGGTGCCTTGTCCTGATAAAAACAATTCCTCAGAGTGAGTTTCCTGTCCTTTTCCTCATTAGCACACTTTCCCATTTCCTTAAGACCACACCCCTGTGATTGCCATGTATCCTCTGAAAAAATGTATCAGGATTACTCTTGGGAATCCCCCAAAACAGTTTCCATAGCCTTCTGAGCTGACCTCTCTGCTTGATTTGAACTGACCCAGCAGACACCCTTGGAAGTTGTGGTTTTCATTGGACTTCTTTTGAAGGCACCTTAAGCAAACTAAGACAAATGTATTACTGAGCACATTTGATTTCAGTCATTCAATGATCTCAAAGACATGTTTAAGCATGTTGATTTGGAATAAACCTATGCAAGTATGAACTCAATCCAAAGTGGCAATGCTTTTGTTCAGCATATGGATTGAATAAATATGGTGAGAGGAACCAATCCTGACACACACTTTTTAAACCACACAGTATCCCTTTGTTCTGTTGGAACTGTTTCTTGGTCTTTGTATAGGTTTCTCATGCGCACAATTAAGTGTTCTGGAATACCCATTCTTTACAATGTTATCCATGTCGTTGTTGTTGTTAGGTGCCATCGAGTCAGTACTGACACACAGTGACCTTATGCACAAAAGAATGAAACACTGCCCGATCCTGGACCAACCTCACTACTGTTGCCACGCTTGAGTCCATGGATGCTGCCACTTGGCCAAGCCATCTCATTGGGGGTCTTCCTCTTTTTCTCTGACCCTCCAATATTATCCATAGTTTGGTATAATCCACACGGTCTAATACTTTTGTGTACCCAATAAAAACAAGTAAACATCTTTCTGGTATTTTCTGCTTGCAGCCAAGATCTATCTGACATCACCAATGATATCCACTTTCCATGTCCTCTTTTGAATCTATTTGAATTTCTGTACTCTGATCTCTTTCCACAGATGTAGTCAGTTGGATTCCTGTGTATTCCATCTGGTGAGGTCCCTGTGTATAGTCACTGTATGTGTTGTTGAAGGAATGTATTTGTAATGAATAACTCATTGGTTTTGAAAAATTCTATCATGCAATCTTCAATGGTATTTCTATCATCCATAGTTTCCAACTACCAATCCATCCTCATTGTTTCCAACTTTTGCATTACAAAAACCAGTAATTACCAATGCACCTTTATTGTATGCTTGATCAATTTCAAACTGATTAAGTTGGTAGAATTGCTAAAGATAATACAAAAATGGCTGCAATCATACATTGATAGAGAACTTCCAGCAGTTTAGGCTGGATTCAAAAGAGGACATAGAACGAGGGATATCATTGCTGATGTCAGATGGATCTTGGTTGAAAGCAGGGAATACCAGAAAGATGTTTACCTGTGCTTTATTGACTACACAAAAGTTGTCAATTGTGTGGATCATGACAAGCTATGGACAACATTGTGGAAAAGGAGTATTCCAGAACACTTATTTATGCTTGTGAGGAACCTGTACATAGACAAAAAGGCAGTTGTTCAAACAGAATATGGGGACACTAAATGGTTTAAAATGAGGGAAGGTGTACACCAGGGTTGTAATCTTTCACCATACTAGTAATATGCTGAACAAATAATCTAAAAAACTAGATTATATGAAGAAAAATGTGGCATCAGGATTGGAGGAAGATTTATTAATAACTTGCGATATGCAGATGACACAACCTTGTTTGCTAATAGTGAAGGGGACTTAGAATACTTACTGATGAAGATCAAAGACCACAGCCTTCACTATGGGTTGCATCTCAATCTAAAGAAAACAGAAATCCTCACCACTGAACCAATAATCAACAGCTATATAGAGAAAAGATTGAAGTTGTCAAAGACTTCATTTTTCTTGGATCAACAATCAACACTTATGAAAGCAGCATCCAATAAATCAAACGATGAATTGCATTAGGCAACTCTGATATACAAGACCTCTTTAAAGTTCTTGTAGATGAAGAGCAAACATGTCAGTTTGAGGACTAAAGTGCACCTGATCCAAGCCATGGTATTTTAAATAGCTTCATGTGCATGGGAAAGTTGGACAGTGAATAAGGAAGACTGTAGAAGAATTGAAGCATTTGAGCTATGGTGTTGGAGGAGAATATTAAAAATACCAACAAAAAACAACAACAGCAAGCCAATCTATGTTGGAAGAAATACAGCCAAAATGCTCCAGGATGGCCAGACTTTGTCTCTCATATTTCAAACATATTGACAGGAGAGACCAGTCCCTGGAAAAGGATATTATGTTTGGTAAAGTGGAGGGTTAGTGAAAAATGAGGAAGACCCTCAATGAGAGGGATTGGCACAGTGTAAGCACCAATGGGCTCAAGCATAGCAAAGATAGTGAGATTGATGTATACCAGGCAGTGTTGGTACAAATATGAATGTCTTCCAGTCAGTTGGCCAGGTAGTTGTCTTCCAGATTCCTTGGCATAGATGAGTGAATGCCTCCAATGCTGAATCAGTTTGTTGAAAACTTTCCATTTGTAGTCCATCAATTCCTGGTGTCTTGATCTTTGCCAGTGACCTAAATGTACCTTGAACTTCTTCCTTCAGTACCATTGGCTCTTGATCATATACTACCTCTCGAAATGGTTCGACATCAAACATTTCTTTTTGGTACTGTGACTCTGTGTATTCCTTCCATCTTCTTTTGAGGCTTTCTGCATCATTCAAGATGTTGCCCATGTAGTCCTTCAATATTACAAGTTGAGGTTTGAATTTTATCTTCAGTTCCCTCAGCTTGAGAAATACTGAGCGTGTTCTTCCTTTCTGATTTTATAACTCCAGGTCTTCACAATATTTCACTCTGTCTTCTCGAGATGACCTTTGATACTTTCTGTTCAGCTCTTTTATCTCTTTATTTCTTCCAATTTGCTTTAGTGTTTCTATGCTGGAGAGCAAGTTTCAGAGTCTCATTTGACATCCATTTTGGTCTTTTTCTTCTTTCTTGTCTTCCTAAAACCGTTTGTTTCCTTCCTGTATGATGTTCTTGAAGACAACTCTTCTGGTCTTCAGGCTTTAGTGTCTAATGCATCAAATCTATACTTCAGATGATCTCTAAATTCAGTATGGGATATGTTTAAGGTCATATTTTGGCTCTCGTGGACTTGTTTTCATTTTGCTCATCTTCAACCTGAACTTGCATATGGACAACTGATGATCTGTCCCACACTCTGTCCCTGGCCTTGTTTGGGCTGATAATATGGAGCTTTTCCACTGTCTCTTCCTACAGATGTAGTCAATTTGATTTCTGTGTATTACATCTGATGAGGTTCATGTGTACAGTCATCTTTTATGTAGTTTAAAAAAGGTATTTGCAATGGAGAAGTCATTGGTCTTGCAAAATTCTATCATGAGATCTCTAGCATCATTTCTATCACCAAGATGATATTTTTCAACTACTAATCTTTCCTCTTTGTTTCCAACCCTTGCATTCCAACTGACAGTAATTATCAATACATCTTAACTGTATGTTTGATCAAGTTCATACTGAAGAAGTTGGAAGAATTCTTCAGTTTCATCATTACTGACTTTAGTGTTTGGTGCATACATTTGAATAATAGTGGAACTAACTGATTTTTCTTGTAGACATATGGATATCATATCACAGACAGTATTGTAGTTTAAGACAGATCTTGGTATGCTCTTTTTGATGATGAATGTAATGCCATTCCGCTTCAATTTGTCAATCCTGGCATAGTAAACTATGTGATTGCCAGATTCAAAATGGCCAATCCATTTGATCTCACTAATGCCTAGGATATCATTGCTTATGCATTCCATTTCATTTTTGACAATTTCCAATTTTTCTAGATTCATATTTCATGATGCTATGTTTCAATTATTAATGGATGTTTATGGCTGTTTCTCTCCGTTTTGAGTTGTGCCCCATGATCAAATGAAGGTCCTGAAGGCTTTACTCTAGTCATATCATCATGGTCAATTCTACTTTGAGTAAGCAGCTCTTCCCAGTCATATTTTGAGTGCTTTCCAACTTGAGGGGCTCATCTTCTGGCACTATATCTGACAGTATTCTGTTGCTCTTCATCATATTTCAATATTCAATATTCTGGTGCTGACAGTGTTCTACTGCTATTTATAAAGTTTTCAGTGACTAAATATTCAGAAGTAGTCTGTCTCTCCTTCTTCCTAGTCTAGCTTTGTCTGGATGCTTAGCTGAAACCTATCCACTGTGGGTGACCCTGCTGATATTTACAATACATGTGGCATAGCTTCCAGAATCACAGCAACATGTAAGCCATCACAGGACGACAACTGACAGACGAGTGATAGAGAATCAGGAATGGGAGAATATGGAATGTGTGGCTAATTGCCTCCATGAACAATTGCCATGAGACCAGCCGAACAGAATGGTGCTTGACTACCATTACTGAACAGTTTAATCAATGATTCTACACAAGAATCCAGGAGCTTTGGTAGCGTAGTGATTACGAATCCGGCTGTGAACTTCAAGTTCAGCAATTTTAAATGACCAGCTGTTCCACAGGAGAAATATGAGGCTTTCGGCTCCTGTTACAGCCTCGAAAACCCTGTACAGGGTCTCTATGAGTTGGAACCGACTCCACGGCACATAATCAGTAGCGTAGTGGTTAGGAAGTGGGCTGCTAACCTAAAGGACGTCAGTTCAAAAGTAACAGCTGTTCTGTGGTAGAAAGATAAGGCTTTCTGCTCCCGTAAAGATTTGCAGCCTAGGAAACCCTGTGCAGGGTCACTATGAGTCAGAACCCACTCCACAGTACTTAACAACAACAACAACAACACAAGAAACATGATTAAAATGGAATAAATGCATAACAGAATTTCAAATTTTCATGGACTCCAGTATTTTGGAAACCATGCAGGTTAGATGAAACTATTGCCTGAAACTATTTCCCTAAAATAATCTTTAAATCTTAATTGAAAAATATTCCCTGAAGTCTTCTGAAAAATCAAACAATAGTTTAGCACAACTAGTAGACAATATCTGGCTTGCACATTATGCTCTTTCAAGAATGATCTATACAGGACGCAATTGACAATAGTGACTTGAAAGAAACCTTAGGGGCAGTGAGTTTATGTTAATGGGGGAGGAAGAACCCAGAAAAGGAGGGTGAGATATTCTAGACAACTAGAAAAATGTAATCAATGTCACTCAACAGCACATGTAGAAACTATTGAATTGGTGTCTGTTATGCTGTGAATTTTCTCAACAACAGCAAAATAAAATGAGATTAAAAAAAAAAATAATAAAAATAAATAAATAAAATGAGATTTAAAAATAACATTTAACATAAAACATTCACATATCTTAGGTGATCGAGGATAATGACATATTTGCTCCTTCATATTTTATTACTTTTGACAAATTAAATCAAAACTAAAAATTTCAGACTATTCAAAATATAGAAAAAGCACTATTTAACGTTCTTGTTAATACTATGTAGTTATATTTAATGGCTTTTTTTTTTTTTTTTAAAGAAAGGGGAGATTTTTTTTCTTTGCTTAGTCATTCTCCTGGCATTGTTTTCAGCCATGTTAATAGTTTACTATTGTTCATAACTGCTGGAATAGAACACCAGCAATTATTGTTTTCATTACCTATTGAGTGTGGCAAGAGAAACCATTTCAATTATGAAGAAATGGCTGTGGTCCAAAAACCACATCTCCTGGTGCTGAAAAGGAGCTGAGTGGAAGGGGACAAGGAGAGGAGGTTCTGCTAGGTCAGGCTTTGTTCTAGGTAAATGCCTAATCTGATTGGATTACTAACATATGGATCCAAATTAAGCAAGAGAAGACCTACAAATACTTTTACACATGATTTCACCAGACTTGTATTCTAAATTTATCTCTTGGTTGAATGAAACATATGTTCATGTTGTTGTTTTTTCCCCCACATAGGTTATATTTTCTATGTCCATATCTAAGAATGTCTTTACATTGTCTCCACATATTATTTGCTGGGAATATAAAATTCTTGAATCCTTACCTGTTAGGATCAAATGCTATAGATAAACTTATTTAATTTTTTTTTTTTTACCATTTCTGAGAAATCTGAAGCTAACATAAAATTTATCCTTTCACATACAATATAGGTGAAAAATTTTCCATGCTTGAATGTTTATAATTGTTTCTTATATTTCTTTATAATTAAAAAATATTTCCAGAAGCTTTCTAGAAGTGAGTCAAATCATTCTTCAATTATCCTTACTATTGTGAACTACCTCATTGCTTCCAATATCCCAGCAGCTCGTATTTGTCTTTTGTTGGTAGGTGCTGTCGAGTTGGTTCCAGCCCACCACGAACCTACGTACACTAGAATGAACATCAGTGGATTCTGGGCCATCCTCACAATTGCTGCTATGCTTGAGCCTATTGCTGCTGCCCCTGTACCAATTCATCTTGTTGGGGGTCTCCCTCTTTTTCACTGAACATCCACTTTACCAAGCATGATATCCTTCTCCAGGGACTGGTCCTTCCTGATAATATGTCTGAAGTATGAGAGACAAAGTCTGGCCATCTTGGCTTCTAAGGAACATTCTGGTTGTACTTCCTCTAACACAGATTTGTTTGTTCTTCTAATAATCCATGGTACTTTTAAAATTCTTCCCCAATACCAAAGGAGATCTGGTAATGTAGTGGTTATGAACTGGGCTGTGAACCTTAAGGTCAGCAGTTCAAAACTACCAGCTAGTCCATGGGAGAAAGATGAGGCTTTCTGCTCCCGTAAAGATTTACAGTGTCAGAAACCCTGTACAGGGTTCCGACTCCATGGCACATAACCACCATCAACCACCAATACCATAACTCAAATGCTTCAATTCTCCTACAATTTTTCTTATTCAATGTCTAACTTTCACATGCATATGAGGCTATTGAAAATACCATGGCTTGGGTACTGCACAATTTAGTTCTAAAACTGACATCTTAGTTTTTCCACACTTTAAAGAAGTTTCATGCAGCAGATTTGCCCAATGCTATACATTGCTTGATTTCTTGACTGCTGCTTACATGAGTTTTGATGGTGGATCCAAGCAAAATGAAGCCTTTGATAATTTCAATCTTTTCCTCATTTGTCATGATGTTATTCATAGGTCCAGTAGTGAGAATTTTACATTGAAGTGCAACCCTGTGGTCTTTGATCTTCATCAATAACTATTTTAAGTCCTCTTTGCTTTTAGCAAGCAAGGTTGTATCTGCATAGCGCAGGTTGTTAATAAGTCTTCTTCCAATCCTAATGTCACATTCTTCTTCGTATAACCAAGTTTCTCAGGTTATTTGCTCAGCACACAGATTGAATGAGTATGGTAAAAGAATATAACGCATGCACACACCTTTCCTGAGTTTAAAGCATTTAGTGCCTCCTTGTTCTGTTAAAAAAATCTGCCTCTTGGTCTAGGTTCAGGTTCTTCATGAGCACAATTAAATGTTCAGGAATACTCATTCTTCACAATGTTGTCTATAACTTCTTGTCCTTTAGTGAATGACTAATTTCACTCAGCATAATGTTAAGAGGTGTTTGGCAGAATCATTGCTATTCTTTAATGTTGCATAGGATTCCATTGTGAGTATGTACCATAGTGTGTTTATTAATTCATCCACTGATGACCACTTACATTGTTTTCGTCTTTTTTTCTATTGTGAATACGTAGTGATAAAAATGAGTGTGCATATATCTTTTTGTGTCATGGCTCATTTCTCTAGGATATGTTATATCTAATAGTGGGTTTGCTGGATTATATGTTATTTTCATTTCCAATTTTTAATGATGCACCATAGTACTTTCAAAAGTGATTGCATCATCTGACAGTCCCACCCCCAGTGTATAAGGTTCCAGTCTCTTCACATTCTTTGTTGTTTTCTGATTTTCTTGAACTTTGTTATTAATGCTGTGGTGAGATGCTATCTCATTGCTTTGATTTGCATCTCTCTAAAGGCCAATGATAGGCATCATTCTAAAGGCTAAAGGCCAATGGTGGAGTCCTGGTGTGGCACTGTGGGTTAATGCGCCAGACTGCAAAACCATTTGAACTGGAAGGTTGGTGGTTCAAGCTCACCGGTCACTCCTAGGAAACCCTATACAGGTTTGCTATGGGTTGGAACTGACTCAATGGCCCTTAACAACAACAACAACAAAGACCAATGATAATGAGCACTTCTTCATGTGTTGTTATTCTCTTTGGTGAAATCTCTGTTCACATCCTCTGCCCTCTTTTTAATTGGATTATCTATCTTTTTCTTGTCGAGGTTTTCTATAAATTTTAGAGATAAATCCCTGTCCAGTATGAATTTTCCAAGCCTTTTTTCCTAATCTGTAGGTTCTCTTTTGACTCCTTTGGTAAAGTCTTTCTCTCTCTCGCTCTCATTTTGACTTTTTATTGTAAATTGGGTGAAGGTTTAAAGAGCAGATCATGTTTTACATTTGACAACTCATACAAATTTCATTTCATCTCATTGATTTCCATCCCTTCAATTTAGCACCACTTATCCTGCTTCCTCCCTGTTGTTCTTGTTTCTATTCCTCCTTCTTTCCTAACCCTTCTGAACTTTGTCCTTGGATAAATCCTGCCCTTTGGCT
This sequence comes from Chrysochloris asiatica, assembly GCF_000296735.1. Classification (NCBI taxonomy): domain Eukaryota; kingdom Metazoa; phylum Chordata; class Mammalia; order Afrosoricida; family Chrysochloridae; genus Chrysochloris; species Chrysochloris asiatica. The sequence continues at coordinate 7,392,566 of NW_006408679.1, read as the reverse complement.
CTCAAATGTATATACCTCATTAGTGTTATTTTATCACGAAAGACCTGTCTAGAGTCCCGGTGTGGTACTGGGATTAATGGAAGGGACTGCAAGGTTGGTTTGTACCACAAGTTTGGTGGTTCAGGCTTATAGACTGGTTCTCAGAAACTCTATACCGGGTCACTATGAGTCAGAACTGAATCAATGGCATTTAACAACAACAACAAAGACTTGTCTATAGTCCTGATAAAAAATTGAACCACATGGGTGAGCTTAGTTCCAGACCTGACAGGTGACTAAGGGGAACCACAGTCTCAGGGGTTCCACTAGTCTTGATCCCACCAATAAGCCTGGACTGTTTTGTGATTTTGAGTTGTATTTCACATTTTTCTCTCACTGTATCTGGGACCTTCTAATTTGAATCCTTTCAGAGCAGTTGGTAATGGTAACCAGGCACATCTACTTCTTCTGGTTTCGGGATAGTGGAGACTGATGTTCACGTGGTCCATGAGTCCATTGGACTAATTGTTTGCATGCATCTTGGATTTCCATCACTCTTCTTTCCTCTGAACAGAGAAAGTTGCACTTTAGATGGTCACTCATAAGCTTTTAAGACCCCAGTTCGTCACTAGAGTAGGATGGAGAAGATTGTCTTTCAGAACTATGTTATGTCAATTGACCATGGTATGCCCTGAGAGTATGGTCCTGAACCCTCAGACCCAGTGACTCATTCTCTAAAAGTGTCTCTTTGCATCAAAGAAGTTTTCTGAACCATAACTTTGCCCCCTGTTCCACTGCATTCATGGACAGATAGGCAGCAAAGCTAAAATCCATGTACAAGTGTCCTCTGCCAAACCTACTTATAGTATGGCATACTCTCGCTCTCCCTCACAGCCATTCAGTCTGTGTGTCTACCTGTGCACCTACCCATGCTGCTGTTGTTGTTAAGTGTGGTTGAGTCGATTCTGACTCATAGCGACCTTGTGTAGGTTTGAACCACTGACCCTTCAGTTAACACTCCAGCGCTCATCCTACAGCGCCACACCAAGACACCATGCATCTATTTGCATCACTGTTACTGCTTTCCTCTATTGCCTTTAACCCTTGCACTCCTTCTACTTGTGTCTTCCCTGCCCTCATCATTTATATTTTACCACCCTCCCTCATATTACATATTGCCTTCCCCTTCATCCAAGTTAACATGTCTATCCTCTAGTCAGTCAATTACCCCACTTCTTTCCCACCCTTGGTAATCATCAAAGAATGTTTCTTTTTGTGTGAAAACCTTTTCCTGACTCTTTATAATTATAGTCTTTTTATGATTGACTAATTTCATTCAGCATAATGTCCTTCAGGTTCATTCATGTTAGGAGATGTTTCACAGATTTATCTTTTTTCTTCAGTGTTGCATGGTATTCTATTGTATGTATGGACCAAAGTTTGTTTATCCATTCTTCCATTGAGGGGTATTTAGGTTGTTTCCATCTTTTTGCTATTGTGAATAGTTCTATGATTATTATGGGTGTACATATATCTATTTGTGTCTCAGTGCTTAATTCTCTACGATATATACCAAGTAGAGGGATTGCTGGGTTATATGGATTTTCTATGGATTCTTGGTGTGGCACTGTAGGATAAGCACTGAACCACAAATTTGGTTTAAACCATAAGGTTGGTGGTTCAAGCTCACCAGTCATTCCCCCAGAAACCCTATGCAGAGTCGCTATGAGTCAGAACTGACTCAACAGCACTTAACAACAAGAGCAACATGGATTTTTTATTTCCAACTTTTTGAGGAAGAGCTATACTGTTTTCTATAGCAATGGCACCATTTTACTGTCTCACCAACAGTTCATGAGGGTTCCTGTCTCTCCACATTCTGGCCAGCATTTGATATATGTTTTTCTGAGCTTTACTATTACTGCTGGGGTGAGATGATATCTCATTGTTATTTTGATCTGCACCTCTATAATGGCTAATGATCTCAAAGTCAAGCATTTCTTTATGTGCTTGTTGACAAAATGTCTTCTTTGGTAAAGTGTCGTTCATGTCCTCTGCTCCTCTTTAAATTGCATTATTTGTCTTTTTCTTGTTCAGTTCTTGAGGATTTCTATAAATTTTAGAGATTAGTCCCTTATCTCATATGCCGTGGCAATAAAAAAAAATTCCCTGTCTGTGGGTTATCTTTTTACTGCTTCATTGATATCTCTTGATACACAGAAACGTTGAATTTTTAGGAGGTCCTAGTTCTTTAGTTTGTCTTTTGTTGTTTGTATGTTTTTAGATAAGTTTGGTAGTGCATTTATACCATGTATTAAGGCCCCTAAGTGTACCCCAATTTTTGTTTGTTAATTTCATAGTTTTAGGTTTTATATTTAAGTATTTGGTCCATCTTGAGCTTGTTTTTGTATATGGTGAGAGATATGAATGTTATTTCATTTTTCTGCAAATGGGTATCCAGTTTTTCCACCACCACTTGTTAAAGAGACTCTCTTCTCTATTTAATAGGTCTTGGCCCTTTGTCAAAGATCAGCTGTCCATAGGTCATATAAACAGATTGGCTTCTGGGTTCTCAATTCTGTTCCCTGTGTCTGTCATTGTACCAGTACCAGGCTGTCTTGACTATGATGGTTGTATAATAGTTTCTGGGATCAAGTAGTATCAAAATTCCTATATTGTCCTAATTCAGTAATAGAGTATTTATCTAAGGCCTTTTTCTTTTCCTTATACACTTGGTGATTCGTTTTTCCATTTTGTCAAAGAGTACTGTTAGAATGTGGACCAAGATTGCAGTGTATCTATGAATCACTTTGGGTAGTATTGACATTTTCACAATTCATGACCATGATCTATTCTTTCATTTGTGTAGCTCTCTTTTGGTTTCTTGTATTAGTGTTTGTAGTTTTCTTGGGTATGTCTTTTGTGTTACTGGTTAGATTTATTCCTAAATACTTCATCTTTTGTGTGACTGTTGTAAATGATATAATTTTCCTGGTTTCCTTTTCAGAGTTCTCTTTGTTAGGGTAAAGGAAGCTTACTGTTTTTTTACTGTTCAGCTCATGCTCTGCTACCTTGTTGAATACTTCTATAAGTTCCAGCAGTTTTCTTGTTGTCACTAGGATTTTCTATGTATAGTATCATATCTTCTGTAAATGAGAGATACTTCTATTTCTTCTTTACCAATTTTGATTCCTCTTATTTCTCTTTATCAACTTGTTGCTATGGTAAGTCCTTCCAATACAAGATTGAGCAGGAGTGTCAATAAAAGGTATCCTGGACTGCTTCCTCCTGTTCTCAAGGGGAATGCCTGTAATCTCTCTCCACTGAGAATGATGGTGACCATTAGTTTTGTGTATATGCCACCCTTTATTATGGTCAGGAATTTCTCTTCTATTCCTTTTTTTTTTTTTTAAATCAAGAATGAGTTGGATTTTCTCAAATCCTTTTTCTGCATCAAGTGACATGACTATGTGGATCTTTTCTTTTCTTTTTTTTTTAAATTCATGTGGTGGGTTATTTGCTAATGTTGAACCAATCCTTGCATACCAGGTATGAGTATCACTTGTGATACATTATTATTATTATTATTATTATTATTTTGGATGTTTTGTTGAATTATATTGGTTAGAATTTTGTTGAGAATTTTTGTGTCTATGTTTATAAGAGATAGTAGTCTATCATTTTCTATTTTGGGGATGATATCTTAGCCTGGTTTTGGTATACGGGTTATGCTTGCTTCCTAGAATAAGTTTGGGAGTATTCCATCTGTTCCTATGTTCTGAAATAGTTTGAGTAGAATTGATGTCAGGTCTTCACTGAAAGCTTGTTCAAATTTTCCAGTGAAGCTGTCTGGGCCAGGATTTTTTTGTTACTGAGAGTCTTTTTATGACATGATCAGTTTCTTCTCTAATGATGGGTTTGTTCAGACTGTGTTAGTTTAGAAATTTGCATTGCTAGAAATATTTCCATTTTTTCTAGGTTCTTGAATTGTTGGATTCCAACCCCAGCCTTTCAGGCAGCAGCTGAGCACATTGACTTTTTGTACTTCCCAGAGATTCCTTCCAAAGTCTAGCAAGCCCATTTTCATTCTTATATTAACTCACTGTTTTCACTAGTAAATATGGTGCTTGATTTACCGATTACTTTGTCTTATCTTCCATTTGGGTTAGAACTTGGTCAAGAAAGAGGATTCACATTGATTGAGTTCTTTCAAAGGGTGCCCATCAGTTGACAACAATGAAAAAAATCTAATAATATCAAATATTGGCAAGGAAGCAGAGCAACAAGACTTTGTATATACTGATGGTAGAAGGATAAACTGCTGTACTATGCTGGAGAGAAATTGAGCAATACTAAACTTGAAGATGATGGCTCCCTAGAGCCCAGCAGTCCATTCCTCTTTCAGATAGACACCCTCCCACATGCTTATAAGGAGACATGGACATAAATGTTGCTTCAGCATTGCTTTTAAATGTGTCAGTAGGCAAAATGAATAAATAAATCATGGTATAGTCATACTACGGAGAGTTGTACTTTTAACAATTTAAGAAAATGCCAAGTGAATGGAAACATGTTGCAAAGAGATACATAATGCATGATACCATTGGGATAAAGTCTGGAAACTTCAGAACGATGCTGTGTTCATATGCTTGGTGACAGAGTTGTGGTGTGGTATGTATACAGTAATACAGAGCCACAGTCTAAGTCCTTGCCAGGCATGGTTTGGTATTCTAAGTTGCTTGGTTTTTAGAAAGATCACATGGTGCTGTATATTTTGGAATACCCCACCAGAGTCTGATCAAGGTCTTAGTTATAACAAATATCACAGATGAATGTCTTTAAAGAACAGAGCTTTATTTTTTCATAGTTCTGGAGACTAAATGTACAAGTCAGGGTCTCGGCTATGCCAATTTCCTCTTTGTAGGTAGTTTCTGTTTTCCTTTGATTCCTTGGCATATAATGACCCCCTCATGGTGTTTGTCTCCCCACTCTTCCTATCTCTGTCTAATTTGCTCTTTTTAAAGCTCAGAAATGATTAGATTTAGAACCCACCCTACTCCTATATGATCTAATTAACCTAAGAAACCTTATTTCCAAACAGAGAATAGGAGTAAGGATTCCAACACATATTTTGACAGGTCACAAATTAATGAGTAACAGGCAGCTATACATGTTCAAACATATTAATATGACAGTGGTGATGGTGGTGGTTACGTTCCGTGGAATCGGTTCTGACTCACAGCGACCCCACATAGGATTTCCAAGACTATAAATCTTTATGGGAGCAGAAAACCTAATCTTTTTTCTGAGTAACAGCTTATCGTTTTGAACTGCTGACCTTGAGGTTAGCAGCCCAACTTGTAACCACTATAGTAAGTAAAAAAATATTGTTAGTAGGGTTCCAGTTGATACATTTGTCTTAGCCTCATTAGGTTGCCTTCAAAAAAAGGTCCAATCTGAGGGAATTTGCTAGGCCAATTAAGTTCAAGACAAAGAGGTCAGCTCAGAAGGTTATGGTAACGGGTTTTTTTTTTAATTCCAAAGGGGTAATTGATAACCTTTCTTGAAGGGCACAGGACAATCATGGGAGCTTATTAGGAAGAAGTTTTAAGAAAATTGAACACTGCACTGGTGAGGAAAAAGCCAGGAAAGTTGAGCCAAAGAATTTTTTTTCATCAGGACAATGCATCTTCTCACTCTTCAGCAATAGCAAGGGCTGTCCTATGAGAATTTCATTGGGAAACCTTACTTCATCCAACCTACAACTATGATCTTGCTCCTTTGGGCTTCTTTTTGTTCTCCAAACCCAAAGAACGTTTAAAAGGAACATGATTTCTGTCCCTCAAGGATGCCCAAACTGCCATTCTTATGTGGTGTGAAGAAAAAGCATAGAATTCTTTAGGGAAAGGCTAGAGAGAGAGATGAAAACACCACCTTTGGACGTGTATAGATTTAGATGGAGGCTCTATTGAGAAGGAATAGTTTCACATTTTAATATTTCTGTTTAATGTTTCTATGATTTCTATGGATAACATTGTGAAGAATGGGATTCTGGGACATTTAATTGGCCCATTATGAGCCATACAATTTTTGTTGTCTGATTTTCAGAAGTATGTCACCAGACTTTCCTTACTAGTCCATCTTAGTCTGGAAGCTCTGTGGAAACCTCGTCAGCATCCTAGCAACACACAGGCCTCTACTGACTATTGGCTGGTAGCTGAGCCTGAGGTGTATCAGCTGGGATTCAAACCTGGGTCTCCCACATGGGATGGGAGAATTCTAACACAGAACCACCCTGCCTGTGTCAGTCACTATGTTTTGGGAATTTGAGGAATAAGAAATCAAGAAGTGAAGGAGAGAAGACAGTCAAATTTGAGAACATCCTAAATGCTTTCAAGAAAGTCTGAAAATAGGAGTAGAGAGTTATATTGTCAGTTGTTTGGTGCCATTGAGTTGGTTCCAACTTACAGTGATCCTGTACAGGGTTTCTGAGACTGTAAATCCCTCCAGGAGCAGAAAGGTCCATTTTTCTGCTGTGCTCAAACCACCAACCTTGTGATTCACAGTCCAGTGCTTATCCTACAGAGCCACTACACTCCCCAGAGAGCTATGTTATTGCTAAGTGCCACTGAGTCAGTTCCAACTCATAGAGACCTGTTTCTGCAGATAGGCTGGTGGGTTTGAACCTCTGACCTTGCAGTTAGCAGTTCAGGGCTTATCCTATATTGCCACACCATGACTCCTATGTTGTTATTGTTGTTAAGTGCCATCGAGTTGTTTCCAACCCATAGTGACCCTGTATAGGGTTTCCAAGAAGCAGCTGGTGAGCTTGAACCACTGATGTTGCAGTTCAAATGACTTTGCAGTCTGAAGCATTAGCCCCATAGCGCCACCCCAGGACTCCACAACTCCTATAAACATATGAAATACAGAATACCAGTCAAGCCAGTTTACAATGTGACCAAATCCCTAGTTCCTAAAGAAAAGTATTCTATTGTTTTCAAAATGGCCATGCATTAAAATGGTCCCTACAACTATTGAAGTCAAAGTCCAGCCCATATTACTCCCCAGATAATATCAACTTCTCAGGGCTAAACCCAGCCAATTCCACAAGGAATCTGCTGTGGGTGTTCTTTGAATGCAGGTGGACTTTTCATAAAGATGATTTTTCAGATAGAGAAGAAATGTAAAATTGTACACCTAGGCTGTGGGGCTTTGATAGCTCAGTGGACCAGGGAAGATTTCTGGTTCACCTGTCTGGGAATGAATGTGCGTCACTGGGAGCTCATAGCCAGGATGGGAGTGAGGATGAGGAGCAGTGGGAGGAGCTTATAAATTACTCCATCCTCCCTCTGCTGGAAATTGCAGCTCAGTGACAGGCTGTGAAGTGAAAGGAAGAGCAGAGGCACCCTGAGATGTTGAAGCATCAGCAGGGACAGAGGGTTCAGGAAGGTGATAAACTAGAAAGGCAGCTTAATGGTAGTCCAGGTAAGCAGGTGACCCCTAAGAGGAGTTACAAAGCCCTGGGCTATATGCATGTGTGAGTTTGTGTTTCTGTTTGTGGGAGAAAGAGAAGATGATACCTATTTGTATTACAAGCCCCTCCCCCCTTAAATTTAATCTGAACTCTTGGTGTGGCATTGTTGGATTGGCATTGGACTGTGTTGGCAGCTCAAATCCACCAACTGCTCCTTGGAAATCCTGTACAGGGGCAACTGAGTTGGAACTGACTGGATGTCACTTAACAACAACCTGGATGGTGCAAATGATAACATGTTTGGTTGGAGGTTTGAGAAAGGCCTGGTGATCTACTGAAAAAACAACTATTGAAAACTCTTAGGAGCACAGTTCTAGACACTTATCTATTAGAGCTGACTTGATGTGAAGTAATTCTTGGTTTTTACCTAATCATGCAGATCCTTGTCTCCTACGTAGATGTTACATGGATCCTTATACTCTCACTGTCAACCAGCTTGCCTTCCTTTCTTGTTAGTTGCTTCCAAATCAATTCCAACTCCTGGAAACCCCCTGTCTTTATTATAGAGTAGAATTACTCCATAGGGTTTTCTTGGCTCTAATCTTTATGGAAGTAAATTCGGCCTTTCTTCCACGATACTACTGGGTGGGATTGACAACATTTAGGTTAGCAGTGAAGCACAAACTGTTTATACCACACAGGACCTTAACTATAAACTACTTAGGAGTAAAGACATTTTTACTGGCTGGGAGTGGAAGGACTATTAGGCAGCCTGGTCCCAAAGAAGGGAGTCCAGCAAAGATTAAAGCATATTTGGAAAGAGAAACATGCCCCTAAACAGCAACTCCTCACTGATCTGCCTCAGGAAATCAAGGAGATTTTCACATCTGTCCCTCAGAATTGTGCTTGTGAGTCAGTGTGACTTGACTAGGCTATGGTGCCCAGTTGTTTGGTTAAACACTAGTTTAGATGTTGCCATACAGTTATTCTGTAGCTATGATGAATATTTACAATCAGTTGATTTTTATGTAAAGGAGATAATGTGGACAATGTGGGCAGGCCTGAGAAGAAGGAATTTTGCCTTAGGACTGTAACATAGAAATCCTGCTTGAGTTTCTAGCCTGCTGGCTGTCCCCCAATTTTAGACTAAAGACTGAAAATCTAGAATTTCCTGCCTGCTGGTCTACGTGAGCCAACCTGTGTAAGGTGGGAACCCATCAGAAGAGGAAAAGGCAAAGGTTTTTCACTAATAGAAAGCAATAAAAGAGTGGTAAGACTGCACTCTACCAATGGTAGAAAACCAAAAAAACAAGGCAGTCCCATCAAGTGCCAGCTGTCATAGTTTTCACTGTGCTGTGCGCATACACACACATACACAAATATA
>NW_006408679.1:7368202-7379531 GCF_000296735.1 Chrysochloris asiatica | reverse complement strand
AGAATTGGTGACAGTTCTTCTCTGAATGTTTGGTAGAACTCTGCTGTAAAGCCATCTGGGCCTGGGCTTTTGTTGGTTGAGAGTTTTTTGATAACCTGGTCAATTTCTTCTTTTGTTATGGGTTTGTTCAAATTTTCTACCTCAGTCCGAGTAAGTTTAGGTAGGTCGTGTTTCTCTAGAAATGTATCCATTTCGTCCAAATTTTCAAATTTGTTGGAGTATAGCTCTTTGTAGTATTCTGTTATTATCTTTTTGATTTCATTTAGTTCTGTTGTGACTTCCCCTGTGTGGTTTCTAATGCGATTTATTTGTGTCTTCTCCCTCTTTTCTTTAGTTAGTTTTGCCAATGGTTGGTCAATTTTATTAATCTTTTCAAAGAACCAGCTTCTTGCCGTTTTGATTCTTTGTATAGTTTTTTGGTTTTCCATCTCATTTATTTCTGCTCTTATCTTTATTATTTCCTTTCTTTTGGAGACTGTAGGTTCCCTCTGCTGGTCTGCTTCTAATTGTTGAAGATGCTGTGTTAGTGTGTTGATTTTGGCTGTTTCCTCTTTTTGGATGTGTGCATTTATCACAATAAATTGTCCTCTCAGAACTGCTTTCGCCATGTTGCAAAGATTTTGATATGATGTGTTTTCATTCTCATTTATTTCCAGGAACTTTGTGAATTCATGTTTAATTTCTTCCTTTACCCAGTCGCTTTTCAGCAGGCTGTTGTTCAGTATCTCATTTATTTCTGCTCTAATCTTTATTATTTCTTTTCTTTTGGTGGCTGTAGTTTTCCTCTGTTCGTCTGTTTCTAATTGTTGTATATGCTGTGTTAATGTGTTTATTTTGGTTCTTTCTTCTTTTTAGATGTATGCATTTATTACAATAAATTGTCCTCTGAACACAGCTTTCGCTGTGTCCCAAAGATTTTGGTATGTTGTGTTTTCGTCCTCATTTGTTTCTAGAAATTTTGTGAGTTCACGTTTAATTTCTTCTACTACCCAGTCGCTTTTCAGCAGGGTGTTATTCAGTTTCCATGTGTTTGACTGTATTTCCTTGGTCTTCCTATTGTTGATTTCAAATTTGATTGCATTGTAGTCTGAGAAGATGCTTTGTAGTATTTTGATATTTGTAAATTTATGGAGATTTGTTTTTTGGCCTAAGAGGTGGTGTATTCTGGAGAATGTTCCATGTACACTGGGAAAAAATGTGTATTTTGCTGTTGTTGGGTTGAATGCTCTGTACACATCTATGAGGTCCAGTTGGCTGATGGTGTTGTTTAGTGCTTCTGTGTCTTTGTCAAGTTTATTTCTGTTTGTTCTATCCATTTTTGAAAGCGATGTATTAAAATCACCCACTATTATTGTAGATTCACCTATTTCTTTCTTCAAATCTATCAGTGTTTGCTTTATATATTTAGTACCTCTTTCATTGAGAGAATAGATATTTATTATTGTTATGTCATCTTGTTCTATTGTCCCTTTAATCATGAGATAATGTCCATCTTTATCTATTATGCTGGTTTTTGTCTTAAAGTTTATTTTATCAGAGATTAGTACTGCCACTCTTGTTCGGTTTTTATTTCAATTGGCTTGGTATATATTTTTCCATCCTTTGAGTTTTAATCTGTTTTTGTCTCTGTGTGTGAGATGTGTCTCTGGTAGACAGCATATTGAAGGATCTTCTTTTCTTATCCATTCTGCCACCCACTGTCTCTTAACTGGTGTATTTAATTCGTTTACATCCAGTGTAATTATCAATAGGTATGGATTAATTGCTGCCATTATGTTTTTGTTTTGTGGGTTTTGCTGCTTTCTTTGTTCTGTGTGTCTTCCTTTGCTGAGTTCATGCCTTTTGTGTTCATTTTTGTGAGTTTCCTCATAGTTTTAATGTTTCCATGTTCTTCTTGGATTTTCATTTTCTTGGTATGTTGTGAAGTGTTTATTTTCTTTGAGGTTACCGTATAGTCCATTAACTTTTCCTTCCATTTAGTGCAGTCTATTTTATCCTGTAATCTACCTGACCTTCTTACCATCAGGATCTCTGTTCCTATGTGTTTACCTTCTTTTATATTGTAATGGTTTTGATCATAGACTGACCTCTCAGATTCTGTGAGTTAATTCTTATAGTTTTGTTTTGTTTTAGACTGTTCCATCTGTCTATTTAGTTCTGGGAGGTTATGCCATGTATGTCAACCTCTGGTTGTTGTCTGCTTTTGTTGGGTTTCAGTCCACAGAGCTCCTTTTAAGATGTTTTGTAGTGCAGGATTTGCTTTGGAAAAAGCCCAGCAGTGGTGGGGGTGGGAGGTGTCCACTCGCTCAGGCATCCCCTCTAGTCATCAGAATGGAGGTGCGCAAACAGTGGGAGGCCAATGAACAGATAACAACAACAACAAAGAAAATCAGAACAAAGCAAAACCGACTAAGTGTATTGTCCAGCTTTGCTCCGAGATTCTCGCAGCGTTTTCCATGTTGTGTCTGTTCTCCTGCTTGGTCTTGCCATTTGGTCTTGCCCAAGTTGTTGGCTCTGGGCCGCTGAACCCAGCAGATTAAAAAGTATGCTATTGCTTACTTCTGCTTCAAGTTCCACTAGCTATAAGCCTTTAAACTTTTTAAATATTCCTATCTATGTGGTTCTGAGTTTTGGAGCTCTGCTCTGAATCTGCTTTGCTTGGTATTCTGTGGTATTGCTGACAGCAAACCTCACTGCACTCATTTATAATTTTACTGTCCAGCCTATTGTTAGGTCCTGGGGAGAGTTGGAATCTGAGATGCAGTTCATATCTTCAGTGAGTTTACAGTCTGGATCCAAGACCAACTTTGCAAAGCAAAATGAATACGTAGTAAGGTCTCTGGATAGTAGGGAGACAGTTTGCAGATGAGCAGATTCTAAGCACGTTTTCCCCAAGGACATGCTAATTCCAAATATAAATATGCTCTCTAATGAATTCACATGCTCATTCTTCAATTCTCTTGACAGCTAAGCTATGTGACCACAGTAAGGTTAACTAAACAGAAGTCTTGGGTAGGTTCCTCTGGAAATCTTAATGTGACCTTGATAAATTGCATCATGAGAATTAAGCTCATCAATTAAACCAGGGACTCATCACTGGGCACTACAGCCCATGTGGGGAAGAAACACTAGGATTTTTCTATCAATCTGAGTCAAATTGAGTTAATTCTCTTTCTCCAGGTGCTTTTGAAATCAGAATTCTTATTGTTATCTTGCTTGCTGCCTGGCTTTACTTATTTAAATCATACCTTTATTTTCCATACTCTGACTGGGCGAGAGTTTTGCTAACTTGAGGGTAATCCTTGAGTGACGTGTGTCCACCACAGTCCCTTTTAGAGATGTGAATTTTCTCTAAAGCCCTGGGATTTAGGTTTAATGCCATTTCTTCTCTAATTCTCTTACAGGGAAAACCATGGTATTAAATTCAGTTTTTTCTTCATACTAGGAGCCTGTTGGAGAATTACAGAAAGCTATTCCAGTGAACACATTGCCTGCTTCTTAGAAATCTGGCTGAGCTACATGGATTCAGCCAAGTCCATCCACATAATGCTAAATGAGTGTCCCGCCTATACAGAGAACTTTAACAACTCCAGATAAATAGTTTTGCAAGAAGAACTTGCAAGTTATAACTAAAAGTCAGCTTCCCCTTTTACACAGTGCATACCAATGTGGCTTGACCCTTTAGCTAGGGCAACATCGCTCCAACTTCTTTTACACAGATATCTGCCCTAAATGGGTTTGTTTTTCTCAGACAGTTATAAAAATAGACTTATTAGGTATTTGGTATCCTCTTAAAAAAATCCAGTGGGCAAACAAAGTCAGGTAAGCTGTCCTTAAATACGAGGTTTATGGAATGACCAAATCTTAGAGCTTCCCTTTGAGTGGGATTGAAACGGGTTATAAAGCACATTCCAGAGAAATGATGCAGGCAGTTAAAGAGATTGGAAAGTGTTAATCATTGACTGGAGACTTTCATAATCACTTTGCAATCAAGGTTTTGTAATAAGGAAAGAATCCACATGGATGAAGAGAAATTATAAGAAAGCAATCAGAACTTCAGAGAATAAAGTGTAGAAGATATCAAGCAGCAGATATCAAGGGACAGGAGGGGGAAAAAAATCATCACAGAAATTAATGTCGAGGAAGAAATGATAAGAAAACAGGAGCTGAGAATGCCTAGAGGGCCCACCAGAGGGCTGTGGGCTCCTTAGGGGCTGGAGGATTCAAGAAGCTCACAGCCATCCAGCCAGGCCACACAGCACATGTCGGGTGAGAGTGAGCAAAGTAAACCTGCAGTGTGCTGGGCTTTAAATGGCTGCTTGTTGAGTCTGCTGAATTCAATGGACCCTTCTTCAGTCTTTAAAGGGAAGCAAATAAAGGTGGGAGGAGGAGAGAGCACAGAAAAAAGAACAAGACCATGGACAGAGGGTGGTGGTGGAGAAGAAAATGAGTCTAAAGGGAAGAAAGAAGACAAAGAGGAGAACTCAAGCATGAATGAAAATTAGGTCTCAGCATTCATATTCAGATGATGGGGGAGGGGAGAAATCACACTTCTGGGAAGATGGAATAGATGCACTTTTTCCTGTTCCTCCTATTAAGGACAACTAGCATAGTGGTTACGAATTGGGCTGTGAACCTTAAGGTCAGCAGTTCAAAACTACCAGAAAGATGAGGCTTTCTGCTCCCATAAAGAGCCTTGAAAACCCTGTACAGAGTCTCTATGAGTCGGATCTGACTCCATGGCACATAACCACCACCACCACCAATCCCATATCACCCACTGCCAGAGAGTTGGTTCCAACTCATGGTGACCCTATGGAACAGAATAAGACTATCCATAGAGTTTTGAGGCTGTAAATCCTTACGGATCCTGGTGTGGCTCTGTAGGATAAGCACTGGACTGCTAACCACAAGGTTGGCAGTTAAAACCCACCAGCTGTTCCTGGGAAACCCTTTGCAGGATTGCTCTGAGTCAGAACTGACTCAATGGCACTTAACAACAGTAAGAACAACAATAAATCTCCACAGAAGCAGATAATGCCATCTTTCTCCTGCAGAGTTGCTGGTGGGGTATAGCAATTGCTGTTTCAGATTTTGAAGAGGTAATCTTGATAAATGTTCTCAAAGGACACAAGATAATCATGAGAGTTTATTGTGAAGGAGCTTTAAGAAAATTGAAAATTACACTGCTGAGAAAAAAAGCCAGGGCAGTTACACCAAGGAATTTTGTTCCCATCACAACAATGCACCTGCTCCATCTTTGAATGTAGCAGGGCTGTCCTATGAGAACTTTGATGGAAAACTTTGCTCCAGCCACCCTACAACTTGATCTTGCCCCTTCAGACTTTTTGTTGTTATTGCTCCCCAAACTAAAAAAAAAACACAAGAAAAACATTGAAAAGGAAAACAATTTGAGTCCTTTAAGAATGCCCAAACTTCCGTTGTGACTTGGTGTAAATTAAACAACACATCATTCTTCATGGAAGAGTTAGCAAGATGGAAACACAGCTTTCAGAAGTGTATAGACCTAGATAGAGGATATGCTCAGAAACAGTAGCTTCACATGTTGATATTTTTGTTTCAAAGCGGTGTCTCTGATTTTGTAGCAATACATTCTGATATAGAGGGTGTCCTGGTGTGGCACTGCACTGCTAACCACAAGGTCAGCAGTTCAAAGACCCCAGCTGCTCCTCGGAAACCCTATACAGAGTCATCATGAGTTGGAACTGACTTGAAGGCACTTAACAGCAACAACAACAACCCTGATGTCTGACTACCACCTCTGCAGTTGCTCAGATGGGAAAACTTGAATTGTACTCCATGCAATGAAATATACAACCTCTGGAATAGAAAGCCAGGTAATAGAATGTCCTCAGAGTCTTTGTGCATGCTGCAAATAGAGAGGACACTCATGGAAGTTTTCCAGCCTATCTGGACAGCTTTTAAGGAAGGATCCCTAGTGATGAAACGTTTTCTGTTGTCTGTGAGCACTAAAATGGCTTTCATTATTGCCTATACTGTGTACTTGTCTTCATGTGTATGACCTGATTAGATACATTGATAGAACATCCATGGAGTGGTTGGTACCACTGGGTGGAATTCTCATCCTAGTATTCTAGTAGGTGCTTGAGATCTGGAGACAGCTTTGAAGACAACCTACATGTTCAATACAATGACCAAGTCAGGAGCCAAAACTTTTGTTTCCACCCTCAATAAAGTATAAATAGAAATGGGGGAAGTTGAAACTCTCACTCCTACCCAGCAGTAATGAGGAGTCCTTTCCTTGGGTGTCAACAGAGGTCAAGTGGGAAACCTTGACTTATATCTCTAGTTGGCAGTAATGAGACAGGTCCTCCTCCCCCAGCTAGAGTGGTGACTCAAGAAGGCAACTTAAATAAAAGGTTTAAGTAAGATTCAGAGTATCATAATACAAAAATCTCCAAGTTTCAGTAAAAAAATCACTCGTTATATAAGAACCGGGAAGATCTCAGACTACATGAAAAATGTCAATTAGTAAATGCCAACATCAAGATCACCATGAAATTAAAATGATCTGAAAAAGATTGTATTGTACCCATGATAAAAGTATTTCAGTTAATGATTATTAAACACATGAAAAATAGAGATTATAAAGAAATCTAAGTCAGACGATTTATAAAAGAAATCTAAGTCAGAAGAATAAAAATTCATAATGGAAATATACAATAACCAAAGTAAAAAGCTCAATGTATGAAAAAAAAAAAAAAAAAAAGCTCAATGTATGGAGTCCTGTGGGCTAATGTGTCAGACTGCAAAGTCGTTTGAACTGCAAGGTCTGTGGTTCAAGCTCACCAGCTGCTCCTTGGGAACCCTATACAGGGTCATTATGGGTTGGAATTGAATGGCCAGCATTTAACAACAACAACATGGACTCAATAGCAGAATAGAGGAAACAGAGGAAAGAATCAGAGAACTGGAAGGCAAAATAATAGAAATTTAATAATCTTAGCAACAGAGAAAGAATAGACTGGGGAAAAAAAAAGCACCCCCCAAAAAGACAAAGTCTCTGAACTTATGACACTAGCATTTGTGTTACTGGAATCCAAGAAGGAGAGCACAAAGAAGACAGAGCTGAGGAAAACAAACAAAAAAAAACCTGGATGAAATGTCTGAAGACTTTTCAAAATACATGAAACTACATATTCAAGAAATTGAGCAATCCCCAAACAGGATAAAGCTAAAAAAAAAAAAAAAACACACTCAGAAACATTATAATTTAACTTCAGAAAATAAAAGACAATGGAAAAATATCTTAAAAGCATACAGAGATAATAATGGCTTCTTACAAATAGAGGGAAACAATGAGAACAATGGCAGATTTCTTATCAGAGTCATGGAGGCCAGAAGGAAGTGACAGAATAATTCTCAAATGCTGGAAAAGAACTGCCAATCTAGAATTCTATATCCAGCACATACATAATCCCACAATTACAGTAATAACAGTAATCTATGAGTGTATATAAGGAGTCCTGGTATGCTAACCTTAAAGTCAGCAGTTCAAACCCACCACCAGCTGCTCCTTGGAAATCCCATATAGGGTCGCTATGAGTCAGAATTGACTCATCGTCACTTAACAACATGAGTGTGTGTGTGTGTGTGTGTGTGTGTGTATATATATATATATATATAGGCACTCAACAGGACTGGGAAAGTGAATGGTACTATACCCATGGATATATATAGGTTTAACAAAAGGTATTTCTACATGTGATTTTATATACGTTGCAAATATATCTATGAGTATTTTAGAGTATATTGGTTGGTTGGTTATATGCCCTGGAGTCAGGTCCGACTCATAGCAACCTTGTATAGGGCTTGCGAGGCTGTAAATCTTTATGGAAGCAGAAAGCCTCATCTTTCTCCCATGTAATGGCTGTAGTTTTGAACTGCTTACCTTGACATTAGCAGCCCAACTCATAACCACTACACTACCAGAACTCCTTGTAGAACATATAGGGGAAAAAATTATGAAAACTTCTTAGCCGTACGCAAACACCATAAAAGAATGAATCTCTGGACCTGCAAACTCAGAACCAAGGTCAATTGGCACAACAAAGTTCCCAAAGAAAATCTTCCACATCCAACTTTGGTGAGTAGCAAGCAGAGTCTTAAAAACTTGTGAGCACCCATGTAAGGTGTAGCTATTGGTCTTTACCCATTTAGAGCAAAGATCAGTGAAGAAAATCAAACACACAAGGAAACAATTAGTCCAAAGGACTAATGGACCACTCAAACCTTAGCCTTCATGACCCTGAGGCCAGAAGACCTATATAGTACCACTATCAACCACTCTGAAAGTGATCGAATTAGTAAACCCTAGATATGTTGTTGTTATTGCTAAGTGCCATTGAGTCGACGCTTATAAGGTTTCCAAGGAGCAGCTGGTATGTTTGAACTATCCACCTTGCGGTTCGCAGTCCAGTGCTGATCCTACAGCGCCACACCAGGATTCCATGTATCATACATTCACATGCAAAACTTAGGATAATGCTACCCAGCACTGGAATCAGAACACATGACAATTCTTTTGTTAAAAAAAAAAAAAAGAAGAAATAATAAAATGACCACTAACTCATGAAAAATAACACACAAAAAAAGAAAATAACAAAAACCCTGGATATAGTCAGAATCTGTTTTCTGAAGTCCTAGAAGAAAGTTCCATCATTATACCTGGTTCCTTGAGAACTTGAATGCTCTGACTAAAGGTAAGTTTTGCTAAGAATTGACTGTTTACACTGTTTCTTCCCATTCATAATAAATATTCACGTGTTTGGCAGCTTGTGGTGTTCTATAGTCTTTATAGTTAGTATTACTCAAATTTTATTAGGCACGAACAATCAATAATTTTCTCTGAACTTCAGCTCTAGATATGCTGTCGTTGTTAAGTACCGTCAAGTCGGTCCTGACCCATAGCGATCCTGTATAGGGTTTCCGAGGAGCAGCTGGTAAGCTTGAACCACCGACCTTGTGGTTCAAACCGACTTTGCAGTCCAGCACATTAACCTATAACACCACACCACTAACCCATTAACCCATAACACTAGATATAGAGGGAGAAAATATGGAACAAAAACTTAAAATCATAAAAAGTACAAACTAACTGGCTTACTAGAGACAGGTGAAACCAGATACTATGGTCCTTAGACACCCTGCAAGCCTGGAACTGAATTCACCCCTGTGGTTCAACTTTCAACTGAACAACAGACAGTTCTATAAAGGTAAACACTAACACCAGGGAGGCATATAAGCCTTAGAACTGTCAACCATATGAGATCAAAAGGGTGACATATGCCCAGGGGCAAAGGCAGGTAAATATAGAGATACAACGAGGAATGCAAAGTGGTGGTGGTTGATACGTGCCATGGAGTTCTGACTCACAGGGACCCTGTACAGGTTTCTGAGGCTGTAAATCATTACAGGAGCACAAAACCTCATCTGTCTCCCAATGGAGCGACTGGTAGATTTGAACTGCTAACCTTGCAGCCCAGTTCGTAATCTACAACATTATGGGAATTGCAATTAATGACACGAAGCAAAATGTGTATGAATTGCTGCATGGAAAATGGATTTTCTCTGTAAACTTTCACTTGAATCAAAATACAAAGTTAAAACAAACAATAAACCCAGTGGAGCACAGCTCTCTGCTGTAACACACGGAGTCTCCATGAATCAGAATCCACTCAATGGTAACAGGTTTGAATATTTTCCCAAGGGTCTCATGTGTGCAAAAGGCATCTCCTATGGCGTCTGGTGCTTGCAGACATCCTGCTCTATTCCCCTTGTTGGATAGGATGTGTCCCTCTCCCACCAAACTGACATTTCTTTTGCTTCCTTATGCCATAGGACATTCTAGTCCTGTCCTACTCATGTTTGTAACCCCAGCATAGGGTCTTGTGAGCTGCAGACACTCAGCTCTTGGACACAGGACTGGGAGATTTTACCTGTCCCAGAATAGCTGCAGGTGAGGGAGGCAAGAGGAAGAAGGTTGGCTTCCCAAGAATCTACCAGTGATAGGGATGAAGTTTGTATAGCTCCCTTCTCAGTCCTTTCCAGGAGGGAGTGGAGAGCTGGTGGAACAGGGAGTAGAGAGGAAAGAACAGGCAAGGCACTGGTTTTGGGAACCTACCAAATGGGGGAGCAGCTCTGGTGGCACAGTGATTAAGTGCTTGGATGCTAACCAAAATGTCGGCAGTTTGAACCCACAGCCACTCCTTGGGAGAAACATATTCCGGTCTGCCTCTGTAAAGATAGCAGCCTAGCAAACCCTATGGGCAGTTCTACTGTGCCACATAGCATCACTATGAGTTGGAATAGACTTGATGGCAGCAGGCATCAACTGGGGAAAAAGGTCAGCAGGAACCAAGGGAGTCAGGGGAGGGGATGCAAGTGTTTTGCTAGGGGCTGTGGGGATCAACTGAAAAGAGAGTCAGAAACCCTAAGGTCAACTCTTGATTGTATACATTATCGATGAGTTGGTTTTGAGTGCTGGGTTGTGTCCCCCTCTCACCTCACATATCGAATTAGGCAATGGACCCTGAGACACTCCACTAGGGCCTCAGAGGAGGGTGAGGAACAGCCATTACTGCCTGGATGATGCAAGGGCAGCCTCCTGAGATCAGAAATGTGCTAAAGGACTTGGAAGCTTCCAGGTTACCATAGGGTTCTCACTTATCTCCTCCTGAGGAGTAAGAAAACTTAGCAACAAAGAAGCAAAGAGGCTCCAGGTTTTGTCCCATCGCTATCACGTGATGTTCCACCTCCTCTGTCCTCTCCTTTCTACCCACCAACCCTGCCTGCTCTCCTTTCTACCCACCAACCCTGCCTGCGACCCCAGCCTGGTCCACACATCCCCTTCCATTCAATCCACTTCTCTCTCTACTACCTTACCTTACACCTGCCTGGAAACTCATATGTGGATCATCTCCTGACTGCTGAGCTCCTACCTGAACATCTGAGTTTAATAAATATGTTGTGTTGTGAAGTGCCATCGAGTCAGTTCTGACACATAACGACCCTGTATAGGGTGTCTGAGGAGCAGCTGGTTAGCTTGAACCACCAACCTTGCAGTTCAAACGGCTTTGCAGTCTGGCGCATTAACCCACAGCTCCACACCAGGAGGGGGTCTCAAATGTTTGGGGAGTGTAGTTTTGTCGCCAAGTCTTTTTTGACTCATGGAGACCTTGTGGGTGTCAGAGTAGAACTGTGCTCTATAAGATTTTCAATGGCTGGTTTTTCAGAATTAGATTACCAGATCTTTTTTCCAAGGAGCCTCTGGGAGGACTTGAGCCTG
>NW_006408679.1:7366367-7368102 GCF_000296735.1 Chrysochloris asiatica | reverse complement strand
ATATATATATATATATATATACATATACACATACACATACACATACACATACACATACATATACATATACACATACACATATTGAGTCCTGGTCTGGTACTGTAGGGCTAATGCACTGGATTGGAAAGTTGGTTTGAACAGCAAGGTCATCAGTTCAAGCTTACCAGTTGCTCCTTGGAAACTCTACACAGGGTTGCTATGTGTTGGAGCTGACTTGATGGTACTTAACAATAACAACAATATATATATATATTGTATATAGTTATACAATTAGGTTTTTAAAAAACTAATCTCAACTCTGTATATACATAGTGTCCTGGCATGATGCTGTGAGATAATGCACTGGACCACAAGGTCGGTTTGAACTGCAAGGTTGGCAGTTCCAATTCACCACTCGCTCCTTGGAAACATTATATTGGGTAGCTATGAGTTGGAACTGACTCAAGTGTCTCTTCATGAGTTGGAACTGACTCAAGTGTCTGTTCATGTCCTGTGCCCATTTTTAAACTGGGTTATTTGTCTTTTTCTTGTAGAGGTGTTGTAGTTTCCTATATATTTTAGAAATTAGTCCCTTGCCTGATGTGTTGTTGCAAAAGATTTTTTCCCATTTAGTGGATTCCCTTTTTACTCTTCTGGTGAAGTCTTTTGATGCATATGAGTTTTTAATTCTTAGTATGTCCCACTCATCTATTTTGTCTACTTTTGTTTGTTTAGTTTTCAAAATGTTTGGTAGTCTGTGTATTCCCTGAATTAATCACTTCACATTTGTCCCTATTTTTTCATTGATGGTCTTCATAGTTCTGGGATTCACATTTAGGTCTTTAATCCATGTTGAGTTGGTTTTTGTATAAGGAGTGAGGTGAAGGTCTTGTTTTAATCTTTTGCATATTGCTTTCCAGTTCTGCCAGCACCATCTGTTGAAGAGATTATAAATTCACCATGCGATATATTTAGGTAATTCATCAAAAATCAGTTGGCTGTATGTGGATGGGTTAATTTCTAGATTCTCAATACTGTTCCATTGATCAATGTATCTTTCATTGTTTTGGTCCAGCTGTTTTGACCACTGTAGCCATGTAATAAATTTAGAAGTCGGGGAGTGAGAGGTTTCCAACCTTATTCTTCTTCTTAAGCAGTGCTTTGCTTATCCTGGGTCTCTTCCCTTTCCATATAAAGTTTGTAATTGTTTTCTCCATCTCTTTGAAAAATATCACTGGAATCTGGATTGGGATTATGTTATATGTGTAAATTGCTTTGGGCAGTATTGACATTTTCACAATGTTAAGTCTTCCTATCCAGGAGTATTGTACATTCTTCCATTTTTGTAGGTCTCTTTTGGTTTCTTGTAGTTGTGATTTTTAGTTTTCTTTGTATTGGTCCTTAGTTTCTCTGGTTACATTTATTCCTAGCTATTTCATCCTTTGGGTGGCTATTGTAAATGGTATTGCTTTCCTAATGTTCTTTTCAGTGCTGTTGTTTTTGGTATAAAGGAATCCAACTGATTTTTGTATGTTGATCTTATACCCTGCCACTTTGATGAATCATCCAATGATGTCTAGTAGCTTTTTTACTGAGTCTTTGGGGTATTCTATGTATAGGATCACATCATCTGCAAATAGAGAGAGTTATACTTTTTCTTTGCCAATTTGGATGCCTTTAATTTCCCTGTCTTGCCGTATAGCTCTTGCTAAGACTTCCAGCACAATATTGAATAGGAGTGGTGACAAAGGGCATC
>NW_006408679.1:7360485-7361900 GCF_000296735.1 Chrysochloris asiatica | reverse complement strand
TCCATCCATTGTGGTGGGATTGCATGTTTCCAAAGCACCCCTAGTTTTCTCTTGTTTTAAAAACGCTAACCTCAGAGATGTTTACATTGTTGCAGAGCAAATAAAAATATATTAGATGCTTCATGATTTATGTAGCCAATTTCATAGATGTTTGGGAGTTCTCTCATGTTTTTGACAGGTACACTCTTTTCCCTTCTAAGAGACTGTTGTGCATGAAGAGATAGAAACTAATCACACAAGATAAAGACTATTGGCTAAAAACCATGAGCAAACATTTTACTAAATGAAAAAAATGCCAATAACATTTCTATTAATTCAAGAACAAGATATAGTGCTTTTTGTCATCACTATTGATCAACATGACTTTGGAGGTTTTAACTAATATAAGATAGCCTAATGAACTGATTGGAAAAAATATTGGGGAAGGAGATAAATGGATCTTTATTTATAGGTGACATAAGCATATGCCTAGATAGCCTAATAGATTTTAATAAAATAATATTAAAATTAATGAGAGAATTTAGTAAGGTAAGTAGATAAATATACACTTTTGATCTATGATAGCAATAAACATTTGGAAAAGGAAATGGGAAAAAAACCAATCCATTCATAATAGCAACAAAGTGATAACATTTTTAGGGATGTATTTAGCAAGGAAAAGTCTGCTACAGGCATACTGAATTCTATGATGATTGGCTATGAGCAGCCAATCAGTTGAAATAATATTTCCTTGGGGGTGTGGCCTGCTTCCAATATAATGGACATGCAGGAAAGACTTTCTCCGTCTTCCACTGGGGATCTGGGTTTCTACAACTGTAACCCATTTCCTTGATAATAAACTTCTCTCTATATATACACATATATATTAAGGAGCTCTGGTAGCGTAGTGGTTATGGGCTGTTAATCTCATGGTCAGCAGTTTGAAAGTACCAGCTGTTCCGTGGGAGAAAGATGAGGCTTTTCTGCTCCCATAAAGATTTATAGCCTCGGAAACCCTGTAAAGGGTCACTATGAGTCGGAACTGACTCCACGGCTTCTCTAGAAAACCTGGCCTAAGACACTACCTATACAAATAAAACGGTAAAATAGTATTGAAGGACACAAAATAATACATCAACAAATGGAAATGTACAAACCAGGTTTTTTTTTCCCTTTGTGTGTGTGTGGAGTGACAAGTATCATAGACATATCCTTAAGAATCAAGAATATAACTTTAAGACATTAATATGTAAATTGAATGTCATGATACTCAGAATCCCACTTCTAAGAACTAGCTAAAGAGATTTAAATTTTCATAGGGACAAAACAATTTTACATTTCAAAAGTTTGGAGAACAAAAGTGGAGGAAATTGCAAATAAGAGAAAAGCAGCTATAACCCCATTACTGTTGAGTGGGTTCCTACTCCTAGCAAGTT
>NW_006408679.1:7354482-7355225 GCF_000296735.1 Chrysochloris asiatica | reverse complement strand
CAAGGAGCAGCTGGTAACCTAGAACCACCGACCTTGCAGTTCAAACGACTGGCGCATTAGCTCACAGCGCCACATCAGGACTCCAGAAGGATAGTAGACCCTTCTAATTTTTACAACTATGCAAATAAAACATTTTTTATGGCAAGAAAACTCCATAATAAAAATCAAAGAGCAAAGATTCTGAAATACAAGGGGACTTCAAAAAAGTTCATGAAAAAATTTCATTTTATTTCAATTCCATTTTTCATGAACTCTTTGAAGCTTCCTTATGTTTCCAACACATAGGAAAGGATTAATATCTCTTGTATTGAAAGAGTTTCTAAAAATTAATTATATTTTGAAAAGATGAATAAAGAACATAGTAAGAAAATGGCAAAAAGTTATCAACTGGCGGAAGAAACAATCCTAGCACCCAAGGAACACATGGAAACAGGCTAAATCTCACTAGTTGTCAGGGCATGAAGACTAAACGAATGATACAGTGCTTCATAGGAGGTTTTATGGTGACCAACTTGCCACAGTTTGCTGGCAGCCTTTCCTGGTTTTCGCGCTCAAGTCCCCAGGCCTGGGGAGTCCACCAGTTGCAGACAAAGCAGACAGTTGCTCTTAAGAAAAGGAAGAAAAGCCCTGATGGAGAGTTTGAACTTTGACAGCACTTAACATGCATTCCTGGTGTGGTGCTGTAGGATCAGCACTGCACTGAGAACCACAAGGTCAGCAGTTCAAACTCACCAGGTCCTCCT
>NW_006408679.1:7352409-7353882 GCF_000296735.1 Chrysochloris asiatica | reverse complement strand
CACACCACCACCACCACCAGTCTGTAATTTGAGTCCTAGTGTGGCACCGTAGGACAAGTTGTTGTTGATGTTGTTGCTAAGTGCTATTGAGTTGGTTCCAAATCATAGTAACCCTGCATAAGGTTTCCAAGGAGCAGCTGGTGAGCTTGAACCATCTACTTTGCTGTTCAAACCGACCTTGCAGTCCAGTGCATTAATCCACAGTGCCACACCAGGACCGGACTGCTAACCCCAAGGTCAGCAGTTCAAACCCACCAGCTTCTTGAAAACCTTATAAGGTCAGTATGAGTTGAAACCAACTTGATGACTTAACAGTAAGTCTATAATTTATGATCTATTCTAGGTATTATGAACACATTTTATTTTCTGGCTTACCTATGTATGTGCCTATGATTGGAAAAGCAGGAAGTACTGATGTTTCCACTCCTTCAACACAAGGAAAGATGGAATTTAGAAAGACACTGATAATAAAAAGAAATGATAATGGGAAAAAAAAAAAAAAGATATTTAACTTCCGTTAGAATGCACTTGCAAGAGAGTCCTGGGAACTCAATCTGCTCGGGACAACCTGTACTTGAAATGCACATTTGAATACACTCCCTATTCCAAGTCTGTTTTTAAGGAAAAGCCATGGAAGGATATAGTCCAGGCTTTGAACACTGGTTACCAGAGCGGAGTCCTGGTGTGGTGCTGTGGGCTAATCCTAGTCAGACTGCAAAGTCGTTTGAACTGCAAGGTCGGTGGTTCTAGGTTACCAGCTGCTCCTTGGAAACCCTATACAGGGTTGCTATGGGTTGGAATCGACTTGATGGCACTTAACAACAGCAACCACAACAAACCAGAGCAGAGAGAAGAAAAAACCAAACGTGCTGTTGCCAAGTTGATTCCAACTCATAGTGACCCCATGGTTTGCAGAGTAGAATTGCTCCATAGGGTTTTCTTTTTTCTTTCTTTTTTTAACTGTTTTATTGTGAATTATGTGATAGTTTACATGGGAGAACATTTGTTTTTACATTCATCTTATCATATATCATTTCATTGCCATAGTTACAATCCCCTTCATGCATCATCAACCAACCAAAGGGTACACCCTGAAAGCCTGCCCTCCAGTCGTCAGCACACAGCCTCCCTCCCTCTCTGAGTCTAGAGTTCCTAGCCACTCCATCTCTCCACGTCATCGTCTCTGCCTCAATCTCTGACTTCACTGCTTCTCTGGGTAAGGGTCCCATTCTCTGCTCTTCTCTCTTGGTGGTCTCCATAGGGTCTCCCTGACTGTAATTTTTATGGAAGCAGACCAGCAGGCTGTGCTCCCTCAGCACCTGTGGGAGAGCTTGAACCACCCACCTTCAAGTTAGCAGCTGATCAAAAGCCACAGCACCACCTAGGAATGTAGGAGAGGATAGACAGTTATGTATTTTACTTTTGGGGGCAGGAGTTCATGGGTGTTATTGTCCACTTATAAAATTCATTTTT
>NW_006408679.1:7341151-7352145 GCF_000296735.1 Chrysochloris asiatica | reverse complement strand
TTTTTTTTTTAAAGTTTGAAGCCCATTCCCTTTAGTCTCCTGTCCTTGCTACATATAAAGCAGTCAAGGGTGGTGGTGCTGTAGATTAATGCTGGACTGCAAGGCCAGTTTGAACTACAAGGTCGGTGGTTCAAGCTCACCAGCTGCTCCTAGGAAACCCTATACAGGATCTCTATGGGTCAGAACTGACTCGGCGGTATTTAACAACAACCAGGGGTCAGTTCATTTATTAGGGTATGGCCAACTGTGACACACCCACACAGCCTGTGGAAGGTTGGCAAAGTCTTGGACCAGTGAGGACAGGAAATCTTTGAAGGAAAACCCCAAATTTTGGTGCTTTATGAGCTTAAGAAGATCCTGAGAGGTGCAAATTGAAAACATGCTTGGCTGTTAACCAAAAGGTGGGAGGTTTGAGTCACCTACAAGCACCTCAGAAGACAGGCTTGATGATCTACTCCCCCCAAGACAGCCATTGAAAATGCAATGGAGCACAGTTCTGACACACAGAGTCACTGGGAGTTGGCACACACTGAGGGACCACTGGTTTATTAAGCTTAGGTGTCTGAAGGTGAGCCTGACTTCAGGGCCTACTGTGCCAGCTCCCTGACTCACTGCTCACCCCCGCCCCAACAATGTTCTGGGGTTGGTAGCATCCTCGCAATGTCCAAGTCCAGGCTGACTGGGAGGGAAGGAGGTGATATGGGAGGGGGCAGGGTGACAAGAGTGTCTAGAACTATAACATGGGTATACTTTGAGGACAGTCAGTTAAGTGAGATAAATCAATCATCTAAGGACAGATGTTGTGTGATTCCCTCATTTGTAAGAAGACAAGAATATGTATATATAGAGAGACCAATGTTCATTGGTGGTTACCAGGGAGAGGAAGGTCAGGAAGGAAACTACGCTTTAGATCGTAGAGACTTGTTATTTTTTTGGTGATGGGGAAATAGATGTATAGAGCACAACACAAACAAAGTAAAAATGAGTTTTGGAGCACATATGAATGGGTATCGGTATATAGGTAGATGTTGTTGTTGTTGTTGTTATCAGGTGCCATCGAGTTGGATCCGACTCATAGCGACCCCATGTACAGCAGAACGAAACAATGTCCGATCCTGGGCCAACCTCACTACCACTGCCACACTTGACGTCATCAATGATGCTACCTGGCCAATCCATCTCGTTGGAGATCTTCCTCTTTTTCTCTGACCCTCCATCTTACCCAGCATGACATCCTTCTCCAGTGACTGTTCCCTCCTGACAATATGTCCAAAGTATGAGAGACAAAGCTTAGCCATCCTGTCCTCCAAGGAGCACTATGGCTGCACTTCTTCCAAAACAGATCTATTGGGTTTTGGTAGGTATAGGTGTGCACAAAGGTGAGAACTCACTGCCATTGAGTCAATTCTGACTCATAACAACCCTATGTAGGGGTTCTGGGGCTGTGAATCTTTATGGGAGTAGAAAACCTCCTCTTTCTCCCATGGATTGACTGGTAACTTTGAACTGTTGACCCCGTGGTTAGCAGTTCAACACATAAGCCACTATGCTACAAAGGTACATGTAAATACAAATATGTGGGTGCATTCACATATATTCATTGAAGGCACAAATACAGATATTCCTTAGAAATAACCAAACATCTTCCAAGATTGGTATTCTGAGTTTGAATGGTTAGGAATGTAGTTTCATAAGACAATTTAGTCACTTGGCATGGCAACTCACAAAAACTGTGATCAGCATCCTACTGAAGTGAGTCACATCCAGGGTCTTAAAAGCTTTCGAGTAGCTATGTAAGACACAACTATGGGTCTCTACTCACCAGGAGCAGAGCAGTACGAAGGTGACCAAAAGTTTGGAGAAGAAACAAGTCTACACAGGCCAAAGCCTCATCTACCCTTAGGCCAGAAAAACTCTATGATGCCCAGATACTACCACTGACTGTTCTGACCAAAGTCACTGCAGACTGGTCCAGGAGAGAGCCGGATGAAACCATGGAGCAGAACTCAGACTGCTAGTTAGATTTCTCAAAAAGCTAGACAAACAAGAACAGTAAATAACAGAGGACTCATAGAGACTCTTGCCCTCAGACACTCTTTAAACCAAGGACTGAGGCTGTCCCCAGAGATCACTCTTCAGCGAAATAGCAGCAGAGTGACACACCAAATAAAGGCTATTCCCCATAAGACCAGTGGTCCACCTAAAAATCACCTGTAGGAGATCAAAAGGACAATGATGACCCAAAGAAAAGATGAGGAAATAAAAGGCAGGAAAACTAGCGTACTAGAAATGGAACATAAAGAATATTATTATGGAAGAGATCCAAAGTTGCTTGGCATGAGAGAGGCTACAGCCCAGGGTGCAGGTCAGACTTCATTTTTCAAAACTCCACTTTAGGCTGTTTTACTTCTGCCCAAAGTTAATGAAGCCTCTCTCATGCCAAGAAACTTTGGATTTCTTACACAATTATATTCTCTCTGTTCCATTTGCAGTGCTCTAGTTTTCCTGCCCCTTTATTTCCTCATCTTGTCTTCTGAGTAATCATTGTCCTTTCACTCGAAGGCATTTAACAATAACAATCATTAACTTTGAGTGAAGCAGTTCATTAGTCATTGTTTTTCACATGCATTTGCAGAAGGCTTGATAAATAATATAGTTGGGACTAGATAAAAATAAATTGTTTTCTCAACAGGCTGTAACAGTAAATATTGAAATAATGATAATTTAAGGACTGTTTAAGGAGCTCTGGTAGCGTAGTGGTTATGAGTTGGGCTGCCAACCTCAAGGTCAGCAGTTTGAAACTACCAGTGGTTCTCTGGGAGAAAGATGAGGCATTCTGCTTCCATACAGATTTATAGCCTTGGAAACCCTGTGCAGGGTTCCTATGAGTCAGAACCGACTCCACGGCACTTAACAACAAGGACTGTTCCAGGAAAAAGGTCTTGCAAATGTTTGTAGACATTGAGAGACCGTATTAGAAAATAGCTTGTAAGTTCTTTACTCAAGAGATCAGGTAGTCAGTTATGTGAGGGTATTCTAAAACAGATGTCCCTGGCATAATTAAAGATGCCTGTCCTAGGTCTAAATTAAAGCTCCTTTATTGAATTAAACTTGTACAAAGTCCTCCTTTCTGTCTTCCTAATAATAAAGCCTGGAATTTAGAACTGCAAATTTGTGTGAACTTTAACCATCCTCATCAAACAACGGAGAGGACAAGAGTATAGTTTATGAAGAAATGTTTGTTAGTAAATTTTTATCAAGATGGTCTCAGAAGAATGCTTGCACAGCAGGCTTCAGGAAGACTGTATACACAGATTATTGAGTTAGTTCCAAGAAATCTATGTTAGGAAAGAAATCAGCTTCAGTTAATCTTGCAAAGTTTCAACTTGCTATTGTTTTATAACCCTGTGTAATCCCAAGACCCCAATATTATAGTCATGTACTCCCTTTTTTATACTTTCCTGTTTAAAAAACTCACTTCTCTCTCAGAACATCTGAACACTTTTGTGAATCCCCACCAGGTGCTGCTGGATCTGAATCACTCTATTATTTAAATTAAAATGCTTTAATTTTAACGGAGACTCCAATTTGCTCTTTGACATAATTAAAGAGAATTTTGGCACATTATGATGAATGTAACTTATGTCACTGAACAATTTGTGAAGACATTGTCAAATGGGAATCTAACTTGCTATGTAAACTGTCACCAAAAATCAATTAAAAAGAAAATTATCCAAAGCCTGGGTGAACCAAATAAGAACACAATTCATACATATATAGAAGGGGGCTCAAAAAGTTCATGGAAAAATGGAACTGAAATATAATGGAATTTTTCCATGAACTTTTTGAAACTCCTCTCATGTAAATAAAACACAAAACACACTGACTGCTGTCAAGTTGATTCTGACTCATAGAGGGTAGACACATGTTCACTTGGGTGAAGAGGAAGGTGATTTATAATCAGGGGGAGGTTGGCAGAAGAATGAGGCAGGCATGGGAAGACATAGGGAGAAATGTAAGAGTTAAAAGCAACAGAGGTTAACACTGGGCTATATGCAATAACGGTGATCTATGAGTAGATGCATGGACAGATATGAAGGCTGAACAGATGTGGGAGGGAGAGTAGGAAAACATCCACAAATATATAAAGGTAGGCTGCAAACATATCCATGAATGTGGTAGAGCATAGAGGGGGCACAATTATGAAAACTTCTTAGACATAACTAAACACCTTGAAGGAATGATTTTCTGGGCTTGGGGCTCGGGAAACACCATAGTCAACTGGCATAGCATAGTTCACGAAGACAATGTTCTACATCCTACTTTGGTGAGTAGCGATTGGGATGTTAAAAACTCATAAATGGTCACTTAAGGTGCAACTTTTGGTCTCTCCCTGTCTGGAGGAAATCAGAGTGATGAAAATTGAAGCTGCTTGGAAACATTTGAGACAATTAGTCCAATGGACTACTGGAACATGTGAACAACAGTCTCCACCACCCTGAGACCAGAAGAACTAGATGGTGCCCAGCTACCACTACCAACTGCTTTGAAAAGGACTATATTAGAAGGTCCTTGGTAGAGCAAAAGAAAATAGGGAGCAAAATTCAAAATCATAGAAAAAAAGACTAGACTTACAGGTCAGACAATGACTGCTAGAAACCAGGGACTCTGACCCTTGGTTATCCTTCACGTTTGGAACTGTACTCATCCTTGTGCCTCAATTTTCAGCCAAGCAATAGAAAAGGTGTATAGTGGAGACAACACTTGTGAGGTACACACACCATAGAATGGTTAACCCTTGAGATTAAAAGGTCACCATTTACCCAAGAACTAAATTCAGGATTGGGAAAGGAGGAATTGGAAACAAGAAACAGGGAAGAGGTAGGACTGTAATCATTGAGATGAAATGAATTGTATGATTGCTGAACGTAAACTGATGATCTGCTTTGTAAACCTTCACGCGATTCACAGTGGTTGTTAGGTACTGCTGGGTCGGTGCAACTCATAGCAACTCTGTGTAGGGTTTCTGGGAGTCCTGGTGTAGCACACAATAGGATCAGCAATGGACTGCAAAACACAAGGTTGGCAGTTCAAACCCACCAGCCATTCCTCAGAAACCCTATACAGGGTTGCTATGAGTTGGAATCTCCTTGGTGGCATTTAGTAATAACAACACCAGTAGAAGTTCTGAGGAGCAGCTGGTGAGTTTGAATTGCCGACCTTGTGGTTCAAACCAGTAGAGTGCTTATCCTACAGCGCCACATCAGGACTTCCAATTCACAACAAAAAAGCTGAAAAAATAAAGTTAAATAAAATAAGAAGAAAAAGAAAGAAAAGTACATTCTTGGGCCCCACCCCAGACCAAGTAAATAGGTCACTGAGGGGTGGGGCTGACAATCTATTTAGCAGGCCCTCTGGTGATTATAAAGCATGTGCATGCTCAAGTCAGGCAGCCTTCCCTGAAGACTCTACAGGGAAGTCCAAGTGCTCCTCCCCAGCTCCACTGCAAGGCCAGATGCCAGGTTGTGCTGGCCCGACACTACAGGGTTCCAGCCTGCACTACAGCCTGTTTTAGAGAGATAAGGCTGCTCCAAATGTTGACATTCATAGGCAGGAAGGAAATAGATGTGCCATCTGCCAGCTTTGTGAAAGGCTAAATGAACCTGTACAAGAGGCTCCTCAGGAGAAGCGGATAGTGAAGAGGGCGTTCATCCCAGATGAGCTCCTCTCTCATCTTGGGGTTCCTGCTTCTCTCACAGTCTCTCTGGGTGGTACAAATGGTTAGCATACTCTTATGCTAACCAAAAGGATGGAGGTTTGTGTCCACTCAGGGGCACCTCAGAAGAACCACCTGGCATTCTGCTTCTGAAAAATCAGCTGTTGAAAACACTATGGAGGATAGTTCTACTTTGACACACATAAGGTTTCTAAGAGTTAGAGTCAACTGAACGGCAATTGGTACCCATGTTTAATGGATTATTATTGGAAGAGCTCATAATCACTGGGATGGGGCTCAACCCAACAGATCAATCCTCTTCTGAATGTGTCAGGTTCCTGTGACAAGTGCACTGCTGTTGGTTGCCAAGGTCAAAAATCACGCCTCTTACTGAGCTCTACCACCTCATGTGGGCACATTTTTGGCATTCAGTTTCCAGGAACAAGAGGAAGTGTTCTGACTGGGGGGTTAAAGTCAGTCCTTCCAGCTGGAGAAATGGCTCCATTAGTGAATCAGTCTCCAGCAGCCTTGCTGGATTCAACTGCCTCCAGGGAGGAGCAGAGATGAGAAAATCAATGCAATGGCAGCCTCTGGTGGGCTTTGTACAAGGCCCCTGGGGCGCACTTCAAGTGAGGGAGCAAGGCTGCTTCCCAGTTAGGAGGGAAGGGTCCCAGAGGTGAATGACACCTGTTGCTGCTGGGGCACCTTTAATATCCTCCTTGTCTTCACGCTGCCCTCAAGGCCTCAATGGTGGACCCTCAATGGTGCAGAAGCTTATGCACTGCATAAAGTAGTTGAAGGGCCTCGTGGGGACT
Source organism: Chrysochloris asiatica (assembly GCF_000296735.1). Taxonomy (NCBI): domain Eukaryota; kingdom Metazoa; phylum Chordata; class Mammalia; order Afrosoricida; family Chrysochloridae; genus Chrysochloris; species Chrysochloris asiatica. The sequence goes on along the minus strand of NW_006408679.1, from coordinate 7,345,614 downwards.
GAAACTGAACTCAGGGTCTTCATGCTGAGCTGTGTGCTGCTACAAGGTGCCAGGCCTGTCTGGATAAAGGAGTGTCTGGCGATGGCTGACTGCCATCTGCAGGAAGCCCTGGCATGCGGCAAGCCCAGGTCCACAGCATCATGTGCACAAAGAGGATGTGCCCTTGTGTGGCCTCGGGGGAGAGGAGAGGAGAGGAGAGGAGAGGAGAGGAGAGGAGAGGAGAGGGGAGAAGAACTCCTGTTCTGGGTGAGGTGCTGGTGTTCAAGGCCTTGCAGATTTGTGTCTAGTCAGGAACCTTTACCAAGGAACCACTGGTCCTCCTAATAGCCCAACTGGATATGAACTCGGCTGCTTCCAATGCGATTAGTTCTCTGGTGCTGCTATAACAGAAAACCATAAGTGTTGTCTTTAAGGAACAGAATTTGATTCTATGTTCAGGAAGTTAGAAGTCTGAACTCAGTGTGGCTTCTAGGCAAGGTCCTTCTTTGTCTATTTCAGCTTCTAGTAACCGCTGGCAATCTTTGTAGTTCCTGGATTCATAGACACATACTCTTCCAATGCTGTCAGACAGTGTCTGTCTCCCCCCAGTGTCTGTGTGCATATCTCTACCTCTGGGCTGTTTATGTAACTGAGAGAGGATAGGTTTAGGACCAGCCATCTGCATGTATAGGAGATATCATTCTAACACATACAAGGGGGCTTTAAAAAGCTCATGAAAAAATGGAATTACTAGATAATGGAATTTTTCCATGAACTTTTTGATACCCCCTCATAGTTTGGGGAATGTAATTCAATTCATAACAGCTACTCAGATCTTCCACATTCCTTAGAGCCTGAATAGAGAGAGGAAGGCAAGCCCCACTAGCCTACGGTCCTGGCTGAGCATCAGGACTCCCGGGGCACTGTCTAGCCTTGCTGATGTGACAGAGATTCCCCACAAGCCTGCCTAACAATGTATAGTTTGCTGTTATCTCTTCAGGAGATGGGGTCTGGGTTCTGTCCCCTTGACTATGATTATGGCAAGAACCCTGGTGGTGCTGTGGGTTAGGTATTGAGCTGCTAACCACAAGATTGGTGGTTCAAATCCACCAGACACTTTTCAGGAGGAAGATGAGGCTGTCTGTTTCCATAAAGATTTATAGTCTCAGAAACCGTAACTAGGGTTACTATGTTGTTATTAAGTGCCTTGAGTCTGTTTAGATTCATAGCAACCCTGTATAGTTTCCAAAAGGTGTCTGGTGAGTTTGAACTGCTTACCTACTGGTTCAAACCAACCCTGATATCCAGTGCTTTATCCCACAGTACCACTCCAAGGCTACTATGAGTAGGAATCAAGTCAATGGCAGCGAGTTTATTATTTTTTGGGGGTGACTATGATAGAAGTAAGTTCCTGGTGTGGCACTGTGGGTTAATGTGCTGGACTGCAAAGTTGGTTTGAATGGCAAGGTCGGCAGTTCAAGCTCACCAGCTGCTCCTCGGAAATCCTATGCAGGGTCACTATGAGTTGGAACTGACTCCAAGGCACTTAACAACAAAAACAAATGACAAGGAGAGTCAGGTTGACAGCGGCAGAGCAGAGTCAGGTACAGACAGGCTCCGGGGGAGAGGGGCTGAGAACCTAGCAATGCAGCTCTCACAGGACTGCACCAGAGCTCTGGATCTAGCATAACGGTCTGGGCATCAATTTCCCACAATTGTGAGTAGAAAACTCACGGTATACAGGAAAAAATTGCATTTTAGAAACTGGCACAGGACTCCCTTTACAGCCATCCCACCCGGGGTGAAGTCACAGGGCGGGACTACAGACAGACTGGCACAGGGAACCTGCACTAAAAGCAGTGAAGCAACATTTACAAAAGGAGGTGTGGAATGATTCTACACGTTTTTTCCCCCTCCTCTTCCCTGTCATGACTTCTTTGCCCAGCCCAGATGCCTCCAGGTGGGTGGGTGTGCACCCCCCAAAAAATGTCCAGCATTGAGACCACATCTCTCTCATGGCACAGAGAGAAAGAACCCCATTGCTCCAAGGGCAAATCATTTGGCTGCTGCTTTTGACTTTTGCCTGTGGGTCCCAGCCCTAAAGTTAACTTGTGCAGGGCAATTAACCCCTGCCTACTCAGAAAGAAAAAAAAAAAGTAGGTTTGACCTGACAGACAAACCATATGAACAATCTGTAAAACCACAACACAAAAAGATACAACTATTTCAAGAATCACACTGTGCACATGCAGATACTTAACTGACCTTCAGAGACAAAAATAGTAAACAATCTTTCTCCCACTAAATTCTCAATATCTATCTGTGCACCTTTACAGTGGTGACTAGGGGAGGGGCTTGAGCGAGTGGACTCCCCAACCCACTACTGGAGGCTTCTACGGTGCACACACACAATTTTATCTTTGTTCCAAAGTGGAGGTTCTTGTCTCTGCTTTTATATTGCTTCTACTTTTGGGCCTTTTGGTCATACATTTTTACTGGAGGTGGGAGCTTTTTCTCCCTATGTTACCAAGAAGAGACAGCAATTGTGGCCATATAGCCAAGCTACAAGCATACCCCACAATATTTCACCATTGAGACAAGAGCCAACAAGAGCTGCTAAACATTACATGAGAAAAGGGAAACTTATCTCCTGATCATATCCACAAAGAGACACCCAGCAAGCTTAATAACACAACAACAAACATCCATTTAAGCATTAAAAAATCCACACAATTATAGGAAATTACAAACAAAATATCTCAAACACAACAAATGATCTCAAAACATGTCCAACACCAGAAAAAATTATTTGGGCCAATTGGGTTGGGGCCGGCCAAGGGTTCCCCGGAGGGGGAGGGGCTTTTTTGGTTTTTTTTGGGAAGGATTCAGAAGAATGACATGGAAACAAATTCAAATGCTCCAAAAAGGGGTGGAGGAAAATAAGGAAGAAGTTAGGAAAGTACTACAAGAGCAGTCAACCAAGACTGATACAGCATTGGAAACAATCCAAAACCTGCAAAAAAGAGGTCCAGATGATTAATAATAAAATAGCAGAAATGGACAATACACTGAAAGGGCAAAGGAGCAGAATGGAAGAGATGGAAGCCAGAACTAGCGAGCTAGAAGACAAATCTGTCAATACTGCTAAGATAGAAGAACAAGCAGGAAAAAAGGATAAAAATATCTTAAGAGAGTCTAAGATTCATTCTGGATGACATGAAGAGGAACAACTTAATAATTATTGGCATTCCAGAGCAGGAAGAATCAGGGAAGTCCACAGAGGAGATAGCTGAAGACATTCTGGAAGTAAATTTCCCTAACATCTTGAAAGATGAGAAGATAAACATTCAAGAAGCTGAACATACCCCAGGAAGGATAGACCCCAAAAGAAAGTCACAAAGACATATAAGAATCAAGATCTCCAAAATCAAAGACAAGGAGAGAATTCTAAAATCAGCCAGGGAGAAGAGAAGTGTCACTTATAAAGGCAAGCAAATCAGATTAAGTTCTGACTATTCAGAACAAACCATGCAGGCAAGAAGGCAATGGAGAGACATATACAAAACCCTAAAAGAAAAAACTGCCAACCAAGAATCGACTATCCAGCAAAACTATCAATCAAATATGATGGTGCAATCAAAACATTCCAGGATAAACAGAAGGTAAGTGATTTTATCAAAACCAATCCAGCACTTCAAAACATCCTAAAGGGAGTTCTTTGGACTGAAAAGCAACAAGAACAGACAAGAACCAGAAATTGTCAGGTGCAGCAACACCACCTGGAACTCAGTCGACAGATAGCAGAGCCCAGAACAGAAAAAACTACAACAATGAATTCAAAGGAGCTAAGAGGTCAACCAAAGAACAAAATAATATCAATGTCAATGAAGGGATACATGTAGCAACAGAGATCCAGGTGGTGAGGATGTCAGGTAGATTACAGGATACAACAAAGTCTCTTAAATGGAGAGAAAAGTTAGTAGACTATAAGGTAACCCCAAAGAAAGTTAATACTTCACAACTTACCATGAAAATGAACTTCCAAGCAGAACAAGCAAACATGAAAACTATGAAGAAACTGACAAGAAATAGCACAAAAAACACAAAATCAGTACAAGAAGGCATGCAGAACAAAGGAACAAACAGCACTACCAAAAATTAACATAATGGCAGCAATTAATTCATCCTATCGATAATTACATTGAATGCCAATGGATTGAATGCACCAGTGAAGAGACAGAGAGTGGCAGATTGGATAAGAAAACAAGACCCTTCAATATGCTGCCTGCAAGAAACACACATTATACACAAAGACAAAAACAGACTAAAAGTTAAAGGATGGAAAAAAATATACCAAGCTAACTGCAACAATAAACAAGCAGGAGTGGCAATACTAATCTCCGATAAAGTAAACATTAAGACAAAAAACCAGCATAAGAGACAAAGAAGGACACTATCTCAATATCAAAGGGTCAACTGAGCAA
>NW_006408679.1:7335203-7336649 GCF_000296735.1 Chrysochloris asiatica | reverse complement strand
GATGGCCAAACTTCATCTTTCATATTTTGGACATATTGTCAGGAGGGACCAGTCACTGGAGAAAGATATCATGTTTGGTAAGGTAGAGGGTCAGAGAAAAAGAGGAAGACCCCCAATGAGATGGATTGGCTAAGTGGCAGCATCAATGGACTCAAGCGTGGCAACAGTAGTGAGGTTGGCCCAGTATTGGGCAGTGTTTTGTTCTGCTGTGCATAAGGTCACTATTGGTTGGTACTGACTCAGTGGCACCTAACAACAACATACGGCATGATAAGGAAATTAAAGGCATCCAAATCGGCAAAGAGGAAGTAAAATTCTTTTTGCAGACGACATGATCCTATACAGTGAAAACCCCAAAGACTCAGTAAAAAGACTACTAGACCTCATTGGAAGATTCAGCCAAGTGGCAAGGTATAAGATCAACACACAAAAATCAGTTGGATTCCTCTATAGTAACAATGACAGCACTGAAAAGGACATTAGGCAAGCAATACCATTTAGAATAGCTGCCCAAATGATGAAATATTTAGGAATAAACGTAACCAGAGAAACAAAGGACTAATACAAAGAACATTACAAAACACTACTACAAGAAGGAGCTCTGGTAGCGTAATGGTTATGAATTGGGTTGCAAACCTCAAGGTCATCAGTTCAAAACTATCAGCTGTTCCATGGAAGAAAGATGAGACTTTCTGCTCCCATAAAGATTTACAGCCTTGGAAACCCTGTACAGGGTCATTGTGAGTTGGAACCGACTGCATGGCACATAACAACAACAACACTACAAGAAACCAAATGAGAGTTACAGAAGTGGAAAAACATATCATGTTCCTGGATAGGAACACTCAACATAATGAAAATGTCAGTAGTGACCCCAAATTTACACATATAATGCAATCCTAATTCAGATTCCAACAACATTCTTCAAAGAGATGGAAAAGACAATTATTAATTTTATATGGAAAGGAAAGAGACCCAGGGTAGGCAAAGCACTGCTTAAGAAGAAGAACAAGGTTGGAGGCCTCTCACTCCCCAATTTCAAAATTTACTACATGGCTACATTGGTCAAAACAGCCTGGTACTGGTACAATGAAAGATACATTGATCAATGGAACAGAATCGAGAATCCAGAAATTAACCCATCCACATACAGCCAACTGATCTTCAACAAAGTGCCTAGGTATATCGCATGGGGAAGAGACAGTCTCTTTTACAGATAGTGCTGGCAAAACTGGAAAGAGATATGCAAAAGAGTGAAACAAGACCTTTACCTCACGCCCTATACAAAAACCAACTCAGCATGGGTTAAGACCTAAATGTGAATCCCAGAATTATGAATGTCATCAATGAAAAAATAGAAAAATTAGAACAAATGTGAGGGTTCTAGTTCAGGGCATATATAGACTATCAAACATTTTGAAAATTACACAAACAAAAGTAGACAAA
>NW_006408679.1:7326482-7333873 GCF_000296735.1 Chrysochloris asiatica | reverse complement strand
ACCTGTGGTTCGCAGTCCAGTGCTGATCCTATAGCATTATAGGCCTGAACAAAAGATGGACAAAATTGTCCCCAAACTGAAATGCAGTGCCAAGAAAGGCCCTTCAAAAGGAGGATAGTCTCCCAGGATGCGGGTGGGGGTTGTTGGTCTTGGGTTGGTGATTGACATGGGAGGGGAGAATACCTTTGGGGGTCACTCAGAGAGGTGTTGCTCAGTGTCTCTTGGTCTTCCTCCAGAGACGAGCCTGTCAGAAGAAGAGGCTGGGCCATGTCTCAGGGTTGTTGAAAAGTATTGTCCTAACTCACTGAATTTCACCTCCTCAGAGGTTGGTCCACAGATTTGTACTTATAAAAGGAAAGGAAGTGGCGGCAAAGTTTTTGCTTTCCATGAAATTGACCCAGTTTCGATTCCTGACCAGCGCACTGCAAGGATAGTCACTACTTGTCTGTGTGTGGAACTTGTGTACTTCTAGCTGCTGAACAGATCTCGGTGGAGCCTCCAGACTAAGATGAACTAGCAGGAAAAGCTTGGCAATCTGCTTCCCCAAAGCAGCCAGTGAAAACCCTATGGATCCTAACAGTCTGATTCCATTGTACATGGGGTTTCCGTGAATTTGAGGATGACTCAGCGGCACCTAACAGCAACATCTTGCTCACTTGCAAAGACCTCCTGTGGGCAGCTTCATGGACCTCGGTATGGGGACTGTTACGAAGGTGCCCGAACTAGACCTGGGGGGTGCAGGAGGGGCCCAAGTTCAGTGTTGGGGCTCAGATTCTATGGTGCATGGACTATGATAATGTAAACCAGACATCTAATTCTATACTTCACGTTTTGTGATCTGCCCAGCAACCCATGAGAGAAGTACTGTGCCTTTTTTTATTATAAAAATTTTCTAACAAAACAGGTAAACAGAGGGAATTCTACAATGAATACCACACCTATATACCTAGTCAGCTAGACATTTTACTATATTTACTTTGTCACAGTATCTATCCATCCAGTCATCCTTCTTCTAGTCACTCACAAATCTGTCTTATTTTTGATGCATTTCAAAGTAAATTGCAAACATCAGTACATGTCCCTTTAAATTCAACACACAATTATTAACTAGAGTTCAATATTTGTTTATAGCTTCCCCATCTCCTTTGAGGAAAACTACATAAAATAAAACCATGAGGTCTTAAGTATCCATTTATTGAGTCTGACGAATACAAATCTCAGTGTAATCCAAACCCTCAAGAGATAACAGAACAATTTCTTCACCACAAAATGTTCTCTCATGCCCTTTCCCAGCCAGTCCCTGTCCCCAACCCCCGGAGGCAATCACTGACCTTACTGCACCATTGCTTAGCTTTGCCAGCCTTAGAATTCTGTTTAAATGGAACTACGTGGTATGTTCCATTTAGTTTCATTTTAGTTTATTTCCACTGAGTTTAATGTTTTCAAGATTCATTCATGTTGTTGTTCTCCTTTTAGTTGCTGAGTAGTATGAGAGTAAGGAGCTCTGGGAGCGTAGTGGTCACGAGTCGGGCTGCTAACCTCAAGGTCAGCAGATTGAAACTACCCGCGGTTCCACTCGAGAAGGATGTGGCTTTCTCCTTCCTTAAAGATTTACAGCTTTGGAAATCCTATACAGGGTCCCTATGAGTTGGAACTGATTCCACGGCACGCTACTACCACCACCACTACCATGAGGGGACATTCCAAAGTGTTGCTATCAGGAGTCTAGTTCATATACACACGTTTATTCCAAATAAAACATGTTTAAATATGCTTCTATGATCAGTGATGGTTGCATATAAATTCCCTCAGTAATTTAACTTGTCATGGTCTCACTGTTGTTGTTAAGTGCCATTGAGTTGGTTCTGACCCATAAAGACCCTGTATAGGGTTTCTGGTGAGTGACTTGTGAGCTGCAGCCATCAACCTTGAGATTCAAATTTCTTTGCAGTCCAGTGCACTCATCCAGAGGGCCACACCAGGCTAGTATGTGTGTGTGTGTGTGTGTATATATATATATATAGTTGTTGTTGTTAAGTGCCTTCGAGTCGGTTCCGACCCATAGCGACCCTGTACAGGGTTTCCGAGGGTGTAAATCCTTACGGGAGTAGAAAGCCTCATCTTTCTCCCGCGGAGCGGCTGGTAGTTTCGAACTGCTGACCTTAAGGTTCGCAGCCCAATTCGTAACCACTACGCTACCAGATCTCCTTCATATATATATATATGTAAATAGGGGGGTGTGGGAGTTGGGGGGGGGGCACACAATTCAATCATAACAGGGCCTTACTGGCAAGGAACTCTCAGTCTGCTTCTTGGGAAGACCCTCATCCTCCTTAGGGTATCTGATGCTGCCTGGCTTCCTCCTCACCTAGGCTGGGCCCAGCAGCGTCCTAGTTTCTGTTTACTCCAGGGACTGAATTCTGGGGCTTTATTATTGGCTTCCTAGGAGAACTGAAGGGACCAAGAAGGGATGTTGTTGTTCTTAGTGCCTTGAGTCGGTTCTGACTCATAGAGACCCTATATAGGGTTTCTGAGGAGCAGCTGGAGGGTTTGAACTGTCAACCTGTGGTTCGCAGTTCAGTGCTGATCCTATAGCATCACAGGCTTGAACAAAAGACGGACAAAATTATCCCCAAACCTTCTAACTGACTTTGCAGTCTAGCACACTAACCCACAGCACCACACCAGACTCCAACACCAGGGCTAGGATGCCTTAAATAAAAACAAAATCAAAAAGTTCCAATCAAAACACTGGCTTCTAAGGGTATCTTCTGGGTTAGTTAAAATCAAAGGCAGAAAGGTTATGGTGTGCCGTTACCATGGAGCTGGTTCTGACTCATATGGCCCCTCTATAGCATTTACAAGGACCTGTTGATAGGTTTGAACGGCCGACTCCGTGGCTCGTAGGCCTTTACCAGGACTCTTACATATATTGTGGTGGTGGTGGTGGTGTGCCGTGGAATCAGTTCTGACTCATAGCGACCTTGCATAAGGTTTCAGAGGCTGTAAATCTTGATGGAAACAGAATGCCTCATCTTTCTCCTTTATTATATAACTACTAGTGGAACCACTGGTAGTTTTGAACTGCTGACCTTGATGTTAGCAGTCTGGCTTGTAATCACAGTACTGCCTGAGCTCCAGAAAGGTTATCACAATTGTTTTTTTAGCATTCCAAAGGGGTAATCTTTTTTTTCTTTTTAATTTTTTTAACTTTTTATTATGACTTGAGTGAAGGTTTTCAGAGCAGATTATTCGTTTTACATTCAATAAATTATCCGCTTTGTTTCATCTCAGTGACTATAATCCCCTCATGCAACATCAGTTATCCCACTTCCTCCCTGTTTCTTGTTTCCATTCCCCTTCCACCACCCTTCTGAATTTCTTTCTTAGGCAGATACTGCCCTTTTGATCCAAAATGTGTGAGCATTCTATGGTGTACGTACCTCAGTAGGGCTGTTGTCCTCCCTGTAGAGGTTTCTATCGCTTAGCTGAAAACTGAGCCTTGGGAGTGAGGTTAGATCCAGGCCTGCAAAGTGAACAAGTACCAGAGTCTCCTGTTCCACCAGTCTCTATCTGACCAGTTTTGTTAAGTGCCGTTGAGTCATTTCTGATGCGTATAAACCTTGTAGCATAAGTACTGGACTATGAGTACTGGAATGCTAATAGCAAAGGTGGTAGTTCAAACCCTCTAGCTGCTCCTCGGAGCATGCCAATCACCAGTAATTATCAATGCATCTTGATCAAATTCTAATTGCAGAAGCTGGTAGTATTCTTCAATTTCTTCATTATTGGCTTTGGTGGTTGGCACATAAATTTGAAGACTTGTATTTATTGTACTTCCTTGTAGGTATCCTATCACAGACAGCATTGTATTCCAAGATAGATCTTGACATGTTCTTTTTTATGCTGAATGTGACACCATTCCTTATAAATTTGTCACTCCCGATATAGATTGCCTGATTTTAAATGGCTAGCACCTGTCCATTTCAGCTCACTAATGCCTAGGGTCTTTTGTGCTCCATTTATTTTTGACGACTTTCCATTTTCCTAGATTAATGCTTCATACATTCCACGTTCTGATCATTAATGGATGCTTGAAACATTTTCTTACCCTTTTGAGTTGTGCCCCCTCAGCAAATGAAGGTCCTGAAAGTTTTGCTCCATCCATGTTATTAAGGTCAACTCTACTTTGAGGAGTCAGCTCTTCCTCAGTCATAATTTGAGTGCCTTCCAACCTGAGGGGCTCATCTTCTGGCACGATATCAGACAATGCTCTGCTGCTGTTCTTTAGGTTTTCAGAGATGAATCCCTCAGAAGAAGAGTTCCTATTTTCCTGTTCCTTCTTCCTAGTCTGTCTTAGTCTGGAAGCTTAGTTGAGCCGTGTCTACTATGCTGGTATTTGAAACACCAGTGGCATAGCTTGAAGCATCACAGCAACACACAAGCCACCAAATGACAAACAGATGTTTGAGGGCATATGTCTTAGTTATCAGTAAACATCTCGGCACAAAGGGAGGAGGAGGGTTCATGTCTTCTCAGGCCCCGATTTCTAGTTGGTGAGAGAGCAAGGGAGAAGGAGCAACAATGTAGTCCCCACCCCATGCCAAGGCTGCCTTTCAGGAAGGAGCAGAAAGACTCACTACATGGTTTCAGTTACCCAGGCTCTGCACTCCATGGACCATTGAGTGTATGCTCCCCACTCAGGGGAGGGGAACACCCCCTCTGGAGAGGACAGAACTCATTGTGGAAATGCTTGACTTGGTGATGTGAAACCTGAGTCCAATTTCAAACACTTTTTGGCAGGCTTTCATTTGTTTATATATTCATCTGTAGTTAGCAAGTTCACCTGGTTTTCACCACATCCACAGTGAACAATGATTCATCACAGCTGTGTCAGGGACTATGCGTCTGAAAAGAGGTTTTGATTCTGTAGGAAGGTGCTATGAGGCTGGGGGAGGGAAAAATACCAGCCATACTTAGAAGCTGAATCTTTGATGTGGTAAAGAAACAAAAACAAAAGTGAAAATTTTCACTACAGATTAATAAGTAAGCATGAATAAGCTCTTGCTTACCTTGTTTATTGGGTAATCCAACACTGCTCACTGGGGCAATTTGCACAAATGTCTTACTATTTGTAGTTATTAATGGAGGTACAATACTTTCTCACTCATTCACCTGGGGAGGGAGAAATTGCAGAAGCAGACCTGGTCCACTCTCCAGGAGTGCACAGTCCAGAGGGGGAGAGAGGCAGAGCTGCATGAGCCCTCAGGCAGGGACAAGGCCCGGACAGAGGACAGGAAGGACGGCAGTGATGCCTGAGGCAGTTTCTGCTGTTACATAGGGTCTCTTCTCTGTGTTATTGTTGTTAGGTGCTGTCAAGTTGATTTTAACCCATAGACTGATTCCAATAGAACAAAACATTGCCCGGTCTTACGCCATCCTCACAATTGCTGTTTTGTTTGAGCTCGTTCTTGCTGATAGTGTTTCAGTCCATCTCCTTGGAGCTCTTTCTCTTTTTTGTGGTTCCTCCACTTTTCTGAACATGATGTCCTTCTCTAGGGACTGGTCCCTCCTGACAACATATCCAAAGTATGAGAGACGAAGTATCTCTCCCCACCCTGGCTTCTAAGGAATAGTCTGGCTGTACTTCTCCCAAAACTGACTTGTTTGTTCTTCTGACAGTCCATACTATTCTTCTCCAATGCCATAATTCACATGCATCAATTACTGTACATCTTCCTTATTTGTTGTCCAGTTTTCACATGCATATGAAACTATTGGAAATATCATGGCTTGGGTCAGGTCTAACTTAGTCCTTCAAATAGCATCTTTATACTTTCATACTTGAAAGAGGTCTTGTGCTGCATATCTGCCTAATGCAATTTATTGTGTAATTTCTTGACTGCTGCTTCCATGAGCAGGGATCAATTCAATGACGTACAACAAATGGAGACTGAAGATTAAACAAAGCTAGTCCAGAAAGAATGGTAAAGTCTGGGGGAATTGCTTCTGGTATGGCCTGGGTCCCAGAGAGCCGGGAACATCTGAGGACCAGAGTTCAGTCCAGGAAACAAGAAGTGTGAGAAGGGGAGGAGGAGAGTTGGGCTAGGCAGGGGAATGGCATTGGGTCAGATTCCGAGGCTGATGGCTGGGAAGGCCCTGGAGCAGGGAGCTGTAAGGCAGTTTCTTTGACCTGTGAGGTTTCTTACCATCAGGGAAGCAGGGACAGTGGCTCTGAGCATCCCCTGGTGGGCAACAGTCCACCCCTGTTACTTACCAAATGTGCTGTTCTCCTCCTTCTCCTCTCTAGCCAGACCAGGCTGTTTGAATTTCTTCATCATCCCAGGACCTTTGAGCCCAGAGCCTCAGTGTTTGCAATGGGGAAGCATGTGGAGCTCCAAGATTTTCTGGCTTAGCTGATGGTATCTAATGACTTGGTACAAACCAGTCTGTGGTGGTGTCCCTGGACAGAATGTTCTTTGGTCTTTTGATAAGACTGAGGGCTGACAAAGCCCTAGTTGTTGTTAAGTGTCATCTAGTCAGTTCTGGCTCATAGCAACCCTGTCTAGGGTTCTTGGGGAGCAGCTGGTAGGCTTGAATTTCTGACCTTTTGGTTTGCAGTCTAGTACTGATCCTACAGCATCACAGCAGAGCCCTAGGTCAGCATAACTGTGCCAGGGCCACTCCCAGAAAACCTTCCTCCCCTACACACACCCACACTGGCAGGCTGACTCAGAAGGAATGCTTTGTTGCTCTACCCTAAGGGCTAATTGCTTTCTCATAAGCAGCAAATGTCCTTTCCTGGGACTCATAGAGGAGGCTACAGAGAGGGCCTGGCTTTTATACCAGGAAATTGAGAACCTCGGAAAGATTGTGAGACATAACACCATGAGTCACCATTGATGTATGGTGGCTCCATGTGTATCAGAGTAGAACTGTGCTGAGTTTTCAGAGGTAGGTCACCAGGGACTCCTTTTTGCCTGCAGGAAAGACTCTTCTAATGGGAGTAGAGAGATGCAGGGACACCATCTTGAGGCATCCAGGAGGTTTAACGACTGTCCAGGCCCCACAGCAGGGAGTGTCGTGGCTCCATAGGAAAAGCACTGGACTGAGAACTACAAGGTTGGCAGTTCGAGCCCACCAGCTGCTCCATGAGAGAAAGAGGAGGCTGTTTGCTCCCACAAAGATTTAAAGTCTCAAAAATTCTATACAGGCCCTCGACAAACCACACGTGCACCAGCCACGTCCTGACACATTGTGCACGCTCGCCGCCGCAGCCTCCATGTAGACAAAACCTAACCACACCTAATACATAATACAGACAACAAGAGGCACCTATCTCCTGATTGTATCAATAATAATTATAACAAAATAAGAATAATCATGCCCAA
>NW_006408679.1:7303904-7316667 GCF_000296735.1 Chrysochloris asiatica | reverse complement strand
AGGAGCGGAGAGCCCTGGGAACCATCAACAGAGAAGAGCGGAGAGCGAGACCCCACCCAGAGAAGCAGTGAGGCCTGAGATGGAGACACAGAGGATGATGTGAAGAGATGGAGTGCCTGAGGAGTTGAGACCCAGAGAGGGAAAGGGGCTGTGTACTAAGGCTGTGTGCTGGGGCAGGGGGCGCATGCAAGGTATACCCTTTCGCTGGGGGTTGATGCATGGACAGGATGGTAACTAAGGCAATGAAACAATGTACGATAGAATGAATGTAAAACTAATGTTTCCCCATGTAAAATATCACTCAATACACAATAAAACATTTATTTAAATAAAAAAAAATTCTATACAGGGTCGCTATGATTCAGATCAGCCTCGATGGCACTTAACAACAATAATAAGGTCCCACAGCAAGTAGGTGTAAGTGGTTGAACATGAGAGCTAGATCTTATGGTTTCCACCAAAACAGTAGACTGTGAGGGGCCAGTCACGAAACTGTGACCATAGTGATGCTAGTCATGATACTTTCCTGGTCCCCCATCATCCTAGGGATGAAACCACCATCCTCTGTAGTCTGGATTCACCTTGGGATCTCTGCGTGACATTCCCTGAATGGGCCTTCCATCCCCTATCACAGTACTCATGGTCTGATTGAATTTTCCCTCTTAGACTTCAAGTACTCTAAGAGCTGCTGTGCCACTCTTATCCACCCCTGTGATTCTAGTAACTGGCACAATGCCTGGTACAAGGTGCTGTTGTTGGCTCTTCTCAAGTTGGCCCCAGCTCATGGTGAATCCATGCCCAGTGGATCAAATGCAGTCCTGTGCCATCATCATCATGATCAGTTGTGATGGGATATATTGAGATGTCTGGAAGGTCTTTCTTCCTAGTCCATCTTGGTCTGGAAGCTCCTGTGAAACCTGCTCAGCATCACAGCCACACACAAGGCTCTACGGACAGGGGGGCTGTGGCTGTGTATGAGCTGCACTGGTCAGGAACTGAACCCCGGTCAGAATTCTTTAGAATTTAGAATTCTTTCATTGAGCCATCCATGCCTTATGGGACAAAGTAAGTGCTCCCTTGTTGTTAGGCGCTGTTCAGTCAGTTCCACTCATAGCAACCCTATGTATGTACAACAGAACCAAACACTGCCATCATCACAACTGTTGTTATGTTTGATCCCATTATTGTTGCCACTGTGCCAATCCATCTCATTGGGAGTCTTCATCTTTTTCATTAACCCTCCACTTTATGAAGCATGATATCCTTCTCGAGGGACTGATCCAAGTACATGTCCAAAGTATGAGAGATGAAATCTCACCATTGTCACTTCTAAGGAGCATTCTGGCTATACTTCTCCCAAACCAAAACAGCTGTGTTCCTCCTTCTGGAAGTCCATGGTACTTTCAATATTCTTCTGTAACACTGCAATTCAAATGTATCAAGTCTTCTACAGTCTTTTTTACTTATTGCCCAACATATGATGTGACTGAAAATACTTTGACTTGAGTCAGGCACTCCTTAGTCCTCAAAGTGACATCTTTTCTCTTTAACACTTTAAAAATGTCTTTTGCGGCAGATTTGCCTAATGCAATACATTATTTTATTTCTTGCCTGCTGCTTCCATGAGCAAGCAAAATGAAGTCTTTGACAGCTTCAATTTTTCCTCTGCTTACCTTGATGTCATTTACTGGTCCAGTGGTGAGGATTTTTTTTTTTTTTTTTTACATTGAATGTTGTATTCTTTGATCTTCATCAGTAAGTGCTTCAAGTCTTCTTTGATTACAGCAAGTGACATTGTGTCACCTGCATATTGCAAATTGTTAATGAGTCTTCCTTCAATCCTGATGCCACATTCTTCATATAATCCAGTTTCTCAGATTATTTGTTCAACATACAGATTGAATAAGTATGGTGAAAGGTTAGAACCCTGGCACACGTTTCCTGATTTTAAACTATTCAGTATTCCTTTGTTATATCCAAACAACTGTGTAAATGTTTGTTGTTGTTAGTGCCATTGAGTTGGTTCTGACTCATAGAGACTATATATAATGTTTCTGAGGAGCAGCTGGTGGTTTAGAACTGCAAAACCTTACGGTTAGCAGTTCCATGCTTATCCTACAGGGCTATACCAGTCCTCCCTAAACATTATTGAATAAATCCAGGACTGAGGAGAGTTCGTTAGAGTTAACACAACCCTTCCACATACATCACTCACAAATTCCTGCTGTCAGAACTGTCTCATGTACCTTCTCTGGGCTGTCTCAAAACACAGCCATTCGACTGCTAAATCACAGATTGTGTGTGCCCATTTAGTTCTGACAAACATCAGGTGGAAGTCAGAATTGAATTCAGAGTGACAGTGGCCTTTCCTGTGTCTGTGTGATTGGGGTGACAGCATGATGGGATGAGTGTCTGGACTTAGTGGGACCAACCCCTGGAGGCCCGAGCAGATTCCCCTGGGAGGCTGCAACCTCTTGCTGTCTCTCGCTTGGCCCTTTGCAGACATGGTGTTCTGTTTGGATTTTTAAACACTGTTGTTTGTTTTCCTGTTTCTCTATTTTTCCTTTACCAGTCTCCCATCTGGTGTGGCACTATAGGGGGGGTAAGCACTGGACTGTAAAGTCAGTTTGAACTGCAAGGCTGATGCTAGGAGTTGGAATTGACTTGATGGCACTTAACAACAACAACAACAAGAAGCCCCCCACCCACATTTTTTTTTTTTTTTTAGGGAGGAGCAGGGTAAGAGTAAGGAATGAGGGTTAGGGTTAAGACTATGACTAGGTGTAGGTGAGGCCTATGACTCTGTTTAGTGTTAGGGTTATGGTTAGGACTAGGGTTAGTGTTAAGGGTAAGGGTTGGGCTAGGGCTCGGAGTAAGGCTTGGTCTCATTTTTAGGGTTATTGTTAGGTTTATTGTTATTTATTTATTTATCTTGAAATCTACTTGATTTCCTTTGGACATTTTGTAAGTACATTATTCCCTCTTTTTACTTTATCATTTCTTTTTGCAACTTTATCTTTGGTTCTTTATTTTCAATCTTGTAGGTTTGTTTTGGAGTCCTGGTGTGGTGCTGTAGGATAAGCACTGGACCACAAAGTTGGTAGTTCAAACTCAACAGTCACTCCTTGGAAACCCTATATAGGGTCACTATGAGTTGGAACCGACTCCACAGATTTGTTTTGGACTCCTGGTGTGGCACTGTAGAATCAGCACTGGCCTGTGGCCCAAACCTACCAGGTGCTCCTCAGGAACCCTATACCAGGTCACTGTGAGTCAGAACTGACACCACGACACTTAACAGCAATAACAAGAAGGTCAGTTTTGCTTTGAATGCTTCTATACCTGGGTTGAGATCTGGGTATTATTGCATGAATGTTAATTTCAGGTTGTTGTCCACTATTGTTGGTTTTCTATCCAAAGAATTTCTGTTTTAACTGCTTTATAACAAGGATGCTATTTATGCCACATCCAGCCCTGTCTGCTGACATTCACATATGACACTCCTGTCTACCCCATATAGGCCACAGAGAGACCCAGTGTGAGGGCCCTTACCACACCCCCCAGCCTGCTAAGCCAGGTACACCAGGGAGTGAGTGGGACCTCGCTAGGGCATCACTCAAGTTTCTCCATCACTGCCCTCAGTGCCCAGACCTGACTGCCGGCTCCCAGTAACATGGGATCTCCCAGATGTGGAGAAGCTGTGCTCCATGTCCTTTTGTGTCATGTTATGTTCCTTGCACATTGGGGGCTGCACTTGCCTTTAAGCTGAGTGAAGTGAACCAGAGCCAGATGGGACCCTTGCAATCATCTGTGTTCACCCCTTGTTATGGGTGGTAAACAGAGGCCCAGAGAGCTGAACAAAGGCGGAAGTCCCTCTCCAGAGCCCCGAGCCCCACCTAGCACTCTTTCCTGAGTCCCAGGCTGCCTTTCCACTCCTTGCTGAAGCCTCATCACTACCCTGACCTGATCTGAGGAACAGGGAATCAATAGCGAGGCAGAGGGGACTAGACTCACTTTGTTCTCTGAAGTTTCACAAAAGGAGGGAGATCCTGCCTCTTCCAGACCTCCCTCAGTGCTCAAAGCAGCTCCTCCATGTGTGGATGAGGAGAGGAGGTGAAGGACTTGGCAGGCAATCAGTCTCCCAGCCTGGCTGAAGGGGTCATGGATAACATGCTGCCTTGATGATGGACCGGTGCACAGGGCTGACAGGGATACAGAGCAGGGGTGCCCATGGTCCACCTTGTTTGTGAGAGACAGCCAGATCCCAGGGGGGCCCTCTCTTCACAGGCACACCCACCTCCCTGCCTGTCTCCTCCTCACTCCCTCCACTTTTCCTCACCTGGCAAGGTACCCCGCATTGCCATTCTGGAGGAGCTGTTCTCCTTGGTGATGTTCTGCTATGCTGCACTTCAGAAAGTCTGTGAGCCCCTTTCTCCTGGGTGCCAGCTGGGTGCGATGCCTCTGCTTCCTCTTTTGTCTGAAAGAGAGGTCCCAGGTGCTGGGACTTGCAGGCTGACTGGGAGCTCGCTCCAGGACTCTGGGCACTCTGCATCCCTGGACCTGGCAGAGATGGGGGTAGGGAAAAGCAGATTGGCAGGAGTGAGGTAGGACTTTCCCAGTGGGGTAGAAGAGGAAGCCATTGGCTTACCTGGCTGTGAGGAGGATGGAGCCACTCACAGTGCCTGGGGCAGAGGGGCACTCTATGATGGAGGAATGGAAGGGAGAGGCTCTGTCCAGTCCCAGCAGTTCTGGGCTACCCACGGGATGGCTAGTGACTAGAGGTGGTTTTTGGCTCATCTTCCCCTCCAGACATCTCTCTATGGCCCCTGCCAGCCTTCTACCTACCAGAGAGTGTGTTGTTGTGTAAAGTTTTTGATGTTACATTTTTCCATATCCTGGGGGGAAAACCTGTGCACTCCCTAGGAAGGCTCTGAGTTCCTGGGTTATCTCATGCCTCCCAGTGCCCCCTACACCCCCTTTGTGGCTGCTGTGACCACTTCCTGCCTGCTGAAGGACCAGGAAGGGAACCAGAAGCAGAGCTTTCCATCTGGCTTTGTGCTGTCTCTTACCAGCTGAGCAAAGGAGCCTGAGGTCTGGGCCCAGGAGCGGCACTTAAGAGTCAAACCTTCAGCGGGCAGTGGAGGTAATGTGTATCCAGAAAACCTGGGACAAACTATCTGGGAGCTATAGCAGTAGATGTTATCACTCACTTAACAAGAGGAAATGCAGCTCAGGACCACACTTAGCAACTTAGCTGGGCTCAGAAACCGGGTCTCCTGGCCTCACCAGATGCCATTTGCCAGTAAATAAATAAACAGAAAATGACAGCAACAGTCCCTGAGCGTCTGGTACCATCAGGGGCACCGAGGAGCTCTGTGCTGAAAGCGGGAGAGGAAGCACTCACAAAGACCACAGAGGAAATGCCAGTTTAAAGGCACATTGGTTTTATTCCACTGTCGTTTAGAATTTATTATGTAGACCTGTGGAATGATTTATCTATGTACTCCGGAGTTCTTAGGAGGACTGAGTAAAATAATCAGTGTTAAAGCTTGATACCTGTTGCCTTTGAATCCACTCAGAGTGACCTTACAGCACAGGGTAGAACTGTCCCTTAGCGTTTCTAAGGCCTTGTTTTTCTCCCATGGAGTAGCTTGTGGATTGCTGATAAATACCTTCGAGTTGGTACCGACTCATAGCAACACTCTGCACAACAGAATGAAACACTGCCCAGTCCTGCCCCCACCTCACAATCATTGCCATGCTTGAGTCCACTGTGGCTGCCACTGCCAATCCATCTCATTGGGGGTCTTTCTCTTTTTCTCGTCCTACCCTCCACTTTACCAAACATGATGCCCTTCTCCAGGGATTGTTCCCTTCTGATAATATGTCCAAAGTATGAGAGACAATGTCTGGCCATCCTGGCTTCCAGGGAGCATTCTGTCTACACTTCTTCCAACACAGATTCGTTTGTTCTTTTGGCAGTTGATTATACTTTTAATATTCTCCTCCAACACCATAACCTAAATGCATCAGTTCTTCTATAGTCTTCCTTATTTAGTGTCCAACTTTCACATGCATATGAAGTTATTGAAAATATCAAAGCTTGGGTCAGGAGTACCTTAGCCCTCAAACTGACAATTCTGTTCTTCAATACTTTAAAGAGGTCTCGTGCAGAAGATTTGCCTAATGCAATATGTTGTATTTGCCTAATGCAATTTCTTGACTGTTGCTTCCATGAGTTTTGATGGTTGATCCAAGCAAAATGAAGTCTTTGACAACTTCACTTTTTTCTCCATTTATATGGAGTTGTTATTGGTTCAGTGGGGAGGATTGTTGTCTTCTTTACATTGAGACTGTTGTCTTTGATCTTTTATCACTAAGTATTTTAAGTCCTCTTGACTCTGCAAGTAAGGTCGTATCATCTGCATTTCACAGGTTGTTAATGAGAAAGCCACATGATTGTCCGATTCAAAACAGCCAATACCAGTCCATTTCAGCTCACTAATATCCAGGATATGATGTTTATGCATTCCATTTCATTTTTGACAATTTCCAATTTTCCCAGATTCATGCTTTGTACATTCCATGTTTTGAATATTAATAGATGTTTATAGCTATTTCTCTTCATTTTGAGTTGTGGCCATCTGCAAGTGAAGGTCATTCCATTTGTATCATCACAGTCAACTCTATTTTGAGGAGGCAGCTCTTCCCTAGTAGTATTTTGAATGCCTTCCAACCTGAGGGGCTCATCTTCTGGCACTATATCTAACAGTATTCTGGTGCTCTTCATCATGTTTTAACATTCAATATTCTGATGCTATCTGATAGTGTTCCACTGCTATTCAAAATGTTTTAAGAGGGTAAATATTTGGAATTACTCTGTCTCTCCTTCATCCTACTCTGTCTTCATCTGGAAACTCATCTGAAACTTGTCTACCATGGTTGACCCTTCTGGTATTTAAAATAAAATATCGGTGGCATAGCTTTCAAAATCACAGCAACACACAAGCCATCACAGTATAACAAACTGAGTGGTGGGCTTGTGGGTTAGCAGCTACAATTGCTTTAACTACTGAAACTCTTTCATTAACACAAAGTATCCCCAGGAAACACTAAACTCAGATCAGAGTGTGTATTACTGTCAGCCCTCTAGTTGATTTCAACTTATAGTAACTCTACATGGCGTTTCCCAGACACTTAATCTTTACGGGAACAGATAGTCTCATCATTCCCCCAAGGCTGGTGGGTTTGAACCTGTGGCTAGGAGTTCAATGCCTAACCCACAATGCCACCAGGACTCCTTAAAAACTTGATGTTGTTGTCGTTAAGTTCTTTTGGGTTGGTTCCGACTCATAGAGACCCTGGATAGGGTTTCTGAGGAGTGGCTGGTGAGTTTGAACTGCCAACCTTGCTGTTCTATAAACTTTAGTTCTTGTTATTACCTTCTTATCAGAAGGAGCTCTGGTAGCGCAGTGGTTACAAATTGGGCTGCGAACCTTAAGGCCAGCAGTTTGAAACTACCTCAGAAACCCTGTACAGGATCGCTATGGGTTGGAACCGACTCGAAGGCGCTTAACAACAACAACAACATCAGACGGCTTATAGCTCTTACACCTGGGGCTTAAGGAGCTAGATAACATTACAGAACAGGATGCCATCCAGACGTCATGGCCTCTCAAGTGGGGCTTGGGAAGAATGGGCCCAGAGATTTTGGGTCTTGAAGTTTGTTCAATGTAGGGCCGTCTTTCATAAAGGACCCCAATGGGTAGTACAAATGTTTAGCACACTGTACTGCTAACAGAAGGATTGGTGGTTCAAGTCCACACAGTGGCATCTGAGAAGAAAGGCCTGCCGATATACTTCCCCCAAACCTATGGAACACAGTTTTGACTCATGTATAAGCAGCTGATGGATTTGAACAGCTGACCATGAAGCTAGCAATTCAGAAGTGCCACCAGGGTTCCTTGGGAAAAAACAAAAACGAAGACAAAACACAACCACAAACAGAACTATAGAAAGTGAATACAAAAATGAATATTCATTTAGAATGAGAAATCATAACAAATTGCACATTTCAAAAAGGTGATAACTCAGACATCACAAAAAATCAGAAAAAATAACAAAAGGTTTTTATAAATTGTTATTAGTCGTCTGCTGACTCTCATCTGTAATGCTTTTATTCTGCATGCTTTGGTGGCTTATTCTCTGATCTCCTTTTTATGGGACACACATTTTTAAATCACCATTTCCTAAAGAGAAAATTGAAAGATAATTTTGTCTTTACTGTAGCATTATTGATCTCAGTTTTATTTTCTATCATCAATCATTTTAAAACATGTTTCTTTCAGCTTTTCAGGTTGGCACTGGTGATCCATGCTTGAATTATTTTGAATGTGTGAATTGCTGGCCTGAGAACCCAGCCCCCCAGAGCAGCTTCACTCAGCCACATCCTTGCCCACCTGGGTACCACTCCTACATGAGGGAAGACGCCTTTGCTGGTCCAGTCTGGGGTAGGGACAAGGTGACTTCTGAGAGGAAAGTTGGGTAGTTGTATTGTTCTGATCCCTCTTCCTGGAGTCCCAGTGTCTGGAGCCTTCATGAGGTGTGTGTTGGGGCTGTGGGAATGGAGGTGTGAACCCAGTTGGGACAGTTGGCTTTTTTTTGGGGGGTGGGGGGCAGTTGGCTTTTGAGAGTGTGGAGCTATGAGGCTGTACTGTGGTGGGCTGACAGTAATACCCCTCTGATCTGTGTTAGTGTTTCCTGGGGATACTCTGTGTTACTGAAAGAGTTTCATGAGAAATCCTGTGTATTAGTTTCCTAGGGTGGCTGTAACAAGTTATTACAAAGTGAGTGGCTTAAAACAACAGAAATGTATTGTCTCACAGTCTAGAGACCAGAAGTTCAAATTTAAGGTGTTGCTGTTGTTGTTGTTATGTGCCGTGGAGTCGGTCCCGATTCATAGTGACCCTGTACAGGGTTTCCGAGGCTGTAAATCTTCAAGGTGTAGACAGAGCGATTTCTCTGAAGGCTCTGGAGGAAGCTCCCTTCTTGCCTCTTCCTAGCTTCTGGTTGTTGTTGAGTGCTGTTGGCTTAGTTTCAATGCATAGTAGCTTATACAGGGTTTCTGAGAGTGGATGGTGGGTTTGAGTCACCAACCTTGTGGTTAGCAATCCAATGTCTATCCTACAACCCAGGCCCGGTAATTCTTGGCGTTCCTTGTCTTCACTCCAGCCTCTGTCTTCACCGTGGCATAGTTATCTTCCCTCTGGGCCTCTCCAGCTCTGTCTCTTCTCCTCTGTTATAAGGATGTCACACAAATTGCAGTAGGGCCTACCCTACATGTTAACTTCATGACCCTACTTCCAAATAAGGTTACATTTACAGGCACTGGGGATTAGTTCCTGTGAATTCAAGTTAGTACCTCAATGTATCTTTTTATGGGGACACAGTTCCAATATGGTTACTATTACCATATTAAAAACTCTTCAAGTCCTTCAGTGGTGGTGGTAGTGGTGGTGGTGGTAGTGTTCTGTGGAGTCAGTTCCGACTCATCGCGACCCTTTACAGGGTTTCCAAGGCTGTAAATCTTTACGGGAGCAAAAACCTCATCTTTTCCCCGCAGAACAGCTGGTAGTTTCGAACTGCTGACTTGGAGGTTAGCAGCCTGGCTTGTAACCACTACGTTACCAGAGATGCTTGAAGTCCTTCAGTAAATAAATCTAATTTATAGGTTTAACAGAACATTTCCCAAACGTATTTGAAACCTCAGAACACTTCTTTTGCCTAACAACTATGAACATCTGTAGCTGGGGAGACACTGCCAGAGAAAAGTAATGGTAATGAATGCTCAAGACCCTTGGAAAGAGATCCCACCAGAACATAGATGTCTTTCTCAGTATTATCACATATAACAAAGGATTAAAAGAACTTGGCATTCACTTGACAAGTTTAGATGTGACTTTTTCAAATGGGTTTAAGAAAACCTAGCTAGGTCCACACTAGGGGTGTACAGAATTTGTGTAACAATTGAATGGGAGGAAGGTCCAAATGTTGAGGACAAGATTAGTCCACAGCATTTGAAGCTGGCTCAGAAAGTGTGTATAACAGCAACAACAAAAACACACAAGCAAATGGTTATGAAAAAAAAAAGCAATGTCATTTTCAATAAAAGAATACAAGGTGGCTTCAGAAAGTTGGTGAAAAATGGAATTAAAAGACTATGGAATTTTTCATGGACTTTTTGAAGACCCCTTGTACAGTAAATACAACTTGCAGATTCTGACTGAGGTTCTGTATGAACCATGTTTTGGTGGTTGCACTTTAGTCAAGAGAGTTGAGTTTTAGGAGCCTGCAGCCAGGAGTCACAAATGTGTATTTAGATAAAATGGGCTGGTCACCACCCATATGGGAATGACAGGAGAAGGGGAAAGGGTTGAATAGGTGTAGGAATTTGTGAAAAGCTGGGTGACCAGGTGGAAGAAATGGATGATGTTAAGCAGAAATCAGAGATGCTATATCATAAGGGTGGAGGAGTTCAACTATTTAGAACCTTGCTGAACGTTTTATTCAACTCTTCATTTCCCAATAATAATAATATTGTTGTTAAGTGCCGTCAAGTTGGTTCCGACTCATAGCAACCTGTATAGGGTTCCCAAGGAATGACTGGTGAGTTTGTACCAATGGACAGCCTTGCAGTTCAAACCAGCCTTGTGATCTAGTGCATTAAGCCTGTGCTTCTAGCCTGAGTTTGGGATTTAGCACAGAGACTATAAAAGCACCTTATGGGCAGTCATTAACCGGAGAGTAGCAAATTGGCAATTTGTCTGGAGTCAAGTGGAAAAGCACAAACTTTGGACCAAGAAAACCTGGAACCTCAACCCAGTTCTAACACCTACTGGTTGTGTGCGCTTACATTAGTTACTTAACCTCTGAAGCTTGGTTTTTTCATAGATAAAAGAATGGGGAGAATATCACCTGTTTCGTAGTTTGTTGTGAGCATCTTACATTTGCTGTTTTATTTAATCTTCAGGTGTATTATCCCCGTGATTGTACTTCTTCCAAGATAGATTTGTTTGTTCTTCTGGCAGTCCATGGTATTTTCAATATTCTTCACCAATAAACAGTCTATAGCACCTTTTATTTGACCCTAGAATGAACTATGAGATAGGTACTATTTCAGGTGAGGGATGTTAATTGCTGGGAGTTGGTTCCAACACAAGACAACTCCCATGTATGAGAAAGAAGCATCTAGTTCTGCCGTATCTTCATGGTCACGGGGATGCTTGAGTCTATTGCTGCAGCCAACCTAGTGGGTTCATCATGGATCAGGTGTGATCCATAGGGTTTTCGCTGGTTAATTTTCATTATAAGAGTGCCAAACTTTTCTTCTTAGTCTGTTTCAATTTGGAAGCTGTCCACCATAGATAATGCTGTATTTCGAATATCAGCATTTGAAATACCAGTGGCATAGCTTCCAGCATCACAGCAACACACAAGTTAACATTGACGACAAACTGAAAGATGTGTTAAGTGAGGAATAGAAACTCAATGCTATTATACTCTATTATATCTTGCCTGCTTTTACTTCCTTAAGTGACAGAGCTGAAATCTTAACCCAGGTGTGTCTTATGTCAATGACCATGATCTTCACCAGTAAACAATATTGCAGCCCATTCAAGGCTCCCAGAGGACCCAGCGTTGAGACTGTTGAACCAGGGTTGGGGCCAGGAAGAACTGTGGAGTTCTTCTGAGTGACTGGAGATGCTAATCTGAGGTGGGATTTAACAAATGGGGAAGAGAAGATAGATTCTGTGATTTATGGTGCCATCAAGTTAGTACCGACTCATAGCAACCTTATGCTCAACAGAACGAAACACTGCCCGGTTCTGGGCCAACCTCACAATTATTGTCACACATGAGTCCATTGATGCTGCCACTTTGCCTCACTAGAGGTCTTCCTCTTTTTCTCTGACCCTCCACTTTACCAAATATGATATCCCTCTCCAGTGACTGGTACCTCCTGACAATATGTCAGAAGTATGAGAGACAAAGTCTGGCCATCCTGGCCTCCAAGGAGCACTCTTTGCTGCACTTATTCCCACACTGATCAATTTGTTCTTTTGGCAGCCTATGGTACTTTCAATATTCTCCTCCAACACCATAACTCAAAGGCATCAATTCTTCTACGGTCTTCCTTATTCACTGTCCAGCTTTCGCATGCATATGAGGTTATTGAAAATACCATGGCTTGGGTCAGGCACACCTTAGTCCTCAACTTGACATCTAGTAGAGAACAATCTGTAGATGGCTTTCCACAGAGAGTTGATTCAAGATTCTCATGGTATCTGGGAAACAAGAATTGGAGAAGCTAGCTGGACGATTGCTGGGCAGGCTGCTTTCTTTAGGGGTAAAGACTGTACTCCAAGCAGCTTCAGTGATTAACTAGAGAAGGGCTCTTCTCCAACTGGAAAAGCCACTGTGACATAGATAACCATGTGGAGTAAAACCAATGACCCAGCAAGTTGTTGTTAGGTGCTGTCAAGTTGGTTCTGACTCCAGTGACCCTGTGTACCACAGCATGAAACACGCCAGGTCCTGAGCCATCCTCACAATGGAGGCTGTGTTTGAGCCCATTGCTGCAGCCACGGCGTCGATCCATCTAGCTGAGGGTCTTCTTCTGTTTTTGTTGACCCTCTACTTTTTATAAGGAGCTCTGGTAGTGTAATGGTAATGAGGCGACCTGCTAGCCTCAAGGTCAGCAGTT
>NW_006408679.1:7301243-7303449 GCF_000296735.1 Chrysochloris asiatica | reverse complement strand
GTAAATATTTACAGTATTGGAAACCCTGTATAGGGTTGGAATTGGGTTTGGTTTTGGGGTTTGGCTACTTTATCAAGCATGATGTCCTTTCCCCAGAGACTGGTTTTTTCTTTGCCAACACCATAATTGAAATGCACCAAGTCTTGGGTTTGTGTTATTCATTGCTGAGCTTTTTTTTTTTTTTTTTTTACATATGAGGTAATCAAAAATAACTATGGCTTGGGTCCAGTACACTTTAGTGACATCTTTGCTCCTTGACACTTCACAGAACTCTTTTGCAAAGATTTTCCAATGCAGTACGTTGCTTGATTGCTGTTTCTAGGGGTGGTAATTGTGTATCCAAGAAAAAGGGAACTCTTGACAACTTGACAACCCAAACAAGTAGACAGACTGATGTCTGGGGTTCCGGGGAGGGAGCCAGCATGTCACAACTGTCTTGATTGGCTAATGGTGAAAAGAGCTAACACATTCTGATTACAGACTCAGTATTAAACACTTTTCATAAATTAATCCATGGGACTCCTCCCAACAGTCCCATAAGATAGGTTCTAGTATTTTCTCTATTTTACAGTTGGAGAAACTGAGGCAAAGAGTGCCAAGGGTAACATAGCTAGCAAGTAACAGAGATTGTTGTTGCTTCAAGTAGATTCTGATGCATGGCGACCCCATGTGTGTTAGAGTAGAACTGGGTTCCGAAGTACATTGCCACGCCTTTCATCTGAGGCACCACTGGGTGGGCTAGAAACTCCAACATTTCAGTTAGCAGCTGCACCACCCAGGGATTCCACACAAAGGACAAAGTGTGTAAAAATGTTCTGTAGAGCAGGAAATGCTACCCAACTATAAACAATTAGCAGGGGAGGGGGATAAAACCAATCTAATAGCTTTGTTTTTGTTTTTAGGCATTTCAAGCCATTATAGCAAAATGGACTTTATAGGAGGTTTAGTACATGTCTGTTCCCAAATGCAATGGGGTTGGGAGAACTGCCCAGAGGGTCCAGAATTGCCCTGGCTGGTGTCACTCCCCCATATCCTAACAGGGTGGCTGCAGAGACGCTCTTGTTAGGGGCTGCCCCTGGGAGGGAGGGTCACATGGCTGGTGGTGGGGTAAGGTAGAAGCAGGAGTCAGGGCTGAGAGAGATTACAGGAAGGAGCTGGACATGGGAAGACAGTGCTTACCTACTGGAGCCGAAGAGCTCTTCAAGACCATCTGCTTTGCTCTCTCACTGGACAGGTGGGGGAATGGGGTCTGGAGAGGTCACCCCAAGACCCAGCGGCAACTCCAAGCTGGGCTCCAAAGTCCCTGACTCCTGCTCTTCTCACACCAGGTTACCTTCCAACTTCTCTGCTTCTTCTAACCTTTCCCAGGCTTTCCATTTCCCTAAGTGAAACCATTTTCTCCCAGCCACAGTGGAGGTTCGAGCCAACAAACTTTATGATCCATCCAGACTTACCTCTCCAGTCCCATTTCTCTCCTCTTTCGTCAGCCTGCTCCCTACCCCTACCCCAAACACTTACTACAGAAAACAACTCTAATTCCCACCAACTCTCTTTTCTTCCCTGCTGGACACTACTGCCTTGTGGCTGGCTTTTCTGGCCAGGGCCAGGTGCCCTGAGCTCCCCTCACTTAGTTTGTAGCTTTTGCTTACCAACCCTTGCCTCTCACTGGACCGGAGAGCACAGACCAGCCTGCCACATTACAAGTCTTAATAAATATTTATTGAAGAAATGGGGTCTATAATATTTCTTACAGGCACCAAGCCGAAAACATTCATCTTACCTAACTCCCTCATTAGTGTATCAAGATGGTAGATCGGGTAGACGTGCCCTGAGGAGCTAAGTCAATAACAACACAGAATACCGGGCCAAGCAGGCTTAGGGGATGGTGCTGGAACTCTAAACAGCATATAAAGAAATACTTAGAGGATTGGAAGACTTACAGCTAATGGAAATTGTAGGAGAATCAAGAAATCCATTGTTTCCTAATTCAAGACACTCAGCTATTCCCGGAGCCGCCATCTTGGGAGAGAACAAGTTGGAGAAGGATGAGAGCAGCCACGAATGCCTGACAGAACCGAGGAGAAACAGGTGTGGACATTCTTTTCTTTTCTTTTTTTTTGGTATCTGTCCATTGTTTATTGGTCTCTCGCTGACTGTGCACCTCCATTCTGGTAACTAGAGGAGATACTTGAGTGAATGGAAACCC
>NW_006408679.1:7244873-7298176 GCF_000296735.1 Chrysochloris asiatica | reverse complement strand
AGAAGGATATCATGTTTGGTAAGATGGAGGGTCAGAGAAAAAGAGGAAGACCCTCAACGAGATGGATTGGCCAGGCGGCAGCATTGATGGACTCAAGTGTGGCAACAGTAGTGAGGTTGGCCTAGGATCTGACATTGTTTCATTCTGCTGTGCATAGGGTCACTATGAGTCGGTGCCGACTCAATGGCTCCTAACAACAACAACAACTCCCTCAAGTTCTATTCCATCCACTTTGCCCCCAACCCTTTCCGTGTGTGCCGGTGATTAGTGGTTGTTCTCTATGGTCTTGGAGGATCAGAGGTAGGGCTTGGATCTGGACGTGCTGATGAATTCTCAGCATGGCAGATTGGTGGGTCCTGTTTAGGTGTCACAGTGGTTAAGCAATAGTTTGGT
Source organism: Chrysochloris asiatica (assembly GCF_000296735.1). Classification (NCBI taxonomy): domain Eukaryota; kingdom Metazoa; phylum Chordata; class Mammalia; order Afrosoricida; family Chrysochloridae; genus Chrysochloris; species Chrysochloris asiatica. The sequence continues at coordinate 7,297,783 of NW_006408679.1, read as the reverse complement.
GGATTGAATCCACCAGTTGTTACCAGGGAGAAAGATACGGCAGTTGGCTTCTGTTAAAATTGTTCTTGTTAAGTACCATTGAGTCAGTTTCAACTCAGACTGGCCTTGTATGGTTTTTCTGAGGAGCAACTGGTGGGTTTCAACTACCGACCTTTTGGTTAGCAGTCCAGTGTTTATCCTATAGCACCATACCAGGACCTTGGAAAAACCCCAAAGGCAGTTCTACTCTGCCCTGCAGGGTTGCTATGATTCAGAACAGACTTGATGGCAATGGGCAGGGTTTGACATCTCCCTGGGTGGCACACAGTTAAGTGCTTGGATACAAGTGATAGGCTGGTGGTTCAAATCCATCCAGAGGTGCCTCATGCTTCAGAAACAATTGGACTGCAACTGACAGCTGATGATGCACCTCTGGCCACCTAAAACTTAACAGTATTGGTTCCCAGGGAGGTTTTCCAGCCCAGAGTGGAGAAAGTACATTGGCAGCATTAACTTTTACCGTCACACTCCGGGCCGTCTCTGTGAAGGCTGCTCTCAGGAGCCCTGTTTTTTCTGCTATACCAAGTGTCTTCACTGTGGACTTTTCCCTTTAGCATCGCAGAAACATATGGACATTCACTTTTATGCTTTCAATCCAAAATGGACAGTAAAATTAGGGAAGCAGGTTAGTATTAATCTATGGAGCTACCTGTGGAGATGACATGCGTCCTTCGGAATCCTGAGGGAAGTTTTGGAGCAGACCATTCAGAAGAGCCTTGTCTGTTTTCCCTGATCAGAGAAGTTCTGGTAGCATCAGAAAAGGGACAGTGGGCCGATGCCCAATGGACCTAGGATTGAAAACTCCCGTTTGCGTAGAAACCATAAGACAGAAGTCAGGGAAGGGCTCCTGAGGAGGAGGTCCAAGGGTAGAGCACGTTTTCAGCCTATCAGCTTTGAGGAGCTCCAGACAGGCTTCACCTGTAAACAGATTTCTGGTGGTAGTGCTTTGCTTTATGCAGATCAGGGTTTACAGTGCATGTCCCCATGTAAGCAGGCCTAGCTCATTACCCACGTGACACCTCCCTCATGCTAGGCAACAAGGTGGATAGCAGCTTGCTTCCTATGCGTTGGGTGCTGGACTAATACCAGCTATCGTCTTTACTACAGCCCAGTGAGGTAGGCAGATGTCAACCAGTTGCTCAGTCAGCATCTATTCATGGCGACCCCACATATGTCAGAGCAGAACCGTGCTCCTCAGGTGATTGTTTGGAACCAGATTGCTAGGCCATTCTTTTGAGGCACCTCTGGGTGGATTCGAACCACTAACCTTTTGATTAGCAGGCAAGCACACTAGTCATTTGCACCACTCAGGCACTCCTGGTAGAGGTAAACCAGCTCTCCATTCCAAAGTGCGTGCTCTTCAATGATACCATGCTGCCTGTTGAGAAGGCAGGGGAAGCTGTTGGATGGATAGGGTGGGGGTAGTGGGGCCAGGACTGCCTTTCCCTGCTGGGGATGGAGGGAGGAGCCCTTGGACCTCGCTGGCTGTGGCCCATGAGCCTTTGCATTTGAATTCTGACCGTCCAGGGCGTGCTGTGTGGCCAGGGACAAACTATTTCTGCAGGGATTGGAAACAGCCTGCACCTGTGCCAGCTGCTGCACCTGGTATAATTAGGTGGGAAAGGTTCTATAGGTTCCACACTAGCAAATGAAAAAAGTTCCAAACTTGCAATGAAAAAAGCTACATGATAGTGAAGTGTGAAGGTGCCCTGTGACTTCTGCGGTTGTTTATGAGGAAGCAAGGCAGCCAGGAAACTGCCGCTCTGCTACAGCTCTGTGAGACAGATAGGTGGGCAGACACTTCCTCCTGGATCCCAGGAGCAGCCTTTGGGGCCTCAGCTGTGGGATCCTGAACACGCTCCTGAATGTATACCCTGTTCCCAAAAGGAAGATGGTTCTCCCTCACGTTCCACATCTCTAGAGTATCAATTCCCAGAGCGGTCCCATTTGTTCTTGTACCTATTCAATTCTGAGGTGATGCAGAAGTGATCACGTTTAGTCAGACCCAGAAGGCTTGAGAGGATTTGTAAGTGTGAAGAGTCAGAATTGTGCTGGGAATAGGAGTGCTACATAAGATAAGGTAAGGGATGCTGCCAGGTTGACTGACTCATGCCCCATAGGGATTTTAATGGCTGAATTTTCAGAAATAGATTGCCAGTTCTTTCTTCTGAGGAACCTCTGGGTGAAATCAAACTTCCAACCTTTTAGTTGCTAACTGCTTATACCACTCAGGGAGTTTATAAAAAAATTAAAAAGGAGAATACCTTAAGCAATACAATGAGACTCTGAAGTGTCTACAAACTAAAGGATTGAAGGGAGACTCGGGTGCTTTGGTGAGACACTATCAAACATTACAATGACGCGGGCATTTTCTTCCTTCCAAATAGCTATGTGGTACAACAGTTAACACAATTTGCTGCTAACTTAAAGTTTGGAGGTTTGAGTCTACTCAGAGACACCTCTTAAGAAAGGCCTGGCAATTTACTGTAAAAAAACTGAGCTGTTGAAAATCCTGGGCAGCACAGTTCTACTCGGACACACACGTGTTGTGGACTGGGTGTCGCTGACTGTTGTGTGGTTTCTTCCTACCAGCCTTTATTCTTAGAACAATGTTGACACTAATTATCTGATGCACCAGGGTAAGTCAGAAAGTATTGCTACTAGGGTTCCATTCATGTGTACAGGATTATTCCAAACAAAACGTGTTTAAATGTCTCTGTGATCAGTGGGTGGCTGCAGACAAGTTCTCTTAGTATTACATTTGTCTGGGTCTCATTATTTACTTAAAAAACAAAAAGGATACAATCAAAACAGTGGATTCTGAGAAAATCTGCTAGACCAATTAAATTCAAGGCAGAGATGTTAGCTCAGAAGTTTATGGTGACTGTTTTTCAGGATTCCCAAGGGGTCAGCTTGATAGATTTTTCTCAAAGGATACAGTATGATCACAAGGGATTATTAGGAAAGAGTTTTAAGGAGATGGAAAACTGCCTTGGTGAGAAGAAGGCCAGGAAATTTGCATAGAGGAATTTTTTTTCCCTCAAGACAATGCAGCTGCTGTTCCTTCTTTGAGGGTAGAAAGTGATGTTCTAGGAGAATTTCATGGAGAAGCCTTACTCCATCCACCCTGCAGCCCTGATCTTGAGACTTCAGACTTCTTATTTCCAAAAGTTAACATTGGAAAGGAATGTCACCCTGAGTACCCTCGAGGAGGCCCAAACTGCCACGTTGACAAGGTGTGAATGGAAGACGGAGTCCTGGTGTGATGCTGCGGGAATAAACACTGGACCATAAGGTCAGTTTGAACCACAAGGTCATCGGTTCAAACTCACCAGCCACTCCTCAGAAACTCTATACAGGGTCACTATGAGTTGGAACCAACTCAATGGCTCTTAACAACAACAACAACAAATGCAAGAGTACAGAATTCTTCAAGGAAGGAGTACAGAGAAGGAAATACCACTTTCAGAAGTGTATAGACTAGGTGGAGGATATGCTGAGAAACAGTTACTTCACATGTTGAATTTTGTAAAGGTTTCTACGGTTTTATAGGAATATTTGACTCATCCTTGTACATGTTATCCGGGTTGAGAGGCATCCCCCATGTCTCCTGGGTTGGCAGGCTCCCTTTGGAAGGGAGAACTTTTCCTGGAAGGACAGTGTTTCTGGGGCCCCAGACACAGCCCACACACCTCTCTTCAACAGCCCAGGGGAAAATAAGGTAATAGCTGAGACACCCACTACATGTCTGTCAGTCTGTCCTATTGTGGTGGGATGCTGGAAGCTATGTGACCAGTATTTCAAATTACCAGCAGAATCAGCCATGGTGAACAAGTTTCAACAGAGCTTCCAGACTAAGACAGACTAGGAAGACAGGTTTGGTAGTCTATTCCCAAAAATAAGACAATGGAAACCTTACAGATTGTAACTTAATGCTTGTTTTGGCCATGTCATTAGGAGTCAGCTGCAGGAGGAGGACATCATGTTTGGTGACATAGAGGACCAGCGAGGATGAGGGAGAGTCACGGTGAGATGGACTGACCCAGTAGCTATCTCAGGCCTGCGGCTGTGAGGATGACATCAGATCCGACAATGGTCACTTCTATAAAGTCGCCCTGAGCTGGAATCTGATGTTTCTGTGGTCAGTGGATGGCTGTAGACAAGTTCTCTCAGTTATACAATTGGCTTGGTCTCATTAGTATCTTAAAAAAAAAAAAAAAAGTCCAATCAAATCAGTGGCTTCTGACAGGGCTTGTTACAAAGGTGTGCAGGTGGCAGGATGAGGCCATTGCTAAGTGAAGTTAGACTCACTAAACTCTGTCATCTACATGCCCAGCATCACTGCTTAGCACGTGTCACATGGGAGACTGCAGCACCCGGTCCTTAGTCTTAGTCACATCCATCACGCAGAAGCATCGACACTACTCCCCCGTCCCACCCCCCCAACTCCACTCCGCTACCACAGCCATGCTCTTGCTGCCACTTTCTTTTTAAGTTTTAATCAGTCTCTGTCAAGAAATAATATGGCTTGATCAAGCTTCCAGCTCCCACGGCTCTATCAGCATAGCAATTTTATGGATTGGGAGTTTTGTTTATATTTGGCTAGAATCTATAGGAGGAAAGGAAGCAACAACTCTGTAGACCAACATATATTTGAAGAGACACTTCAGGATTTGGGTGTTTTTTTTGTTTTTATCAATCTTTTTCTTAGAAATAACCTCCATTGGGCACTACAAGCCAAAATAAGAAAAAGCCAGTGCCCATAAAATTGATTCCTGTCCTGGTGTAGCACTGTAGGATAATCACTGGACTACTAACCACTAAGTCAGCAGTTCAAACCCACCAACAACTCAAGATGGGAACCAACTTGATGGCACTTAACAACATGGTGACCCCATATGTGTCAGAGTAGAACTGTATTCCATAGGATTTTCAATGTCTGATTTCTTGGAAGTAGATTGCCAGGACTTTCTTCTGAGGTGCCTCTGGGTAGATTCGAACCTCCAAACTTTTGATGAGAACTTAAGTGCTTAACTGTTTGTACCACTCAAGGACTCTTCTGGTTACCATAAGACCAGCCCAAGAGGAACATAGACCAAAGATTCCTAAGGCAGGAGGGGAGAGCAACCTGTGGGTTACGAAGCCAGCTTCCTGGCTTTGCAAGACAAAATGAAGGGGGGCAGGGATCCAACCTCCCATGTTACCTGGAAGCAACATGTGTTTGGCAAAAATTATTTCTGTTTTGGAAAATAAAAGTGTGGCCAAGTTTGGGAGTTGAGGGAGGGGCAACAGTGTTAATAGTTACCTGCGGAGGGACTCAGAACTGGGATACATTGTTCAATGAACCTTTGTAAAAGGCTGAAACAAGACATCCCCTTGGCTACTGTCTCCACCACGAGATAATGTATTTGCACACATTCTGATCGTTTGAAAATAACAGGATTTATCCAATGCCATAGACCCAGGTAACAGACCATGAATACAAATACTGATGAAACATCACCAAGGACAGCACAGCGTACATTAACTCTACTTTTTGAAGAAAGTTCCAGAAAGTAGAGGCTGCCTGAGTCTTTCCTTTCCTTTTCCACTGGGACTGTCATACCCCACTCTAGTGTTGCTTTGAGTAGGGTTGTTCAGATACAGGAAGATTATCCAGTGTCGTGGGGCTCTCCCCTTAGGGCATCTGTTCCTTCCCGCAAAGGCAGGAGGCCTGGGTGCCCTTTCAGTAGTGGGACATAGACTCCCTGCAGAGGCCAAGCCATCCTGATCTGGAGCCCAGAGACAGTTTAAGCAGATTTTAGAAGCAAATTTACATAATGTGACATGCTTTCAAGGAGGCAGGTAGTACTCATAACATAATCAGTGGGATATGAATGGAATTGTCCCACGTGGTACAGCACGGAGACACACTAATGCCTTCATCCAGGGAGTTTCCCCGGCCCCTTTCTTCTGCCGAGATCTCGCCATGTTCCCGAGTCTCTCTGCAGGCACTGTTCCTATGGTCTGTCAGCCTCACTGCTGAGTCCGAGATGGACAGTGTGAATCACCGTCCATGGAGAGAACTTAGAAAACGTGCCCCAGCTCTAGCCTTCTGTCGTCTCACTCCAAGGTCCAAGGGTCCTGCCCCCCAGCGGGCAGCAGACTTGGCATTTTGCCTGGTTAAAGGTCTTCTTCGATTAGAGGGATCTCTGTAAGAGAAGAATGTGGTCACAAGCTTGGTACATAGAGAACTACTGCAAATCATCTACAATTAGGAACTCCACTAAAATACCTATGTAAGCAAGGTGGCTTGGTAGGATAAAGACTAGACTGCAAACCACAAGGTTGGTGGTTTGAGCCTACCAGCTGCTCCGTGGGAGAAAGCTAAGGCTTTTTGCTCGTTAAAAAAATAGATTTACAACCTTAGAAACCCTATGTTGTTGTTGTTAAGTGTTGTCAAATTGGTTCCAACTCATAGAGATACTGTATAGAGTTTCCAAGGAGGAGCTAGTGGGTTTGAACAGCCAACCTTGTGGTTTGCAGTCTAGTGCTGACCCTATAGCGCTACAGCAGGAGTCCCAGAAACCCTATACAGGGTCACTATGAGTCGGCACTTAACAATGATAGTAACGAACTATTTATAAATCAAAAACCCAAACCCTAGAGTTGATTCTGGTTCATGGAGATGCCATGTGTGCAGAGTGGACCAGAATTATGAAGTTTTCTTGGCTGCCATCATTTTGGAAATAGATCTCCAAGTCTTTTTTCCATGGTGCCGTAGGGTGGGATCAAACCACCAACTTTTAGGTCCGTAGTTGAGTGCAAACTGTTTGCACCACTGAAAATCAAAACTAAACCCACTGCCATTGTGTCATCTCTGACTCATAGTGACCCTTTGGGACAGAACAGAGTGGCTCTTCAGTGGTTTCCAAGACTGTAAGTCTTTACGGGAGCAGACAGCTTCATCCTTTTCCCTTGGAAAAGCTGGTACATTTAGTTAGCAGCCTGGTGCTTAACACATGGTGTTAACAGAACCTAAAATATATATACACTTCCTGAAATTAGGGTGGATGTGTGTGAAGAAAATGTTAAAAAAATCAGTTCATAAATCATCTCCCCCATACAACGTATTTCTGCTGGAAAACAACAGTCATCCACCCAGTCCATACAACACACTTAGGTTTTAGCCGTCTGTCCTAATGACCATGCAAAATTCAAGAATGAAGAAGCTGCACTGCAGAAAAGGAGCTCTGTGAGGAACCAGGGAGTCTCTGTGTCTGAATCATTACCATCTTTGACTATCGATACCAACTGGAAGTGTGGTTCATGCATTCCCCACCCCCACCCCCAGGTAACAGAGCTCTGCTTGCTCCCATGCATTTCTTCTCCCACTTGACTCTGAGCCACAATTTGCCTTTCCTTGGGCTAGGTGCACGTATCCTTTCTGTTTCACGTCTGGTAAAAATAGCTGATATGGACACTAGACGTTCTCAGGGGACTGGGTGATGAGGGCTCTTGGTTGGGACCTGGTGCCCACATCTACACTTTTCCAGTCCTAGTGTGGCACTCATTGCAGGATAATGCACTAGACTGCAAGGTCACTTTGAACCTCGAGGTCAGCGGTTCAGACTCACCAGCTGTTTCTCGGAAACCCTATCTATATAGGGTCGCTATGAATCAGAACTGACTCAACAGCACTTAACAACAACAACAACAACATGTGCTCTTCTGTTCCTAAGCTTCACTTTCACAAGTCCTTCCTGGTTAAGGTAAAAAGGAGAAAAACATTCTGGATCACACTGATGCTACATAAACAAATTGCATGTCTTTCTACTCTGGGTAGCTCTGTGTCCTTTTGTGCCTTCTGAAACTTCAGCTAATGGGCTCATTATCTGTGAGTTGATGATCAGAGCTTCCAACTGGTTCACTTTGGTTTGAGTCCCTGCTGAGAATTTACCTCCTTAAAATGTAGATTCTGATTCAGTATATCTGGGGTGGAAAGGAGAATTCTCAGCAGGGGCATGAACTGGAATGAACTAGTTTGAAGTCCTGGTGTTGATCACTAGGCCAATGGTCTCTAGGTTTCTACACTTGGAGAGAGAAAGCAGACATTTAAGCTGAGCCCCTGGGAAACAGCTGATCAGACTGTGTGCGGTGGGGCAGGGGGGAGCGCTGTGCATTGTCCGAGGTAGGCGCTGCTGTGTTTGCAGGAAGGGCTTGGGCTTGGGCTTGGGAGCACACACTCACCATCTGCGATGTCAATGCCTGGGCTGGTGGATGCCACCTCTCCGGCTGTGCTCCCCACGGTGTCAGGGTTGGCAGCAGCGGGCCGGGTACCCCCTGGGCACGTGGGAGGGGTATAAAGACTCTGGAGCAGCTCAGAGGAGCCTGAGGCGCTGTCACAGGTTTCTGACCCCTCAGGGCCTGTGTCCATGTCCGCTGAGCCGGGGTACGCTGGGGGGCTCTGGTCGTCCACGGGTAAGGGGCAGCCCTGGCCCATGGAGGCCAGGTACCCGGGGCCTAAGGCACTCAAGCCACCACTCACGGCCTCGTCATAGGATGGGAGCATGACAGGCACGCCGTCCACCACCACGAAGTCAGGGTCACTGCTGGAGCTCCTGGGAGGCCCTCTGCCATGAAGGAAAGCAGCACCAATGTATCAGACAGCCCCAGGATTGGGTCCCCAGTGCTCCCCACCTCTGTGGCTCATTTCCAAGCCCTCTCTGGTAGGTGGTACTCTTTCCCTCCCCTCTTGCCTCTCCCCTCCACTTTGGCTCGTCCCTGTGGCCTCTGAACTCTGCTGTCTCTTCATTCTTCCCTCCTCATTGCTCTGACCTCTGGGCTTGACCACGTGGCCCATTCCAGCAATGCATGCCGGTATGTGTCCACAATGCCCGGCAGGAAGACTGACAGCACTGTCGGAAGCATAGGGAACTGTCCACAAGGACAGGCTGTGTTAGCTTCTTCGTCATTTTCTGCTGACGTGTAAAAGTTACCTAATTTTCAGTTGTGGTAGAACGATAATGAAGCAACAACAAATGAAAGCTTTGTCTTCCATTTCCTAGAGGGTTTCCACACTACTGCCTTCAAGAATCTGGACTCACCTCCAACTCTCTATTCAACAAGCATTTTCACCTGTGCTGGTCCCTGGGCGGTACAAGTGGTTCATGCACTCAACTGCTAAAGGAAAGGTTGGAGGTTTGAGTCCAGTCAGAGGTGCCTCAAAATAAAGAAGCAGGTGAAATACTTTTGGAAAATCAGCCACTGAAAATCCTGTGGAGCACAGTTCTGCTCTGACACACATAGGTTGTCGTGAGTTGGAGTTGATATAATGGTAGGAGGATTCCAGAGAGTAGCTGAGAAGTGGACCGATTATTTCATGTAGGTGGTCCCCGACATGAGCACCAGCAGTCCCCTGGCCTTGCCACTTGGGTTTTCAACACCTGCTGGCTTTGACTCAAGTGTGCTTGATGGTAAAGCCCAAGCTCCAGCCAACACCACCAAAGGAATACTAAGTAATCACATGGACTTGGTTTCTTTGCTGGGAACTGGTGCTAAGTGATGTGATCAGAAGGTACAATATCAAGAACAGAAGAATCCCCAGTTGGTGGGCAGGCTCTGAATCACTATGTACCAATTGCAGTGGCTCCAAACTTTGAATAAAGGGAAATGTGTACATCTTGACATTTGACATGGAGGTAAAACACCCAACTTTGCTTCTAACACTTGAGGGACAGTTTCAAGTCCACTGACTTTTGGGAATGTCTTACAAAGGCTTACAGATTATGGTGGGGATTCCTTGTCCCACAGTTCTTAAAGGTTACCCAGAGAGGGAGAGGAGACCCTAAGGCCATGTACCACGGAAGGTTGGAGGCAGGGAGGGAAGAGGACATTGGGAATATTGCAGTTGAGCTCATTCTGAGTCAGACTCTTCTTTCTTCCTTAGTCTGCCAGAAGCAAATTCAGAAAAGATCCTGGACGAGCTGAGCTGAGTTCCTGCTTCCCCTGGTCACTCCATCATCTTATGCCAGCCTCTTTTCTTCATATACGACACAAGCACCCAGGCCAGAACAGCTAGATGGCTCTTGTCCCCATTTCTCCCCATCACCAGCTCTCCTATGACCCAGCCGCTTCTCCTCCACTACACCCCACCCGTCACGTCAGTTCCCGCTTCCCACGCTCCAGCAGCCACCCATTCTTGGCTTGTCCGTTAGCATCTTATGTGGATGTTGTTTTAGTAGAACGGATCCATAGGGTTTTCTTGGCTGTAATTTTAACAGAAGTAGATGGCCAGGTCTTTCTTCTACAGTATACCTGGATGGGTTTAAATTACCAACCTTTAGATTAGCAGTGAAGCAGAAACCGTGTACAATAACCAGGGACCTTTATTTGGATACATGAGGCCAACGTTTCCAAAACTAGTAGAGACCAACGTAAGATGATATATACACAAGGGATAAAAATCAAGTGAAAGGTTTTGAGAATATTTTTTAAAACATTCTAATATTTAGTTACTATTTTGGAAAGTTTTCTTCCACGTATATGTAGAGCAACAGCTATAGGGACACTGAAAGTCTCCAAAACCAAAAACCAAACCCATTACTGTCCAGTCCCTTCTGACTCATAGTGACCCTACAGGACAGATTCGAACTACTCCATGGACTCCCGGTGTGGCACTGTAGGGTCAGAACTGGACTCGGAACCACAAGGTCAGCAGCTGAAACCCAACAGTTGTTCCTCGGAAATCCTACACAGGGTCACCATGAGTCAGAACTGACTTGACGGACGGCACTTAACAATAACACAACATAGGGTTTCCAAGGCTGTAATCATTATGGAGCAGGTGGTGGCTTCAAACCTCTCACCTTTCAGTTAACAGCCTAGCGCTTGGCCACTGTACCACCAGGGCTCCTTGAAAATACTCCAATATATCACGGTTACTTATTTCTATACTACCATAGGCCATCTTTAGATATTATAGTGGTTTAGTGATAGACCATGGTTTCTTGATTAATACATAAGATTCCTGGTGTGGCCTGTGGGATAAAGCACTCGATTGCAAGGTTGGTTTGAACCACAAGGTTGGTGGTTCAAACTCCCCAGCCACTCCTTGAAAATCTTATACAGGGTTGCTATGAGTTGGAACCAACTCGACGGCACTTAACAACAACCACACGATGCTGTAGGCTGAGAACAGGTTTAAGGGAAAGGTGGGTGCTGGAACCCAACAAGAGCTTGGTTGAAGCTTAGATGGCACTGACACAGAAAGTGGTCCCAACTCCAGCTGGGAGAGGGGGGTGTGTTTGGGTTGTGATGTGCCGGCTCTGCTGTCAGGCTGAGAACAATGCTGAGTGAGGGGAGGCCCCAGTGGGAACAAGACGGCTCTGAGAAGGTGGGCAGTGACTGTCCTCAGTACCTTGCCCCATTTCCCTGCTCCAGCACCTTCCAACTCATAGGGCTGTTAATGGCCGGAACTGACTGAAAGGCACTTAGCCACAAAACAACCTCCTTGCAGTTGCAGGAGACACATTTGAATTTTCCTGGAGGGAAGGGAGGAAAGTAATTAATTCTGGGGCCTTTCCTCAACTAAGCAATTTTCAGGGGGCTGCATAAGGAATGGGGGGGGGTGCGCTAGACAGTTCCTGTGGGCAAGACCACCGTCTTCTGAAGCAGTAGGTCCTGAGATGGGAAGTACCTTCCATGGCCAAGAATCCAAGACAATAATAATTATTCCTTTGTAAAAGACAGCTCATGTCAGCGACACCCAGCTAGTATTCTGTGAGGTTCCGGTCTCCCAACCTCTTTACTGCTTTCTAACTGCTTTCCACCTCCAGGAGCAGCGTCTGCCCCCAGTGGTGTTGGGTGATGCGGTCAGCCCTGGAGCGGGAGCCTCAGACCTGCCTGCCTACGCGAGGGCACAGCCAATTCCCGCTTGTTGAAGGCACCTATGAAGACAGTCTGTGCCGCCAGGAGGGTGGGGACAACCTCTGCACATTCCACACTCAGCTTCGGGCTGCAAGTGCACCCTCACCATCCCCCTCCTGAGTCTCCACCCCAAAGTCTTCCCTCCCTCCTAAGAACTCCCACCACACACTTTGTATTCTGAGAGATTCCCTAACTGTTTTATCCTCCCCGGGGGGTGGTAAGCTTGTTGGAACATAACTGCAGGCACTTGCGCAAGCAGAGGTAAAGGGGAATGGTGGTGGTGGGCAGGGCCCAGTATACAGCCTGCAACCCTGACTCTGTGCTCCCCTCTTCATACCCCACAATGCTACTAGCCCAAGAACAGGAAACTGAGGGAGGGGAGGAGGGAAAAATTAGGAAATGAGAGCTGTCTCCAGTTTGGTGTTAAGCTTCCAGACACCTTATCATCCCAGGGGAAGTGGTTCTAATTTTCTCTGCTATTCTCCTTCAGGATCACCATTGGACTGCTAATTGCAATGTCTGCAGTTCAAACCCATATCTTGCTCCTTGGAAACCCTATACAGGGTTGTTATGAGTCAGTACTGAATTGACTGCTCTTAACAAGAATAATAACACCAACATTCCCTTTAAAACCATCAGTTGCCATCATGTCGACTCTGACCCATGGCAACCCCATGTGTGTCAGAGTAGAACCATACCCCATAGGGTTTTCAGAGACTGATCTTTGGAAGTAGGTTGCCAGGCCTTTTTTCTGAGGGGCCTCTGGATAGATTAGAACCCCAACCTTTTTGTTAGCAGCCAAGTGCTTAGCTGTTTGTGTCATGGAGGGCCCATTCTCCCTTTAATCAAATTTATGTCTTCTCTCTTCACTACATCAGGGGGCTGCATGGAGCCAGATGTGTGCAGATATGGGTGCCAAGGCCCCAGCACTGACCTGGGGGGGAAGTGGGCCTTGAACTTGGTCTGGAACATCCTGGCCAGGATGACAAGCAGCAGTACCAGCAGCACACTGGTCGCTGTGAACGCCACGATCTTCCACGTGGTCAGGAGGGTCTCATGGGTGCTGGGCCACATTTGCTCTGCCACGAAAGAGAACAAGACTGCGAGTGAGGCTCACAGACCAGGCCGGCACATAGGCTTCCTGTGTGCTTGTTGACTGGGTCTATCCGGCACCCACAGCACACCCCCCTGGCCCCCAGGGCTTAAAAAGATACGAGTTGGCACATGTGACTTCACACTGGGATCCTGGCCACCTGCATGTTCATATTGCAGACCAGGTGTGAACCTGGAGCGGGGCTAAATGTACCTGCTTTGGGAAAAAGAATGAACAGGGTATTTCTCTCCTGAGATGGACCAAGAGCTGGGGGAGAGGGAAGCTGGGAATATTCTGGTAGGTATTATTGGTTGTGGTAAAGCACAGTGAGATGAGAAAAGGGACAGAGGGTGAGGCAGATGTGTCTGCTCTGTACTCTTCTCTCACCCTCTGCCCCCACCTCTGTCAGGTAAAGGGAAACAAGAGTGGACCCTTTGGGCACAAGACATTCTGCCTCTTGAATGTCTCCCTCCACACGGCTGCCTCCTCCCTCTCCTCGAATCTTGCTCACAGCCTCCCTCTTAGATGTAGATAGCCCAGCCCCAGAATCTCTTCCCTCAGGACCATTTCTGCATCTGCAGACACCCTGAGTTAATACATACTTTCCCTCACATGCTATGTCCAGGAAGAAAAGTACACAACCATTCCTCTAGCTCGGAGCAGGTGGCCACACCATGGCCTGGAAAATGCTAGAGAGTGTGGGCAGGACTGGGAAGGGCAGCAGATGGTGAGGTATGATTGGTAATCACTATGATGAGGCTAGTTGCAAGGCTAGTGTACAAGTAATGTGTTACTATCTATCATTCACTGAAACCTGCAAATGCCTGTATTTTGATAAGTGAGCAGGAATTACCCTGAGCAATGCCACTTGTATTCTGGCGTGCTTCCTGGTGTAGAAGAGAAAGCTGGGATTAGGCATATCCCTGGTAATGTGCAAATTCTGGTCACATCCCAGGACCTGTGTCCTGCCTGAGACAGGAATGTTTTTTGTAAGTGAAAGGGGAAGACATTGGGAGAAAATAGAGTGGACTGAGTTCAGAGGATAGTCCATGGTCATTAGAAGTCTAGAGATTCTCCTCAGAGGGTCAGGATTATAACTGGGAATGGACAGGTTAGTACTCTAAGATGCTGAACAGGGTCAAGAATTGTCTGGTGTGGCGTTCAGCATCAGCCACACATACGCAAAAGGATCCTTCTGTGTTCTACTCCCAATACTGGGGTTGGGGAGGGAGGGAAGGAGGCTGGCTGGCACTCTGAACTTGGATGGTGCATACATCTAGTCCAAGACATGAAACCTTTGAATCTGCTCACCTGATTTGATGCAGGAGACTTGGTAGGAAGGAAACCACTCTCCGTACTGACAGGTGATGTACTTGTAGTCACTGGTGAGGCTGAAGCCAGGGTCGCAGTAGAACTCCACCACGGTCCCATGGTTGTACCGCTCACAAGGCCGAGGGTGGCAGATGAAATCTCCGTGACTCACCATGGGAGGTAGTGGACAAACTTGGGCAGTGGGGGAGAATAAGAGTTTCAGAACCACATGCTGAGCCTGTCTGAAGCCCTCACGATGTAGGGTGGCCTAGGAGAACAGCACTGCTTAAAGAGGGCTAAGCATATTGGTCCCCAGACTGCTGCATTCTACTGGAGCCAGCCTCTTCTTTGGTATTTTCCTATGAGGTCACAGGGAAGACTGGAGCAATATTCCCATCATAGGCACTGTAAAGTCCATCATAAAAGAGAGATGTGCTTCACAATGCAAAGAACATGCCTATATATTTAATAGATAGTATTAAGCTACTCTCTTAATAATACATGCTATTATGTGTCAGACCACCTCATAAATAAAACGAAGATATTTATGGACAAAAGGAACAGCTATGCCAAGTCTCCTCTGTGACTATGGTAGTCACTCGGGACTGTTCATATCACTAGGCAGTACCTGTAACCTGATCCCCAAATATCCAGCTGGGGTTTGGTCAGTGGGTGTGAGGTAAGAGTCCAAGTAGCCCTCTGCTTGGTTCTGTCACCCACCTACTAGGTGGCCTTAGGCAAATCACTAAGCATTTTGGACCTCACTTTTCTCCTCTGTAAAAATGAAAACTTACTCAACTTAGATGATGGTCTGGGTTTTTTTTTTTTTTTCTGACACAAATATTACCTAAGATTTTAGGAGAAGAAAAACTGCTTTTAGTTTCCTTTCTGGAGACCCCACTCTGGGTTGCAAGGAAGAATGATTTCATCTCTGTGACCAAAAAGATGGCTTCAGTGGAATGAGGTATTGTTCATTTCATGCCACAAAGAACCCTCATTCCTGAAGAAGGACTCAGAAATAAACATCCCTGGTACATGAACAATCTTCAAAAACTATCCAAACCACAGATGCTACCAAGGCCAGCTTTAAGACCACACCTGTGGAAAGCATGTGCGCACACGCAAACACACACACATACACACAGAGTTAACATTTGAGCCCCTTCCTTGGGGTGGATAAACACCCCTACCACTGCAGGCCTTGGCATGGCCTTGAGCCGGAAGCTGGGAGGCAACAGAACCTTACAGACACATCTTTACTCCTCCATTCAGCCCTGCAGTTGAGACAGGGCTAGTTCTTTTAGAGACAAGAAAGCAGAAACACAGGGTTCATGCTCTCCAGAAGCAGTGGGAGGAGTGGGTGAGAGCTCAGAGACCTAGGGTAGAATTTCAGCCACGCTCTCGGCCTGAGCAGAGTCACCTGTCTGTTCTGCGTTACTGCCCTCATTACTAAAGCAAGGTCTCCAGGCTGGTTCTGAGACTTGAGTGCTGGTAGGGGCTTAGCCCATGGCCTGACAAATCATAAGTAGATCAGATCCAGGGACAACCAGACAGGACCTGTGTACTTAGAGAATGAGGCCATAGCTGCACATGTGGTAGAAAATGGTGACACCAGCAAGAACAAGGAGGTACCTGGAGATGAGCACCTGCAGGGAGTCATGGCCACCCCTAGGCTGGCAGGACACCCCTAGTTGCTGAGGTCCCTGGTGGAAGTTGGAACTGTGGGAATTGTAGAGGGAGCTCAGATGCCACTTGTGAGGGTGAGGGAAATACCTTGCTTTCTTCCCATCCAGACAAGGGTGAGGGGAGTGTTGCTGGCTGACAGGGGAGCCAGGCAAACACAGCCTGTAGGAGCCAGCCCCTCTGCAGTACAAATAGACCCTGTCTGACCTCAACAAACAGGCAGCTGGATCTGTTACCCAGGCTCCCTCAGAGGAACACTGTCTGGGTCAGGACATGAGCTCTCTGCTGCTCTCACTATCTCCTGGCAGAGCGGGCCCCTCCCAAGCCCACTGAGATAGTGAACAACCCACCCTCTACATTTCCATCCCACAAACAAGGGCTAGCTCTGCAGGATTCCATGAGCATCTGGATGCACACGGTATCCGGGAGTGGAGGGAAGGAGAGGCAGGAGGAGGAGGGATAGAAAAAAAACAAGTCAGCCATCAAATTGACAACAGCAACTGAAAAGGTTGGATGGGTAGGAAGCACAGGGACCAGTGAGTTTCAGATTATGGTGGTGGGATAATGCGGAAAAGGACAGCGAGAATAGCTGCACAACTTGAAAAATGTAGCCAATGTCACTGAAATATACATGTAGAAATTGTTGAAATGGTGTATCTTTGGCTGTGTATCTTTTTACCCCCTGCCCCAAATCAACAATTGTCACCACTTGAGTGGTGCCCTGGCAGGCCTCTTGGATGACCAGGGTCATCTCTTGGCTAGAAAGCTTCATGAGAAGTTGGAAGAGGATGAACACATGTATGTAAGTTTATCAGCAAAATTTTATCCCACTTGGCCTGAAAACCAAACCCAAACCCACTGCCAGAGTTGATTGCACTCATAGTGACCATATAGGGCAAAGCAGAACTGTTCCCTAGGGTTTCTGAGACGGTCAATCTTTGCAGGAGCAGATAGCCTCCTCTTCTTCTCACAGAGCGAATGGTGGGTTTGGACTGCTGACCTTGGGTTTAGCTGTCCATACGCTTAACCCACAAGGCCACCAGGGCTCCTTCACTTGGTCTGAAAAAAACCTCACTGCCATTGAATCAGTTCCTTTTCAGAGAGACCCTGTATAACGTTTCCGAGGCTGTAAATCTTTATGGGAGTAGAGAACCTCCTCTTTCTTCTGCGGAGTAGCTGGAGGGTTTGAACTGCCGACCTTGTGGCAGGCAGTCCAGTGCTACACCAAGCCTGAAGGATTCTTCAAATCATTGCATTAACCTTGAGGAAATGGTTCCCCAGTGTGCTAAATAACGACTGTGGTGTGCAGGCCAGTCCTATAAGGCGGTAAAGGAAGATTGAAGTTTCCCAGTTTAAGTTCATTTCCCAGCTACTGTTCTAAGGAGCTCCGCTGGGAGGTAGCTTGGTTAATTTCTCTGAGTCATAGCTTCCTCATTTTACAATGAGGGAAACAATTCCTAGCTCTGAGCATTGCTGTAGGAATTAGAAAATGTACATCAATTGCTTAGCACAGATTTGGGGCATAGGGTCTCTGTGAGTCAGGATTGACTGGATGTCAATCAAAAACACTGATGTCCGTGTTTTTGATTTTATGAGTATCACTTCACCACTTTAGCTTCTTGTACTCTGGTGGGTTACATGTAGCTGTGATGCAGGAAGCTATGTCACTAGCATTTCAAATACCAACAGGGTCAGTCAAGGTGGACAAGTTTCAGTGGAGCTTCCAGATGGAGAGACTAGGGAGAAAGGCCTGGTGATCTGCTTTGGAAAATTAGTCAATGAAATCCTATAGAGCACAAAGAATGTTGTCTGAAATAGTACTAGACGATTACCTACTAGGTTGGAAGGCTCTCAAAACACACAGTGGCCACAGCAATGCACTCCAGTATACTAAGGAAAGAGGATGATGAAGAACGGGCCAACACTGCATTCTGATGTGCATAAGCTTGTCAAGAGTCAGCGCTGACTCAATGGCAATCGGCTGCAACAACATCGTCTTACTAGTGCCAAACTCACTGAGTTCCCATGCTGCCCTTCTTATTCTGGGGAGCTGGAAGTCTCCTTACGACAACAGGATGCTTAGCTTTCGCCATTCCAGCCCCAAGTGCTCAGAGATCCTGGATGCCCATGTCATTGCTGTGGTTTCCCAGAGGCCAGAGGAAAAGTCTGTTGTAGAGGCGTTAATTCTGAGACTGTCCTCATCAGCCTGTAAATGGCGATGCATGTTCCCCTAAGTAGAAACATTTCTCTTCATACTTTGCAGCATTGCTTACTACTACAGCTGAAAGACCATTAGCTTTTCTGCAAGAGAAACCCTGTGCTGTGGTTGGTGTTGGGGCTGGGAGTAGGGGGTTTGGAGTGTTTCTTTTCATTTGGAAGAAAACAATAACAAAAGCACGGCTAATTACGAAATTGGGGAAGCGTATTTAAAAATGATAATAAAGGAATGCTATAGGTTCAGGGGACTTTCCACATCCCAAGACAGCCTCTAGCAATCAGGGCTAAATGGAGTTCTGTGCTACCCTTCTCTCCTGCCCCCGAAACACAAATATATTTATGAGAGAGAGAGATGAATGCGGGAAAATAGTGGCGTGAACAAAGGGTCTTCTGCAACTCTACTATTACTTTTTATGTTGTTTCTTACAACTTTCTAAATTATTAACAAGAGTTATTAGTTTTGCCAGGCTTGGAGTCTGGGTGGCTATGTGGAAGGAGACTCAGTCAGAAATAATTACCTTCCTTCCAGCGCTAGTGGTTTGCTCCTTGCTTTACGATGGAGGGCTATGCCACCTTTCAGATGAGCAGGAACATTTACACCTAACCAAATTGTTACAGACTACAAATTTTCAGCACATTTAGACTCTCTTGGAACCTGACAGGTTCACTGGGGACCTCAGTCTGCCTTGTTGGCTACCAATGACTCCACATGTGAGTAGAAACTAGGCTCAGACTGCAGTTTTCCCAAAGAAGTTCTGCCTAGCAGTCTGGCCTCTCCCTCTGCTAACGCAGTACCTCTCCCTCCCTACCCTCAGGTTATTTCTGCTTATTAAGATTTAATCTCAACACACACACACCAACTCTTCCCCTAAACCATCCTGGTCATACAATCAGTGGCCTTGGAATTACTGGATTCTATAGGTAGCTAGTGGTTACGAATCGGGCTGCGAACCTTAAGGTCAGCAGTTCGAAACTAGCAGCTGTTCCGCGGGAGAAAGATGAGGCATTCTGCTCCCGTAAAGATTTACAGCCTCGGAAACCTGTACAGGGTCGCTATGCGTCGGAACCGACTCCACGGCACATAACAACAACAACAACAACAACAACATACATTGCATGGGGAAGACGCGTAAGACTTCATAAACTCCGTGAGTACAGCGTTGCTTCAGTGGTAGAATTCTCACCTTCCATATGGCATCCTGGGGTGGCACTGTAAGATAAAGTACTGGTTGGCAAGGTTGGTTTGAACCACAGGCCAGTGGTTCAAACTCATCAGCAGCTCCTTGGAAACTCCATATACTGCTGCTATGAGTTGGAACCAACTTGACGGCACTGAACTAAAACAATATGGGGATACAGGTTTATTCCGGACCAGCAGCCACCTCCCATCTGCCAGTGGAGGCTTGTGCGTTGCTCTGATGTTCAACAGGTTTCAGCACTAAGAGTTTCCAGACTAAGATGGAGTAGGAAGAAAGACCTGGAAATCTACTGAAAATCAACCAATGAAATCCCTATGATTACAGGGGTCTATTGGGCATGGCAATGCCATGAGCCAGGGCAGCTAATAACATCAACTGAAAGTAGGGCCTGCATCTTTTAAAAGTTTTAACTCTTACAGTACCCGGCACATCCTTGGCAAATGTTTGAGAGAATGGAAATGTCAAAGTCTTCACAATAAGCCAGAGTCCCTCCCTGGCCCGTTGCTCCCTTGCCTCTGGGGAGGTACAAGCACAGTTTCCATACTTTATCTAGGTCCGTGTTTGATTGGGGTTGAAAAAACAGCTGAGACATGATAATAGCTTTACTGTTGCTTCATTACTACACGGATGCATCAGGAAACCGTCTGTATGTATTTGATGTGTATTTCAGTGAGATAGGACTTTGCCAATCCCGCCTCTGAGAAGTAAAGGCAGTTACACCAGGGTTCTGTTCTTATGTCTCTGTCTGAAATCGGTTCTGATATAAGTTCACTGCCTTTAATTTTGTTTTCATTTTCATTATTACTGTCTTTTATTATGAGTTTTTTAATAAATCCTATCTCTGAACATAGGGGAGGAAACATCTGAGAATAACATCAGGAAATTACATGCTGCAATCTTGTACATAGGACATATTACTAATGATGTTGTTGTTATTGTTAAGTGCCGTGGAGTCGGTTCCGACTCACAGCGACCCTGTACAGGGTTTCCGAGGCTGTAAATCTTTACGGGAACAGAAAGCCTCATCTTTCTCCTGCAGAGTGGCTGGTAGTTTTGAACTGCTGACCTTAAGGTTCACAGCCCGATTCGTAATCACTATGCTAAGATGTACAAAAAAAATCCCCCAAAACCCTCCACAAAAATGAAGAAGTCAACCATAGTAACAGTTTCAAAACAACACTATTTGACTCTTTCATGTTGCACCTACCAGGCACCCAGATCATGGCACTATGCAGAAAGATGACAAAAAATGACATTTTAAACTCAAACATCCTTGACTGCATGTGAGCAACACTTAGACCTAAGACGTGGTGGTAGCTGAGGAAAGGGTCTGTGTTGCATAGGGAGAGAACTCACATTCAATGTAAAAAGAAAGCACAGCCACTGGGTATGGAGAACAAGGCACAGAGAGAGGAGGCTCAGGTCTCTTTTCTGGGAAAGAGCGTAAAAATGGAAACTGACAATGCTCTTTCCCTAGGAGTCCTGGTGGTACAGTGGGCTACGTGTTGGGCTGCTAACAGCAAAGTTAGCAGTTTGAATCCACCAAGTGCTCCTTGGGAGAAAGAGGACACTTTCTGCTCCTGTAAAGATTTGCAGCCTAACAAACCTTGTACATAGTCACTGTGAGCTAGAATCAACTCAACAACAACTATACTACATCAGAAAAAAGGAACCAACCCTGACGGCTTTGCAAGGATTCCTGAAGTTGTCCAGACCAGTGGGGGTTCTGGAGCAGTGGCATCATGAACCAGGTCATGGTCAGTCTCAGGACCTAGAAGTCAAGTGCTCTCTGACTGTTCTGAGCTTGACCGCAGATAACCCAGGAATTCAGAGCACAAGAGTCTATCTTCCTTATAAAAGAAAGGAGAGCCTTTCAGAGCCCTGGAGCATTGTCCCTTAGTCTCTCCCTACCCCCACCTCCACCCCAAGGAAGGAAACCCACCATCTCCTTTTTACAGGCCTGGCCGGCAGAGTTCTAGCTGGTACAAATGGTTAACACACTTGGCTGCTAACTGAAAGGCTGGAGATTCGAGTCCACTCAGGGGTACTTTGGAAGAAAGGTCAGGCAATTTGCTTGGGAAAAAGCAGTCATGAGAAATACGTGGAATACAGCTCTGCTCTGACATATACGGGGTCACTACGAGTGGGAACCAACTGGATAGCAACTAAAGTTTTGTTCTTAATATTCTGCAGCATCTCACGATTCCAGCCAATTTGGGCAGGCAGCCGCTCCTGTGTCCGTCTCAGGTGGTTCCCATCTCAGGCAGCTCAGGTGGTTTGCATCTCTGGTTGGACCCAAACAATACCAGTAGCACACTCCCATCACTGAACAACCCAAATGCCCCTACACATTTCCAATGCTCCGAGAATCACCCCCTGGAAGATATATCTACCTATCCCACACCTTGGGCTTTGGCTCTTGGTCCAGCCTGGTCAGCTTGGCTGGCAGAATGCCTGATGGTGACTTGGAGGTGGATGAGGCAGGGTTACAGCCCAGCTCTGCTATTTACTGGCTCTATGGTCTCAGGCAGGTGGGCCAACCTTTCTAAATCACAGTTATGCACCTATCAAATGGAGAAAATAAATACTCATCCGTGAAAGCTTTTGTGAGGATTGCATAACCCGAGGGGCCCAACAAGGGGCTTGTTAAGGTGGGCTCATATTAAAATTAACTGCCATCAAGTCAATTGACTCGTGGTGACCCCATGTATGTCAGGGTAAATCTGTGATCCATAGGGGTTTCAATGGCTGCTTTTTGGGAAGGTCTTTCTTCCAAGGTACCTCTGAGTAGACTTGATTCTCAAGCTTTCAATTAGCAGAAAAGCACACTAACTGTTGTTTACATCACCCAGGGACTTTGAGGGCTAATATTAGGTACAAATGTCTCCGGTTTTGTTTTCCAGGGGGCATCCTGTGCCTCAACCCCTACCACAAGGAGAGGAAAGGGAAAGATTGGCTGGTTGCTGTGATTCACCTCTCACCTGGGAGAGAGAGGTTGGACCTGACTGCTTTCCTGCCTCGTGAGCTATATGATATGATGAAAGTGGATCTGTTCCCCCTGGGACTCTGAGGATCTCCCCTCACATATGCTCCTCTGTGAGGGGCTGCCAAATGCCTGTGTGCTAGGCTCCTTCTTGGAGCACACCGGCCATCATTCCATCTCAGGGATAGACACTGCTACTCTCCGCAGTGCCCACAGTCCAGTGCTGGCCCTGCCCTGGTCCTCTGGGATCCTGGCTGACTTATGGTGGTAGGTGGATTCCATCCTCTTCTCCATACATGGGCTTCCTGAGACACCCTTCAATCTTCCCCATAGGACACACAGCTCCTTGTGGATGCTGGGGGTCACAACATGGAAGGGGCTGGCTATGCCTCAGAGGCCACCTAGGTTTAAGAAACGAATGCCACCTTGTGTTTGGGGGGTGTTAGAGGCAGAAGCCCAGACTGACGCCACTACCAGTGTGTAGTTTGAACATTTTCACTGACTTGTTGTTAGCTGCCTTCAAGTCAGTCCCTGACTCATGGGGACCCCAAGTACAGACTCTCATTGCCTGGTTCTGTACCATCTCCACAGTAAGCTGCAGATCAGACTATGGTGATCTATAGGATTGTCACTGGCTCACTTTTGGAGATGGGTCTCCAGGCCTTTCTTCCTAGTCTTAGTCTGTAAGCTCTGCTGGAATCTGTTCAGTATCTCTGTAACACACAGCCCCCACTGACAGGTGGGGAGTGGCTGCACGTGAGGTGCACTGGCCAGGAATTGAACTTGGGTCTCCAGCATGGAAGGTGTTTTCATTGTCATTTACACAGGCCAAGAAATCTCAAACTTGTCCTTCTGTACCTGCAGGCCTCATCCCCACGGTCTGTACCCACCTCCAAACCTACTGCCATCAACTCACAGTGACCCTACAGGACAGAACTGCTCCCTCGAGTTTCTGAGACTGTCAGTCTGTAAAGCAGCAGACTACCTCATCCTTCTCCTGTGGAGCAGCTGCTGGGCTGGAATTTAATTAGCGACTCAACACTTAACCCACGGTGCCACCAGGGCACCACGTGTCTGAGCTCAAAGGTCACCTAACAGTACTTCCTGAAGCAGAAGGCAGCACAAAGCAAGCTTGATGCATATCTGAAAGGAGAAGCATGATTCCTGGAGTCACCCCCCGTTCTGGGCTATCGGTACCACAGCCCCAACCCCTGGCACAGAGCAGAGGGCTGATTATAAACTTGGATAGGGTGCATTTTGCAGTTTCTAAAGCTGTCCACCCCGATTCTCCAGTTCCCTGCCAACACCAGAACACTGGGATCTTAGCATGTATGAAAGAACATGAGTTCCACATGCTGTCTGAAGTCCCCTTGCTCATCTATGTGTTGGACAACCACCCAGACTGGATAAACTGCACTCACCCTGTCCTCATAGGTTCTCCTGACGACAGGTGGTACACAGGCAGACAAACAGATGTTTCTGTGGCTGGCTGGCTAACGCTTCTCCGTCCTCTGCTGCTAATAAATAGCATGAACAACACACTGTCCTGCACATAGGAGTGGGGACAGTGACTGGGCACCATATCACTCAAGGGGGCAGGCTGCCTCCCATGCTGACAGTGGGGATGGTCCCCAGATAAAAGTCACCATGACATCTCATACTAGAGGGACGGAGGGGCCCAGATGTAGAAAGAGGCTTAGGTAAGGGCCCTGCCAAGGAAAGGTGAAGAGGTGGAACTTCAAGGGGACAAAGGAAAGTAGGTCAGAGGGACCAGGGTAGGTGGGGAGCAAGAGAAGGAAAGAGTAAGGAGGGGGAAGAAAGATGCTGGTGGGAAGGGCTCTCTCAGGAGAGGCAGGTCTTCCTGGGGAAGTCCTCAAGGTCTCTTCTTCCATGTGTTAGAACAGCAGCTACTGCAACTCTAAGGAATGGACTGAATTCTACTACCGGGAAGCAGAGGTTAACACAGCTCCCCAGAGATTCAGGGTGTTGTTCCCAGAGGGTACTAAGCAGTTGCTTGTTCTGTTGTCCCCAGGAAATGAGGGTATCCTGAGAGAGTGCCAGAGATTACCCATTAGCTAAGCAGTAAGCAGTTCCACTGGTGACTGATAATCTCTCTACACCCCAAAATAAGGATGTTCTCATTTTATATCTGAGTCGTGGGGTGGTGCAAATGGTTAATGTGCCAGGCAGCTAACCAAAACATTGGAGGTTTAAGCCCACATCCTGGTACCTTGAAAGAAAGGCCGGTGATCTACTTTAGAAAAACTCAGCCATGAAAATCCTATGGAGCAGGGTCACAGTGCAGAGATGATGCCACAGCAACTGGTCCATGTGACATGTCATCACAGGCTGTATGTGCTGCCATGGGCACTGAAGGCAGGGGAGAGACTACAGTATTCGAGCAGGCGTGTGTGCGTGTAAGACTCTACTGCAGATAAACTGGAAGACCCCTAAGAAGGTGATGCTAAAACAGAAATCTAGAGCAGCCCTATTCACAGTGGGGTCCCTAGATCAGTACTGGGTCACCAACTGTCACTGGAAAATGAATAGAGACACTGACAGTAAGCATTCAGAAACTTTTGTAGCAATCTGTCCTTGTGGCAACTTCCAAGTGTGTTTTAAATTTCTATTTGTGAAAAGTAATTTTATGTCTGTCAGATCTTATAATGAAGTTTGGTGGCTTGCATTTATCATCTTCATCTTTTAACTTTTTACTGGTTTGCAGTGTACTGGGAAGCCAAAGCTAACGGCTCACCCTTCCACTACAGAGAGTTTGAACAGCTCTGGATTAATGAATGGGAGAGGACCTAGTCGGAGGAAGTGTTAGGGGAGAACATTCCAGGCAGAGGGCACAGCCCACGAAAAGGATGAAGAAGCTTTCTGAGCTGGAGGCCCTGCACAGGGCCAGGGCGGGAGGGAGTCAGACAACATGAGGATTGGGTGGCAACAGGGCAGCGGGTATAGACTTCCAGCAAGAAGCTGGAACTTGGTCCTAAGTGTGGAAAGGCACTGAAGAGAAATGACAGATCTGCTTTGAAGAACTAACTGTGGCTGCTGGGTGGAACACAGACTTATCAGAAGGCATCAGGGGTGTAGGAGAGGGCATCATGGAAAAATGCCTTCATCTTTTCAGTTCATATTCCCACAAACTTTCTGTAGCCCTATGTTGTTGTGAAATGCCGTCGAGTTGGTTCCGACCCATAGTGACCCCGTATAGGGTTTTCAAGGAGTAGCTGATGAGCTTGAACTGCTGACCTTGCAGTTCAAACGGCTTTGCAGTCTAGCGCATTAACCCACAGAACCACACCAGGACTCGGAAGCCCTTTGCATAGGAAAGGGAAAATAGTACCTACGACAATTAGTTTTAACTGGCTGAATGATCTCTTACTGCTGGCAATGAAAACAGTGATGGTGAAATAAGCGGTTCAGCGGTGCCCAGAGCATGTGCCACACCTGCCATACCCTAAATACACCTCTGGCAGGCAGGGAGACAAGGGGTGGGAGCAGACAGTGAGTGGGCTGTGGCCACAACAGGTGAGGGATGGTGGCGGTGTGGGCCAGGACAGTGACAGCCAAGGTAGTGGGAGGTAGCCTAAGAAACATACTTTGAAATTAGAAATGATAAGGCAAGTTTGTGGATGAGAACTAATGAAAAAATCAAGGCTGATGTACAGATTCCGACAGCAACACCTGGGTAGGTGGTGGTGTTATTTACCACCTCAGGCTTTTGTTCTGTTGGCTTATGAGAAGCAATCTGGCTTTGGCCTGGGTAGGTTTAAGAGACTCATCCCTGTGCCGAGCATACAGCAGAACACTACATCTGGGTCAACATGCACCTGAGGAGTCATGAGTATACACCACAGGACTGGATGAACTCACCTAAGGAGAAAGGACTAAGAGAATGGGGAAGGGTGTCCCGGTGAAAATCCCAAGAAAGTCAATAGGGAACAAAGAGATGAGCAAAGTAGACTGGGGTGCATACCAGAAGTCGAGATAGGAGGATGTTTTGAGGAGGAGGGTGTGGTTCCTAGAAAGATGGGAACAGAAGAGTAAACATTGGCTTTAGCCAGACAGAAGTGGCCTTGAGATAAGCCCCTTCGGGAAGCCATTGTGACGTGAACTGAGGCATAAGAGAGGGGGAAACTGTGGACAACTTGAGAGAAATCTGCTGAAGGGAGGTAGCAAGTGGGGCAGCTGACAGGCCAAGGGACCCTAACTCCATCCAGCTGCTATAAGCAGCTGCTATGGAGCCAACCCCAACTCATGGTGCCAAGTCACATGTCAGAGTACAACTGTGCTCCACAGAGTTCCCAATGGCTAATCCTTGGGAAATAGACCACCAGGTTTTTGTTCCAAGGCACCACAGGGCAGACTCCAACCTCGGTTAGCAGCTGAGCACATTAATTGTTACACCACTCACAGACTTCTATGGGAGCTATAGCTTTTGTTTCTATGTGGGTGGAAGTGGTCTCATCTAGAGATGCAGGGTGGGAGGGGAAAGGGAGGAAAGGACATGAAAAAGAAATTGAAAGGAGATGTGGTCCAGGCAGGAGAGGAAGGACTGACCGTGAACAGAAGTAGCAGAGGATGGGAGGGAAGAACTAGACACAGGAGCCAGTAGATCTGGAGACAGGAGGCAGTGATGAGGCGTCAAGCTGAAAGCTCCCATTTTCTGCATAAAGTACAAAATAAGACCCGTGCAGGGGCAAGGGAGGCTCAGAGCTGAGGATTACACATCACTTAGCACAAGTCTTTTACCCATTTCTATATCTTACTAATTACAACAGAAGAAAATGAGGTTTGAAAATACTCCATAACTTATGAATAGTCATAAAACCTATTTAAGACAGGTGGGAGGGTGTAGGTTGACATTATAACCCATGTAACAATGACAGCAACAAAGTGAACCTACTGCTATCAAGTCCGGCTCATAGCGACCCTACAGGGCGAGTAGAACTACCTCACAGGGTTTCCAAGGTTGTAAATCTTTACAGGAGCAGACTGCCACACTGTCTTCCTGAAGAGTGACTGGTGGCTTCAAATTGCCCACCTTTCAGTGAGCGACCAAGTACTTTAACCACTGAGTCACAAGGGCACCTTGTAGCCTTAACTTAAAAAAAAAAAAAAAAAAAGTACTGCTAACTGCAAGGTTAGCAATTCAAAGCCACTAGCTGCTTCTTTAAAACCCTATACAGGGTTGCTATAAGTAAGAACTGATTTGATGACATTTAACAACAATCTGAACAAAACAGGAAGCATCAGAAGAAGAAGGAAGGAATAAACAGAGTCAGTGTACCAAAAAGAACTGGTCAATGTTCAACCACATGATCAAAAACCAGTGGTACTGAAAGAAGAAGGCCAAGATGCACTGAAAAAAACTAATGAAAAACAAGGTTCCAGAAATGAATGGAATAACAAATTGAAATGTTTCAGCAAACAAATGCAATTCTAGAAGCACTAACTAGTCTATGCTAAGAAATTTGGAAGACAGCTACCTGGTCAGCCAACTGAAAGCGATTCATATTCAGGCCCTTCCAAATTAAGATGATCAATGGAATGTAGAAATTATCAAGCGATATCATTAATATCGCACACAAGTAAAAATTTTCTGAAGGTAATTAACAAAGAGTTGCAACAGCACATAGACAGGGAACTGCTGGGTCCGGAAGAGGACACAGAACAAGGTACGTTGCTGATATCAGAAAAATTATGACTGAAAGTAAAGAATACCAGAAAGATGTTTACCTGTATTTTACTGACTGTGCAGAAGCATCCTGCTTTGCGGATCATCACAAGTTAAGAACAACATGCAAAGAATGGGAATTCTAGACACTTCATTGTGCTCATGCAGAACCTGTATGTAGACCAAGAGGCAGTCTTTCAAACAGAACAAGGGGATGCTACATGGTTCAGAATTGGAGAAGGTGTGTGTCAGGGCTATATCCTTTTATTTATTTATTATTTATTTTTAGGGCTATATCCTTTTACCATACTTATTCAATCGGTATGCTGAGCTAATAATCTGAGAATTTGGACTGTACAAAGAAGAACGTGGCATTAAGATTGGAGGAAGACTTATTACCAACCAGCGATATTCAGGTGACACACTTTACCTGCTGAAATAAAGTGGACTTAAAGTATTTACTCATGACAATCAAAGACTACAGTCTTCAGTATGGATTACATCGCAACATAAAGAAACACAAATCCTTACAATGGGACCAGTAAGCAACATTATGATAGATGGAGAAAAGATGAGAAGTTGATAATGGTCTCATTTTACTTGGATCCACAGTCAATGCCAATGACCTCTTAAAGTGTAAAAAATCAAAGCTGTAACTTTGAGGACTAAGGTGTGCCACATCCAAGCTATGGTATTGTCCATGGCCTCAAGATGTGATGTTGTGTTACTCATGTGGAATCGGAACAAAGAATATGGAAGACTGGAGAAGAATTGATACATTTGAACTACGTTATTGACATAGACTATTGAAAGCACCATGGGCTGTCAGTGTTGGAAGGACAACCAGAATGCTCCTTAGAAGCGAGGCTGGTGAAGTTTGTCTCATGCTCTTTGGACATGCTGTCAGGAAGGACTAGTCCCTGGAGGAGGACATCACATTTAGTTAAAGGTCATCAAAAAGGAGGAAGTCCCTCAAGGATTTGGATTGACCCAGTGGCTGCAACACTGGGCTCAAACCTAATAACTGTTGTGAGAGTGGCTCGGGATGGGGCAGTGTTTCGTACGTACTGTTGTACTGGGATCACTATGAGTCGCAGCCCACTCAATGGCACCTAACAACAGTAACAATCTTTCTAAGTCACGGAGTGTAGGTGCTTTGATCAGATGATTTAATTAATTTGTCAAAGGTTCATACTGCTCTCTGAATATTCTTTGTACAAGAAAGATCTTCCCTCTAGTCTGTGCACCTGCATCTACCCCTTGGGGATTGTGGTAGAAACTGCTGGCTGCTCTCCGCAGTCCATATACTCTTGGCTTGGAGTCCCCTGTTCTTCTAAGTTCTAGTCAATGGAACGAGAGCATAAGGGATAACTACTACATCCAGGCCTTTTCCACTAAACCCTCCGAAGCCCAATATATTCCACCCACATGTCCCTTTGATGGCTAGAATGGAGATGCATGCCCAAGGAGACCATAAAAGCTATACCTGGATGGTCTTCCATCAGTCCCCGATTGGTTGGGTAGAAAAGAGCCCTCCGCTCATCAATGTTCACCCCATACTGCTTCAGCATAATAGAAATTCCTATTTTATATGAGCCATGATATATTTGTGGGTACTTTTTAAACAGTGGTCTACAATATACAGTCTCATGGCAATTCCATGTGTACCAGAGTAGAACTGTGTTTCTTAGGGCTTTCAATGGCTGAGTTTTTGAAAGTAGATCACTAGGCTCTTATTTTGGTTAGGAGCTGAATGAGTTAACTGCGTGCCATCCAGGGACTCCACACAGTTTGTATAAGGAATAAACAACAGGGGAGACTGCCTTGAGATCCTCTCCAGATGTGGTGCTAGGTGAGTGCTCTGCCGTATCAGTGCTGCGTATCAGTGCTGCATTTGATCAGCATCTGAATGAATGAAGTCAGTGCCTCCTAAACACTGGCTGCACATTAGAAGCATCTGGGGAGCCTGGTCTAATTGCTCAGGGATGGGTCCCAGCTGATTCGAATGGGCAATCAGAGTTGAGAAGTATTGCTTTTGTTGTTGTTAAGTGCCATTGAGTCAGTTCCAACCCACAGTGACCTTGCATAGGGTTTCCAAGGAGCCGCTGGTGAGCTTGAACTGCTGACCTTACAGTTCGGGGCTGTAATAAGCAACAAGGATCAATAAAACTCCTTTCATTCTTCATCTGCCAAGAATAAGTGACTTACAACATTCAGTGGGGCCAGTGTTAGAACTGAATTGTTATTCTGAGTCTTCACTTCTAACATCCCTCTAGCCTCCCAAGAAAGAAAGAAAGCCAAAGCACACCAAACCAGTTGCTGTTGGCTCAATTGTGACTCACGGTGAACTGTGACTCAGAGAACTGTGCTCCACATGATTTTTATTGGTTGGAAGTTTTAGGAAGTACAGGTCCAGGCCTTCCTTCCAAGGACCCTCTGGGTAGATACAAACCATTTTTTGTACCACCCAGGCATTCCTGCACTTCCATCCAAGACCAAAAAACAAAAACAAAAAACAACAAACCCACTACCCTCAAGTCGATTCTCACTGACAGTGGTCCTACAGGACAGAACAGGATAGCCCCAAAGGGTTGTAAATCTTTACAGAAGCCAATGGTCAAATCTTTCTCCCACAGAGCAGCTGGTGGGTTCGAACTGTCAACCTTTTGGTTTGTAGGCCAGCCTTAAGCACTGGAATGCCAGGGCTCCTCACACTCACACTTCCATCAGACCCTTGTCATCCCAAGTGCAGCACAGGACCTTGAGTATTGGGATCAGCTGAGAGCTTCTTAGAAACGCACAATCTCAGGCCATCCTCTAGATAATGTGAATCTGAAACGTCACTATAGGAAGATTCCCAGAAGAGTTACATGCACATTTCAGACTGAGAAGTGCTGCCCCAGATCCTGAGAAGCCTTCATAACTGAGCTCACAGGTGATGAAGAGACCTAGCTGGTAGTGTCAGAATTTCCCCCACCCTACCCAGCTGGCTGTGAAGAGGGAGGGGGTGAGGTGGTGGGAAAGCAAGCACTTCTGAGTAACCCAGTGCAACCGGCAACAGCATCATCTTAGACATGCAGAGTGTTCCCTCCCAGCAGAGCTGCTGATGGGAACTGTGAGTGCAGGGCTGTGCAGCTCCACTATGCACAGAATCACCCAGATCTCTGCCCTTAGGAGCTCTGCTGGCTTCTAACAATCAACATTGCCATGTAGCAGCTGTCCCCAGTCTAAGGTGGTTAATAATTCCAGCAATGTGGATAAAACCCTTCATGCTGAAGTCACAGCTGTCTCCAAGGCTATATATCTGGAACTTTGCTCTTAGCTCGGGGAAAATCAATCGGCATTATAAAGCACATTACATTTTCCACTTCTGTTTTGTTATAACAGCATGGAAGGCCGATGAATATGTCCACAAAAGGAAGCAAATGATGATGAGGCCGGGACGTTTGTTTATTTCCTGGGCTGATGGAGTCTTGTATGTACTGGCTCAGAGATGTGCTGACAGATGAAATTTGAGATCAATACTACCAAGCAGCCCTGAGAGAGGGGCTGTGATCTGCTAGCCCTCTCAGAGCCACCACATTAGGATGTCCCTAAGGAAATGCAGATTGCTGCTGGTGACAACTGTGAAAGTTCATTGTGAAAAAATACGGCTTCACATAAGAAAGCTGAAGCCTCCCTGGATCTGGAAACTTGATGAGGCCACAGAGGAACACCCAGGTGAGGCAGCAGGTGTGACAGTGTGATTTGTGCCGACAGCCTTTTGCAGCAGGAAAGGCTGGTGACAAAATCAAAAGCGGACATGTGTCTATGAGTGTTGAGGAGGCTGCTCTTGGTTCCTGGCAGTGACTATCGATGGCTTCACCGAGTATGGTCAAACACATTACAAGACAGCTGTGTGGTGTGAAAGCATTTTGATGTTGATGAATCTTTCCCAAAACATGATCCCCTACAGTTGAGACTCCTAACGGAAATCAGGGAATTTTAATATTTTGAAAAGGCACACAAGTATAAAGGGGGTGTGTCTCATAAGATCACACAGGAAATCCACGTGTATGCAAACCTTTAGAGGTTTTTGTTTTGTTTTGTTTTGTCTCCCTCTGGGGCCAGCAGGCTCTTCCACTCTGAGACAACATGGGGGCAGGTATTGTCAGTGTGTCCTGATGATTCTCAGACGATTCCTCCACTAGACCAAGGTGCCACACTAATCAATTAATGTTTTAATTTTTCTCTCATAAATTTTCCTTAAAATTTGGGTGACTTCTCATCTTCATCTTCAACATAACAAGATCTATCTTAAAAGTGCAATGCTGTCTGTGATAGGATAATATCCACATGCCTAAAGGAAGACCAGTTAATACCACTATTATTCAGATCTGTGCACCAACCACTAAAGCCAATGAGGACAAAATTGAAGAATTCTACCAGCTTCTTCAGACTCTTGGTGAGGCTCTGTGGGATAATGCACTGAACTGCAAGGTTGGTGGTTCAAATACACTCTTCAGAAACCCTATACAGGGTTGTTATGAGTAGAAACCGACTTGATGGCACTTAATAATGGCAGCAACACCCACTTCTTCAGTCTGAAATTGATCAAACATGCAAGCAAGATGTATCGATAATTACGGGTGATTGAAAACAGAGGAAGGATCAATAATTGGAAAATATGGCCTTGGTGATAGAAATGATGCTGGAGATCACATGACAGAATTTTGCAAGGCAAATGATTTCTTCATTGCAAATACGTTCTTTTTAACAACATAAAAGACGATTATACACATGGACCTCACCAGATGGAATACACAGAAACCAAACTGACTACATCTGTGGGAAGAGATGGTGGGAAAGCTCTATATCATCAGCCAAAACAAGGCCAAGTATTTTCAATAGCCTCATATACATGTGAATAAGGAAGACCATAGAAGAATTGATGTATTTGAGTTATGGTGGTGGAAGAAAATATTAAAAGTACCACGGACTGCCAAAAGAACAAAACGATCTGTGTTGGAAGCAGTATAGCTAGAGTGCTCCCTGGAAACCAGGATGGCTAGACTTCATCTCTAATACTTCAGACAGATTATCAGGAGTGACCAGTCCCTGGAGAGGGATATCATGTTTTGCAAAGTGGAGGGTCGGAGAAAAAGAGGAAGACCCCCAGTGAGATAGACTGGCGCAATGGCACCCACAATGGGCTCAAATATAGCAATGATCGTGAGGTTGGCACAGGACTGGGCAGTGTTTTGTTTTGTTGTACACTGGGTAGCTATGGGTTGGTTCTGACTCAGTAATAACTAACAACTCTTTTTCTAGCAAGTCCTAGCAGATGAGCAATAAATAATTAAGTAGTCAGCTAATCATGCTGTTGTTGTTAGCTACTGCTGAGTCAGTCCACAATTCATCGCTACAAATGAAACAAAATACTGCCTGGTCTTTGTGCCATTCCCATGTGCCGAGGGTCGGCTGTGGGTTTTCATTGGTTGATTTTCAGAAACAGATAGACTGTCTTTCTTCTTGGTCTTAGTCTGGAAGATCTACTGAACTGTAGTATTATAGTAACATGCAAGCCTCCACTAACAGATGGCATGCGATGCACGGGCTGAGAATCAAACCTGACTCTCCTGCATGAAAGACAAGAATTGTACTGCTGAATTAGCACTGCCCCACTCAGTTACTATAGCGGGAAGCAATGGCTCATCTGTGTTTCTAGCTGTAGGGTAAGGATGCATGTATGAGTGTGTGCTTACAGCTGTGGTCTTTTACATCGTCGATTCCAGCTCATACTGACCGAGAGGTCAGATACAACAGCTGAATAGGGCTTCCAAGGCTGAGATCCTCACGGAAGCAGACTGCCTCATTTCTCTCCGGTGGAATGGATGCTGGGCTAGACCCTCTAACCTTTTGGTTGTAGCTGAGTACTACCAGAGGTCCTTATACAAGGTGGCTACAAAAAGTTTGTAGAAAAATTCCATTATCTTTATATTCCATCTTTCCACAAACCTTTTGTGTCTCTCGTACATAGAAAATAAAGAGCCACATTTTCTGGTAGTGAACTCATTTCTGGTTTATACAACAGAATTAATTTTATCAATATTTCTGAGTGTTCTTTCTAAGACGTAGGTTATTCCATGAAACGTACCAGGCTTTTCTGACACCTGAATAAGTCTGAGAGCCACTGGGTTAAGGTCACAGAGGGTGAAGAGGAAGAAGGGGAAGTAAGCTCCGAGAGCACTGGGAAGAGTGTGAGAGTGAGAAGTGGAAAGTGACATAGGAATAACTGGACAGGAATAAATCATTGGATTAACGATCCATCTACAGGCAGTTTCACTTAGTGCAAAATACACTTCCCTGGGTTCGACTGCCAACTCAAACACTTACTAGCTACGTAACCCTAGACATTCTACTTAAACTCTTTCTGGGCTTTAATTTCCATCATCCATAAGGCAGGAATGTATTATATACATTGCAGGAGGTTTGTAAGGGTTAGAGGCCACTGTAAACTAGCAATCACAGTGCAGATGTCCAGTAAGCAGTTGTTGTTGTTAGTGGCTGTCAGTCAGCTCTGATTCATAGCAAATCTGTGTATATCCATATGAAACAGTGCCCAGTCCGGCCCCAGCTTCGTGATCCACTGTGGCTACT
Source organism: Chrysochloris asiatica (assembly GCF_000296735.1). Lineage (NCBI taxonomy): Eukaryota > Metazoa > Chordata > Mammalia > Afrosoricida > Chrysochloridae > Chrysochloris > Chrysochloris asiatica. Next base: position 7,263,029 of record NW_006408679.1, on the reverse strand, counting down.
GTGTCTAGCCATCTCATTTTCCTTGGTCCTCTATATTACCAAACATGATATCCTTTTATCAAGACAATTATTGTTATAAGCTATATTATGAGTCAATGAGATAGAATGCAAGCAGTAGTTACAATAGCATCATGCACCAGGCACCTAGACTGTGTATCAGAAGCACACTGTTACATTAGTCTGAATAATGATCTTGCAGAGCAGGTGTTGCTATTGCCTCATTCATACAGACAGGGGACTTGAGGCTCAGAAAGGTGAAGTTATTTTTCCAAAGTCACCCGGCAACTAAACAGGGAGAGCTGGGATTTCATCCTAAGTGATGCTGACGCCAGAGCTGTGGGGTTTTGAGTGTGCATGTGAAAGTTGGATGGTGAATAAGGAAGACTTTTGATGCATTTGAGTTATGGTGTTGGAGGAGAACATTAAAAGTACCATGGACTGCCAGGAGAACAAACCAATCTGTGTTGGAAGAAGTACAATCAGAATGTTCCTTAGAAGCCAAGATGGCCAGACTTCATTTCTCATGCTTCAGACATATTATTAGGAGGGACCAATCCCTGTAGAAGGACATCCTGCTTGGTAAAGTAGAGAGACAGTGAAAAAGAGGGAGCCCCCCAATAAGATGGATTGGCACAGTGGCAGCAAAAATGGGCTCAAGTATAGCAACAATTGTGAGGATGGTGCAGGACCGGGTGGAGTTTTGTTCTGTTGTGCATAGAGTTGCTATTAGTCAGAATTGACTCAATGACACCTAACAACAACAACAACAACAAGGGAAAGGGAGTGTAGGGTCACTCAAGGGACAGATGTCGAGCAATGAGGACTTCTTGATCAGTTAAAATGCATGTTCAGCAGAGTGGGGTTAGAGTTTAGTAAAGCTTTGGGGTCTTTGAAAGGAAAGGTGATCTGGGGCAACTCTGAAAGGAACATTCCCATTTGGCTCAGTGGGTATGAGCAGGGTGTCATGTACTGGGCCAGAGAAGAGGCAAGCTCAGGAAAGAGCAAAGAGTAGAGTCCAAAGGATGCTGGCTAACTAGAGTCTGGAAAGCTTTGAAGAGAGTCCTTCAGTCTGCAAGCAAGAAGAAGAAGGCAAACAGGAGTCTTGTCCTGAAAAGTGTAGGCCCAGCCCATGGGCCAGGTCCATAGGAAAGTAGCCATCTGGAGATGAGCAAGACAGAGGATATTCTGGCTTTAAACTTGGTCAGGTTTCCTGGCTAATATCAAAAAGCCTCTCTGAAATACCTAGACACTGAGATGTCCTCAAGCTGAAGTAAAAAAGAACTGCGTACATAAAAGTCGTGAACTCACAAGATGGAGATACCGCACTGGAGTGGGGAAACATTAACACAGGAAGACTGAACCCCAGGTTTTGAACGCTTGAATTCCTGAATTCCAATATTAGCCATTCTCCTCAGGCAGTGCCAACAGATATCAGACTGGTGAGAGTGGACAGTCACCCATGGAGTCACTGAAAATGCCAAAGCATTTTATTAAGATTGGAGTCCTGGTGTGACACTGTAGGATAAGTACAAGACTGCTAACTGTAAGGTCAGCAGTTCAAACCCACCAGCTGCTCTTTGGAAACGTTATACAGAGTCACTATGAGTTGGAAGTGACTTGACAGCATTTAAAACAGGAACAACATATTAAGAGTAAGGTTCCTCTCACACACTCTTTAGCCATGTCTGTCTTAGCATCCCAGTTTTCTGCACATTTACTTATCTTCCCAATTCAAGAACATTTCCTTCAGAATAAAATATTTATGGCTATAAAAATACACATTGATATAGGTGCATTTGTTTGCCTGGAACAAGGTGGGATAAGGACTAGTTTTAAAATTCTGAATTTCCATATAATCTTCCTTTTTTAACTCCACCTATTTTCCACCTTCACAATGCAGGATCAATTCACAATCTTCTCATCTGTGGGGAGTGAAGGACTTAGAAAGTGAATTGGGAAGGCAGTGGAACCAGATGGAACAACTGGGCATTCCCACTTACTCCTAAGCAAGTAACCCACTCCACAGTGAATAAGGACAAACACAGACTGAGATCTCAGAACTGTGATGGCAGCTGAGGTTGGGGTGAGTTCAGAAGATGGTGTTCAGAGGAGGTGCAGGGACATCACAGAAGTTGGGAAAAGCTACGTGCTGACACTGTGAGCACTCACTCCTGGCAGCCATTTTGGATTGGGGCAGGGTGACACCCTAAAGAGTAAACACAGAAAAGAGCTCTTGTGAAGAATCTGTAGCCTGATTTTCTCAGGTAACACAGATTGGCTGTGGGAATTCATGTGCTGAACCATTAGGTTGAGGATGAAGGGAGATCATGATGCTGCAAGAGAGCTTTGTTGCATCTCCTGGAAGCTCAAGATAGGCAGTAGAACTGAGAGGATGCAAGGGCAGCAGGGTGAGGTAACGTTTGTGAGAGTAACATAGGGCCATGGCCACAGAAAGAGAGCCTCAGAGAGCCTATGAGGGAAAGATATAGAAAGCTCCCTACCTTCACCTCCGGGAAGTCAAGCCCCACAGCTGACATCAATCTGCAACCAACTAAAACCCTCTTTTCTACACCTGTGTATTGAGTTCCAGAGATGAGCATCCAGAATGGAATCAGCACTGAGGAACACCTAGGATAAGAGTGCCCCCTAGTGGTTGTCAGGAGATGATGCCACACCATTGCCTCTCAGTTAACAGGTTGTTGTTGTTGTTGTTAAGTGCTGTGGAGTCGGTTCCTACTCATAGCGACCCTGCACAGGGTTTCCAAGGCTGTAAATTTTTACTGGAGCAGAACGCCTCATCTTTCTCCTGTGGAACTGCTGGTAGTTTCGAACTGCTGACCTTGCGGTTCACAGCCCGATTCGTAACCACTATGCTACCAGAGTTCCTTCAGGTAACAGATTGGCTGTGTGAATTCATGTGCTAAGCCATTGGTTCGAGGATGAAGGGAGACCATGATGCTGCAAGAGAGTGCTGTTGCATCTTGTGGAAGCTCAAGATAGGCAGTATAGCTGAGAGGATGCAAGGGCAGCAGTGTGAGGTAACGCTTGTGAGAGTAACAGAGGGCCATGGCCACAGAATGAGAGCCTCAGAGAACCCCTGAGGGAAAGATATAGAAAGCCCTCTACCTTTACCTCTGGGAAGTCAAGCCCCACAGCTGACATCAATCTGCAACCAACTAAAACCCTCTTTTCTACACCTGTGTATTGAGTTCCAGAGATGAGCATCCAGAACGGAATCAGCACTAAGGAACATCTAGGATAAGAGTGCCCCCTAGTGGTTCTCAGGAGATGATACCATGCCATTGCCTCTGGGTGGAATTCTGGCTCTCAGTTCACCTATGAGGCAGAGTGGAGTTGTAAGTCTCTGAGGCAGGGGGCTGCCAAATCTTTCTCCCACAGAGCAGCTAGTAAGTGCAGGCCCTGGTCTCTTGATTGGCAACTGGGTGCTTGATCACTATGCCACCAGGGCACACAATCAGTACCATGTCTAACAAAATACAGAATACAAAATCACAAGAGAAGGTCCAATCAAAATGAAACATGGGGTGGGGTGGACGAGCAAGGTAGATGGGGGAACACTGAGACAGGTTTGCATGGGCTAAGTGGGACAGAGGTAAATAGTGATGCATTCTCAACCTTAGAATAACAGGGTTCTGTGATACAAGGATCAAGGCATAGTTTCAAGAGGGGAAATAATACTAAGATGCTTAACTGTCTTGTGAATATTGGTTTCCCTTGCCTACTATTGTAAAATGGACACTTGGGTTGGATAGAAAAGAGTGTCGGGAAACATGATTACAGAAAGCGTGTAAGTCTGTCTTTAGCCTATAACTGATTGTAACACCTAAAAAGGATTCTAGAATTTGCCCAGTGAAATAGGCCTCTTGCAGAGCCTTTGCAGTGTAGGGCCTTAGGAGGAATCCTGAGCCCCATCTAGAACCTTCTGAGGTGGGACATTCCCAGTAGAAAGGACAAGCAGACCAGCCTGGAACAGCTAGAGTGACAGAAGATACATCTTCAAAGAAAGATCAGCAAGAAATATCCAAAACAAAAATGGCAGTATGACTGACTACTACAAGAATAAGCAAGTTGTTCACTGGGAAGCCATCAAGAAAGCAATTAAGTTCCTTCAGGACAAACTCTCCTCTAAGGCTGAAACTCAAAGGGAACACATGAGCAGGCATGTAAGTTTGCTGACGAACACATTGGTCTACTGGTGACTGAAAGAGGGGGAAAGGCAGCAATGAAGAAACGGGCTGAGTTCAACAATGGTCCATAGACTCCCATTGACCTGGAGATGTGAGAGAGAAGAGGAAGGGCTGGTTGGTCCAAAGTGTGGTGAGACCTGGGGACACTTGAGCCCATGGACAAGGACATAGCCATGGAGGGCTAGAGCTAAGAGTGAAGCATCCAGCTGATATGAAGTGAGAGGATGAGCACAAGAACACCCAACCTTGGAAATAGTACCTATTTGACCTAGCCTCGATGGCTTGATAATCTGTACTTGACTAGAGAAAGATAAATAATAATAAAAAAAGAACAAAACAATTTTTGATAAAGGAAATAAGGTAAACTGCTACAATTTTATGAACTTGACCTATACTCATGGAGGCAGTAACTCTAAATACCAACAGAGAGGGAAGGAGTCTTCACATTAAGTATCAATGCTATCCCCTCTGTACACAGGGCAGATAGGGATGGGCAACTTAGACATTGGTTACCTAAAATGAGGAGGTAATAAAGGCAACAAGTGACTAACTTAAAAGGTTTCAAGAGGGAGTTTAGTTTAAGAGTGTGTGTGTGGAGCGGGGGGTTGGGGGGAGGCGGGGAAGAAAAAGTCCCCAACTGAACAGTTTTCATCTTGTCAAGCTGGGTCTGATTAAAAGAGATGGGGATAAGATTCTTATGATTCAACAGTGAGTAATTGTTAGCATGACTAATTGCGACTGTCACAGTTGCAAAGGTAGAAGTTTTGTAACAAAAACAGGGGAGTAGTTAATCTTACAGTCCAGAAACAGAGGACCCTAGGACCATCAAGGGAGAAGAGCACAAGCGGAATGTGAGACCTTATCCAGAGGAGCAGTGACACCAGAGATGGAGGCAGAGATGGGGACAAGGGAAGAGGGAGTAGCTGAGGACTCTAGATTCATGGAATGAGAGGAACTGAGAGCTGGCGGCCAGGAGGCAAACTTGCAGAATGTGCCCTTTGGTGGTGTAAATTATTATATATGCTTGAGTGTTTTTTTTTAAAAAGAGCTAAAGTGAATGGAGAGAAATACCATTAACTGATGGTACATGGAGGGGATTATAATCATTGTAATGAAACAAGGTGTATAATTTGTTGAATGTAAAACTGATGATCTGCCTTGTAAACTTTCACTCAATCCACAATAAAAACCTTTAAAAAGATAAAAGAAAAAAAGAAAGAAAAGAAGAAAAAAATGAAGTGGGAGACAGAAAGGAGAGAAAGCAAAAGAGACATAGGTGAGGGAGAAAGAAAAGAAAAGTTTTAAAATCCATGAAGAAGAGGAAATCTCTCCTATGGAGATCACAGTAATGCAAAGAACTGATAATTTTCATACGATGGTGCAAAATATGTTTAAAGAAAGTGAAAGACACACAGAAAAACTGTGGGGGTCAGGAAACAAATGGAGGGACCAAGTGAGAGACTCAACAAGGAATGTGAAATCATAAACAAACAAACAACCAACCAAAACAAAAAAACAAATAGAACTTCTGGAACAGAAGAATAACACAATTGAAAAGCAGGAAAAACACTCAACTATATAGTTGAACAGACAGAAGAAAGAATAAATGAATTATAAGACAAAATAACCGAAACTATCAAGTCTTGAAAGAAATAAGAGAAATGAACAAAACAAAAACAACAAAGTAAATATGGGATTTCAATGACAAAATCTCACACTAGAATTACTGGATCCTAGAGCACCATGATGCAAGGTCAGCAGTTACAAACTACCAGCAGTTCTGTGGGAGAAAGATGAGGTTTTCTGCTCCCATAAAGATTTACAACCTCGGAAACTCTACACAGGGTTGCTATGAGTCGGAACCAACTCAACAGCACACAACCACCAGAGCACCAGGATAACAATAAAAATACAACAATGGTTTCCCAAGAGATAATCAGAGAGGATTTACCAGTTCTGAATAGAGAACCAAGTCTACAAACACAAAGAAGTTACAAAATACGCAAAAACAAATCGCAAATGAGTTAGGTAGACACATTGTTTTCAGTGATAACTTTAAAAGTGAATGGTCTCAATGCTCCAAGCAAAAGGCAGAGAGTGGCAGAATAGATAAAAAAAAAACAACCCTCATGGTCCATCATTTTGCTGTCTACAAGACTAACGGAAAATAAAAGGATATTCCACACAACCAGTAACCTAAAGAAGCAGGGGTGGCCATTCTGATATAAGATAAAATAGACGTTAAATCAAAATCTATTACCAAAGATAAAGGACATTACATAAAAATAAAAGGGTCAATCCAGCACAAATATATAACAATTCTACAAATATATACTTACCTAACAGGAACACATCAGAAGACACAAATACTGACTAAGATGAAAGGATAAACAGACAACTTCACAATAACATTAGGGGATTTCAGCACACCACTTTCAACCACAGACAGAACATCTCAAAAAAAGATCACTAAAAAACATTGAGAAATTAGATAAAAATTGTAACTCAAATGAATCTAAAATGGATATATACACAACACTCCACCTAGCATCAGGACAACACATGTTATTTTCTATCTTATATGGATCCTTTTCCAGACTAGACTATATGCTAGGACACAAACAAGTCTCATCAAATTCAAAAAGACTGAGATTATACAAGGCATGGTCTCTGACCATTATGGTATGAAGCTAGAAATCAACAATAGGAAAAAGAAAGAAAAAAATATATAGGAATTAAATAATACGCTATTGGGTCATAGAAGAAATTAAAAGTAAAATTTTAAAATTCCTAGCATCAAAAGAAAATGAAAATACAAGATTTCAAAACCTTTGGGACATAGCAAAAACAGTGCTCAGAGCAAATTTTGGAGCAATAAATGTGTACATTAAAAAAGAAGAAACAGAAACAATTAAGACAATAACTTGTACAGAAAGAAAAGGTAGAGCAAAAGAAGCCAAAAGCTACCAGAGAGAGAGAGAGAAGAAAGAATAAAGATTAGGGCAGAAATAAACTAAAGAGGAAAATAATAGAAAGAACCAACAAAATCAGAAGGTAGTTCTTTGAAAGGATAAATAAAATAGACAAACCATTGGTTAGACTGGCAAAACCAAAACAAATCAGAAAATACCCAGAAGATACAAATAACTAAATTAAGGAATGAAATTGGTGACATTGCATCTGATTCAACATAGATAAACAATATCAAACTGGTTACTGTGAAAAACTATACTCCAACCAATAAGAAAACAGATGAAATGAACAAATTTCTAAAAATACACTACTTACTCAAATTAACACAAACAGAGGTAGAAAATCTAAACTGATCCTGGCATAGTTCTGCAGGATAATGCACTGAACCCCAAAGTTAGTTTGAACCACAAGGTTGACAGCTCAAACTCACCAGCCACTCCTCGGAAATCCTATACAGGGTTGCTCTGAGTCAGAACTGACTCAATGGCACTTAACAAAAACAATAACATTTACATAGGAAGAAACTGAAGAAACAGCTGCCAATACCACCAACAAAAGCCCAGGAGCAGATGGCTATTATGGAGAACAGTTGATACCAATCCTATTCAATCTCTTCCCCCAAATAGGAGAGCAACTCTTTCTACGAAGCCAGCATGACCATAACACCCCAAATCAGGCAAAGACATCTCAAAAAAGAAAAAGAAAAAGACAGACCAGTATTCCTTATGAACACAGATACAGAAACCTTCAACAAAACTCTAGCCCACAGACAAGAAATCTGTCAAAAAAAATCATACACTATGATTAAGTGGGGTTCATATCAGGGTTAAAGTGTATGAATATTAATCAGTGTGATCCACCACATAAATAAAACAAAGGAAAGGAACCATCCGATCATACAATTTTATGCACAAAAGGCATTTGCTAAAATCCAACACGATTTCTTGATAAAATCTCTAATCAAAATAGGAATAGAAGGGAAATTTCTCAACTTAATTAAGGGTATATATGCAAAACCAACAGCCAACCTTATATTCAATGGAGAAAGGCTGAGAGCCTTCCCTTTGAAAATGGGAACAAGGCAAGGATGCCCATGATCAACACTCTTATGCAACATTGTACTGGAAGTACTAGCCACTCTTGAAAGGTAAGAGAAATAAAAAGGTATTCAAATTGGAAATGAAGAAGTAAAACTATCTCTATTTGCAGATAACTTGGTCCTAAATATAGACAACCCTAAAGAGTCCATTAAAAAACTGCTAGTAATGTTTCAGGGTATAAGATCAACATACAAAGGGCAGTTGAGTTCCACTACATTAACAAAGACTTGGATCAACTATCAACACTCATGGAAGCAGTAGTCAAGAAATCAGATGATTTATTGTATTAGACAAATCTGCCGCATGAGACCTTTTTAAAGTGTTGAAGAGCAAAGATGTCAGCTTAAGGACTAAGGTGTGCCTGACCCAAGCCATGATATTTTCAATAACCTCATATGCATGCGAAAGCTGGACAGTGAATAAAGAAGACCGTAGATGAATTGATGCTTTTGATTTATGGTGTTGGGGAGACTATTGAAAGTGCCATGGGCTGCCCATAGAACCAACAGATGTGTGTTAGAAAAAGTGCAGTCAGAGTGCTCCTTGGGGCCAAGATGGCCAAACTTTGACTCTCATACTTCGGACATATTGTCAGGAGGGACCAGTCACTGGAGAAGGATATCATGTTTGGTAAGGTAGAGGGTCAGAGAAAAAGAGGAAGACCCCCAGCAAGATAGATTGGCAAAGTTAACGCATCAGTGGGCTCAAGGGTGGCAACAATTGTAAGGTTGGCCCAGGATCAGGCAGTGTTTCATTCCGCTATGATAAGGTTGCTATGAGTCAGTACCAACTTGATGGCACCTAACAACAACCACCACAACTCTGTAAAAGAAATCAAGAAAAAAATACCATTTACAATGTGATAAAATACCTAGGAATTACATAAGGTTTTATTATAAAACACCACTATGAGAGACAAAGGACTCCTGGTGTGGTAATGCAAATCCCAACAACATCATTTACTTAAATGGAAAAACTAATGATCAACTTCATATGAAAAGGAAAGAAATCTTGAATTGTCAAAGCAATACTGAAGAAAAAGAACAAAGTTGCAGGCCTCAAGTGCCTCAAAATCAAAACATACTACAAAGCTACTATAATCAAAACAGCCTGGTATTCATTCAGTGGTAGACACCTAGACCAGAATGGAATGGAGTACTAAGAATTAAACCAAGCCATCTATGAACAACTGATTTTTGACAATAGGTCAAAGTCTGTTCAGTGGGACAAAGCCAGATTCTTCAATAAGTGATACTGGCAAAACTGGATATTTACTTACAGAAGAATGAAACAGGGCCATACCTCAAATCACACAAAAATGGATCAAAGACCTAAATGTTAGACTTAAAATCACAAAATAGGATAACAAACATTATAACAAATAATGTGCAAATGTGTTGTTGTTGTTTTTAAGTGTCAGCCAGTCTGTTCCGATTCATAGTGATCCTGTATAGGGTTTCTGAGGAGCAGAAGACAAAAATAGATAAATGGAGCAAAGGTATGAAAATGTCTTATCCCTAACCGACCACCTTGAGGGACTAAGTCACTGGGCTTGGGGGCTTAGGACCCTAGGTGGACTTGCAGGTCACTCTGGTCTTAATACCTTGCAAGCAGACATCTAAGATGTAAAAATTGGATTCTCCCCACCTGGAGGAAAGAAGAGTGAAGAAAATCAAAGGCTTTAGGAAATTAGTCCAAAGGCCTAATGGACCATGAGCACTACAGCCTCCACTAGCCTGAGACCAGAAGGACCAGATGGTGCCTGCTACCTCTACTGACCACTCTGAAGGTGATCACAATAGGAGGCCTGGAACAAAACAAAGGAACATGTTTAACAAAATTAAAAATCATAAAAAAACCCAGACTTACTGGTCTACTAGAGGCTGGTGGAACCCCCAAACTATGGGCCTTCAGCTCCCTTCAAGCATGGAACTGAATCCACCCTCAAGAATCAACTTTCAGTCAAATAAGAGACAGATCACTAAACAACAACCACAAGGAACGCACTCCTCTGAACAATCGACCATAGGAGACCAAAAGGTCAACCTCTGCCCCAAATCAAAGTTCAGAAGGCAGGTAGGGGCAAGCAAGCAGGATGAATGGATATGTGGGCCCCAGGGAGGAAGCAGGGAGAGTACTCTTACGTTGAGGGAATTGCAACTAATGTCAGGAACAAAATGACTATATATGGGTGAATGGGGAACTAATGTGCTCTGTAAACTTTCATCAAAATCATAATAAAATGCTCCAACCTCCCTGCCCCCAAAGTCTCACAAAACAACAACAAAAATAATAAAAATACAGGAGTTTTAAAGTACATATGGATGAATATAGGCATATTGGGTAAATGAGCAGTTGCAGGTGTGTACTTCGGTGAGAACAGATGGAAGTATCTATCCCCAAACACACTGCTGGTGAGTCAATTCTGACTCAGTGACCCTGTAAGGGTTTCCAAGGCTGTAAATCTTTACTGGACTAGACAGCTTCCCCTTTCTCCTGCAGAGCAGCTGGTGGGTTTGAACTGCTGACCTTGAGATTAGCAGCCCAGTACTTACCCTACAGCACCACTAGGACTCCTTATCTTATCTATGTTACATGCCATGGACTCATTTTTGACTCAGAGAGACCCTACGCACAACAGAATGAAACACTGCCTGGGCCTGTGCCACCCTCACAATTGATGTTTTGTTTGAGCCCTTTGTTGCTGCCAATGTGTCACTCTATCTCCTTGGGGATTTTTGCACTGACCTCCGCTTTACCAAACATGCTTTCCTCTCCAGGGACTGATCCCTCCTGACCACATGTTCAAAGAATGAGATGTCTCACCATCCTGACTTCTAAGGAGAATTTTGGCTGCACTTTTTCCAGCACAGATTTATTTGTTCTTCTGGTAGCCCATGGTACTTTCAATATTCTTCACTAACACCCTAACTGAAATGAATCAATTCCTCTATGGTCTTTCTTATATATTGTCCAACTTTCACATGCATATGAGGGTATTGAAAATACCATGGCTTGGGCCAGGCACACTTTAGTCCCCAAAGTGATCTCTGTGATCATTAACACGTTAAACAGGTCTTTAACAGCACGTTTGCCAAAAGCAGTATGACATTTTATTTCTTAACTGCTGCTTCCACTAGTATTGATTGTGGATCCAAACAAAATGAAGTATTTGACAACTTCAATCATTTATCCATTTATCATGATATTATATATTGTGCCAGTGGTAAGGATTTTTGTTTTCTTTACATTGAGGTGCAATCCATACTGAAGGCTGTAATCTTTGATCTGCTTCAGTAAGTATTTTAAGTCCTTTTCATTTTCAGCAAGCAAGGTTGTATCATGTACATATCACAGGTTGCTAATGAGGCCACATTGTCCATATAACATTGTCCATATAATCCAGCTTCTCAGATTTGCTTAGCACACAGACTGAATAAGTATGGTGGAAAATGCATCTATAGATATGTATAAATACATATATGTTGGTGCAGGCACATATATTCATTGCATAAAAATACACCTTTAGAGATGGATTTTCTGAGTTTGAAAGTCAGGCTTGGGATCACAGTCTAGAGGAGAACTCAGTAAACTGGTATGCCAGCATTGTAGTTGTTGTTAAGTGTCATCAAGTCAGTTCTGATCCATAGCAACCCTGTATATGATTTATGAGGAGCAGCTGGTGAGCTTGAACTGCTGATCTTGCAGCTCAAACCAACCTTGCAGTCCAGTGCATTAATTCACGGTGCCACACCAGGACTGCGTTTTCGTGAGGTAAGAGTTGCTCCTAGGGTTTTAAAAGCTTGTGTGAGTAGCCATTTAAGATGCAACTATAAGGAGTCCTGGTGGGTGCTGTAGGATTATGCACTAGACTGCAAGGTCAGTTTGAACGGCAAGGTTGGCAATTCAAACTCACCAGTGGCACCTCTGAAACCCCACACAGGGTTGCTGTGAGTCAGAACCAACTCCATGGTAGCACACAGCGACAAAAATGGGCCTCTATTTTCCAGGAGAAAATAGTAAGAAAGTAAACTAAAAGTCAGAGAAAAGACAAGTCTACTTGAGCCACACCCTCTTGTCCCATGAGACCAGAAGGACCAGATGGTGTTGACTACCCCCACGGACCATTCTGACGGGGTCACAGTACTTGGTCCCAGATAGAATGAGAGAAAAATATGAAGCAGAACTTAAATTCTTATTAAACAAGAAACAGAAAAAGCAGACAAATTGGAAGAGTAGCGAACAGGGAACTCCCTGAGACTACTGACCTCAGAGCCTCTTTAATCCAGACTCAAGCCCATCCTTTGAGAGCACCTTTTACAAAACTAGCAGAGTGGCACACAAAATAAAGGGCATTACCAGTAAGATCGTTGTCCGACTTAAAAACCATCTGTGTGAGACCAAAAGGTCCCTCAAAAACAAAGATGAGAAGAAAAAGAGGCTGGGAAATTAGAGTACTGGAAACGGAACAACCAGAACACAATGAATGAGAATGTTGACACATTTTAATAAATATGTGTGGCAATTGTCAAATGGGAACCTAAACTTGTGTAAACTTACAATAAAAATGGTTTTTTTTTTAACAAAGGAAAGAAACTATGAGTACATTAGGTTCTTGTTAAAAACAAACTGTCCAGAATGTGAAGAGAGTCCTAGGTAGATTGTTTTTTTTTTTTTTTTTTTTTAACAACCCCCAGCTACAGGAGGGAGTCCAGCTAACAGACGAAACACTGTTTTTTTTAGGCACTCTAGAGGCTGACATTACCTCTTTGCAGAAACAAAAACAAAACTCCTTTTTGCAAACAGAAAAGATGATTATACACACAGGCATTCAGATGTCAGGGCCTATGAAAAAACAAATGATATAAATAAAACACAAAGATGGACATGAAAAAGTATGAATATTTCACTAACACCCCAAAAGCAGACCATGGTGGTTCAGTGATAGACCTTCCATGCAGAGACCTGGGTTAGATTCAGAGTCAGTGAGCCCCATGCCTGGCCACCCATCTGTCAGTGGGGGCTCCCATGTTGCTGTGATGCTTGAAAGCTTTCAGTGGCGTCTCCAGACAAAGAGAGACTAGGAAGAAGGACCTGGCCATCTGCGTTCCAAACCTATCCAATGACAGCCCTGTGGGTCACATCGGTTTGACCAGCAGTCGATCATGGGGATGGCGTGGGATGGGGCAGCGTTTTGTTCTGTTCTGCATGGGGTATGTGTGAGTCAGGCTAATAACAATAATGATCTTTCCCAAATATCTAATTACTCTGTGAGAAAAGGCAGGACATTCTGACAGTCATTTATGAAGAAAAGTGGGGATGTGAGTGGGATCTGGGAAGGAGAAGAAGGAAAAGGTGGGAATGACCCCCATATCACCCTGCTGAATATTGCTGAGTGATTCCCTGAAACAGGGCTGTAGAGAGACTGGAGGAATTTATGGCCTTCTGTGTTGCACCTGATTGCAAGAGGTTTTATTACCATGAAATACAAGTCACTTCCCTTCCCAGAGAGGGAAGAAGGAAATAAATTCTGCCTGGAGCAGGGATGGAGAAGGCAGTCTAGAGTTTAAGGACAAACACCAAGAATTCCCCATTTGTCCTGCTCATGCATTTTCTGAGCATAATGAAGTCACCATCTTGGCACAGGTGAGGGGTTGCAAGCCACCATTTCCAGCTTTGCTATTGCTCAGCTCTGCACTCTCGTGGTGACCTGACAATTAAACATCACAAAATAAAGTGCTCAGCTTGCATGCTTGTGAATTCTTCTAACAGATGAAGGGACTTCAGGGCAAATGGGGAGTACATTTTGGTAAACTATGAACCCAGTGAAAGATAGGGGGCATAGACTGACTCCTGTGTCCCTAACAAGCGCACCCTGGCCTTTGGCATTGTTGTTGTTGCTGTTGTTAAGTGCCACTGAGTCAGTTCCGACCCATAGTGACCCTGTATAGGGTTTCTGAGGAGCAGCTGGTGAGCTTGAACCACCGACCTTGCAGTTCAAACGACTTTGCATTCTGGCGCATTAACCCACAGAGCCAGAATTAGGCTGAAGTATGGAGGGTGTGGAATTCAGACTAATTTAGAATAGTGAGTCTGGAGAGAGGCTTGTGTATGAATACTGTGTAAACGTGAGTTTCACAGGAGAAAACTTGCACTTTCTGACTCCGTGAACTCTACCACATGAACCAAAACCCCCAAACCCACTTGTTCAGAGTTGACTCTGACTCACAAAGAAGAGCTGTGCCCCTTAGGGTTTCTGAGAGTGTCAATCTTTACGGGACCAGACTGCCACACCTTTCTCCTATGGAGTGGCTGGTGGGTTCAAACCACCGATCTTTTGGTTAGCAGTCCAGCACTTAAACCACTGTGACAGGAGGGCTCCTGCACCACATGAGGAAATTACCAATCTTTATATTTACTCACTAATGAGCCAACTCCAAATGGGCACCTTGTACACAAGAGGCGTTTCCATGAAGACATGAGCAATGCTACTCTTGGTTTAGACCCACTGTGCATCACTGCCAAGGGTTAATGTGCTCAGCTGCTAACAGAAAAGCCTAGAAGAAAGGTCTGGTGATCAACTTCTGAAAGATCAGCCACTGAAAAAGCCTACATGGGGCACAGCTCTACTCTGACCATCATAGGTCTCCATGAGTCAAGAGTTGGCTCAGTAGCTACTGGTGTGTGTGCTCCCTCACTCTCTCGCCCAGGCTAATACAGGGCCCTGGCAAAGGCCACCTGCCCAGGCTTGAGTGGGGCTGGGTTCAAGTCTGATAGGATCCGATTTCTGAATAGGAGTGTGCAGTGTGAGGGAGGGCTTCTTCTAGTCTTTGGTGTCCCTTCTGTTTCTTAATTTGGTGGGAGAAACTAAGTTCAGCATAAGTCCAGAATTGTGCCAGCTTTGTTCCCCTTAATGGGGAGAAGAATCACTTTCTCCCCTTCCTTTGACCTCAATCTATGCATTAAAGAAAAGAATGAAAGCCGTCTGGGACATATGGGGGTGGGTGGTGGGGCATGCGTTTCCATGCAAAGACAAGGTGCAGAGACTAATACAGAGCGGAATTGGGAGAGAGGATGAGGGAGCTTTCTAGATCCAATATCATGTCAAAAGTCATAAATTCACAATAAAAAGAACCTGTAAAGCAATAGCAGTGCAATCTGAGAACTTGGTTTTACTTGAAAAATCACAACAAAGTCCCTTTGGTTTTCTTAGGACAGAATGATCAGTATTTCAGAATTCAATATAGAAAAAGAATAATGAAGCTTCTTGATGCGATGACACAGTCTCCTCTTGAGTACAAAAGAGGCGTGTGACCAAGAAAACGAAGAAGCGACAGTGGCAATGACTTACTTAAAAAGTGAAACTAAACCAAACCAGAGACTTTAAGCACAGTGGTCCCTAAGAAATTCAGCTAGGACCTGCAAGCAGCTATTGTAATCACTGTGCTATAATGCACGAGGGTACATGGAACTGTTATGAGAATAATTTACTATTGCTGTAAACAATATATTAACAGGACTGCTGGTGAGTTTGCACTTCTTTCTAAAGAGAAGCCCCCACCAGGGTCCCAGGCAAGGCGGTAGTAATGCAAATGATGCTGGATTCAGGCATTTTCCTTTCTGGAGAAGAAAGGGGGTGTTAAGCAGTAGCCTGCACGCTAGTATTATAGGGCCTGTTTCAGTGTGTGGTTGCACACAGGGCGTTGGCAGTTGGTTTACTTCATATCTGAGACGGTGTGTGTCAGCTGTGGAGGGCCTCGGCTGTCTTCCTTCCCAAGCAAGCCCAGAGAACACACATTTGTCTTTAAAGGGAACCTAAGCTGCTTTTCTCTTCAAGAATGAGATCTAACAATCCCTGGAGACTTTAACTGTTCTAAGCTGGGCTCATAATTAGGGTTCCAAGTTAATCACATGCTCGCACACTTGCAAAGCAGGGAATATGAGAAGGAATGATTGTGTGACCCCAGACAAGTCACATCAGTTCTCTGATCTCAAGTTCCTAAGGGGACAGAACTAGTTGAATGGTTTTCAAACTTTACATGGGCACCCTCTTTCTTGAAATAATTCTCTAGCAGGAAGACAATATAAATACCGGCATTCAGGAGGCCCTGAGGTGAAGTTAGCTTGGGTCCTCTTTGCTTCCTGGCTTGAGGTCAGCAGTCCAAACATGATGGAGACCAGCTGTTCCCTATCCAATTGCTGTAGAGATTCTGACTCATGGAGACCCGCTGTGTGTTAGAAAACTGTACTCTGGAGGGTTTTAAGTGGCTGAAATTTGGGAAGTAGATCTTCAGGTCCACTGTCCAAACAGCTACTGGGTAGACTTGAACTTTCAACCTTTTGGTTAGCAGCTGAGCCTGTTAACTGATTGCACATCCAGGGACTCCAGGCATTCCCATTGTTAACAGCCATCAAGTCAGTCCATGATTCATTGTGACCCCAGGCACCATCCCCATTGTTGTCATTATTGTTAAGTACCTTGGAGTCGGTTCTGACTCATAGTGACCCCGCACAGGGTTTCCAAGATTGTAAATCTTTAAGGGAGCAGAAAGCCTCATCTCTTTCCCACGGAACAGCTGGTAGTTTCGAACTGCCGACCTTGAAGTTAGCAGCCCGATTTGTAACCACTATGCTACCATCCCCATGGTCAGCTGTAAATTGGACCATCTTGATTCCTAGGGTTTTCACTGGCTGGTTTTTGGAAGTCATTTACCAGGCCTTTCTGCTTAGTCTCTTTTGGTATGGAAACAATGCTGAAACCTGATGAGCATCATCACAACACACTGTCTCCACTAACAGAACGGTGGTGGCTGCACACAAGGCATTGGCTGGGAATCAAACCCAGGTCTTCATGAGGAAGCCAAGAATTCTACCATGTCCCCCATACGTGTTCCCTGTTACTGTTGTTACGTGCCGTGGAGTTGGTTCTAACCCATAGCGACCCTGTACAGGGTTTCTGAGACTGTAAAACTTTACAGGATCAGAAAGCCTTATCTTTCTCCTGCGGAGCAGCTGGTAGTTTCGAACTGCTGACCTTAGGGTTCTCAGCCTGATTCGTAACCACTACGCTACCAGAGCTCCTTATAGGTGTTCCCTAGCCTTCCATAAATTCTCTTACATCAGTGAGAGAAGGGTATAGCCTGACACAAGTAGAAACTTAAGAACCCTCTCTTCACCCTCCTATGAACAGAAGTCTCAATATAATGGATAGTGGTGGTGGCTGTGTGCTGTTGAGTCAGCTCGGACTCATAGCAACTTCATAGAGACCTTATATAGGTTATAAATCTTTATGGAAGCAGAAACTCTATCTTTCTCCCTCAGAGCACCTGGTGGACTCAAATTGCTGGCCTTGCAATTAACAGCCCAATGCATAACCACTAGGTTACCAGGGCTCCTTTGTTGCTATTGTTAAGTTCATCGAATCGGTTCCAACTCACAGAGACCCTGTAAGTTGGTGAGTTTGAACTGACCTTGCAGCCCAGTGCATTAACCCACAGCACCTACGAGGACTCCAGCTATATTGGGTGTTGTTACTTGTTGTTAAGTGTCATTGAGTTGGTTCCAACCCATAACAACCCTGTATAGGGTTTCTGAGGAGTGGCTGGTAGGTTTGAACCGCTGACTCTGTAGTTCAAACTGACCTTGTGATCCAGTGCATTATCCCACAATGCCATACCAGGGCTCCTGTAGTGAAGTTGCTCCCTGGGAACCCCAGCGTGCTGCAAAATAAAAGGACTCTTTCCTGTATTTCCTGTGGACCTAATTTCCCACTGGATACTGCTGCTGCCAGGAGCATGGGTAAGTCTGCAGAAGGTTTGAAGGCCCTAGAAAGGCCAATGGAGACCATGTGCCCTGGCCAGATGGTGCACTCTGAA
>NW_006408679.1:7241345-7244773 GCF_000296735.1 Chrysochloris asiatica | reverse complement strand
TTGTTGTTGTTATGTGCCATGGACTCAGTTCCAACTCATAGCAACTCTGTACAGGGTTACTGAGGCTGTAAATCCTTACAGTAGCAGAAAGCCTCATCTTTCTCCCTCAGGACAGCTGGTAGTTTCAAACTGCTGACCTTGAGGTTCGCAGCCCGATTCATAACCACTACACTACCAGAGCTCCTTATAGTTCAGGTGAGTAGGACCTGAAATCTTAATAGCAATGGCCCTGCTATGTTCAGTCACCTCTGGTTGGCACCAGTGCCTGACCTGGGAAGGAAGGAGGGAAGGAAAAGGAGGAATTCCCATGTTGTCCACCACTGTATGCAGGGCAGATTTGAATTCCCATTTATCAAACAGGAAAGGCAGCATGGATCTGTATCCCCTTGGGTCCCGTGGGCACCCCCTGAGTGCTAAAGACTGAAGCCTCCACAGTCCCCCTAAGGCAGGCAGGGTCTCTGATCTAATGAGGCCCAGATTTTTACTATATCTTTCCTGTTCCCTACACAGGACTCACTTTGAAGTCCTGAGCTGCTTCTGAGGGAAGGCAGGGTTCCCGGAGGGAGAAATCACATCTTATACCAAGCGCTTCTTGTTCCTGAACGTGTTCCGACTTGGGAACAAAGTATACTGCAATTGGAGCTTGGAAGTGGGAACTTACCACAGCCAAACTGGCTTTGAGTTTTGATCCCAAATTGGAACCTTTCAAGCTATTTCAAATTTGCCCAAATAGGGTTTTTTTTAGTTTCTTATTTTTCCTCCTTTTCTTATAAAAGGCCGCAGACCTAAAAGGACCCCTGGGCACTAGTTGGTTCTTAAGAAATCTCACTGCTGCCTTCCCTATAATTGAATCTGAAACTATCTGATTAAAGTCCTACCTCAGTCCACAAGAACTCAGAAATGAATGGGAAAGAGGAAAAATCACTTTGGGCATTCTGGGTTTTAGGACTGAATTTAAAAACAAAAAGTTTGAGATGTTCAGCTTCTAATGAGGTCAGGTTTGCTTGTTCCTGGGAGAAATGCCAGCCATGCGGCTGAAGAGGCTGTTGAAAATGTCAGCACCAGGAGGCCTCTGCACAAGCCATTACAAATGAAACAGTAGGTCCCTGTAGTTCCTGTCAGGATTTATTTCCCTATTAGGGAAAAGCAAACAAACAAGTTTGCCAAGTTCCCCTGGGCCACTAGGCCCACACTCACTGCTTTCCTGGAGCTTCTGGAAACAACAAAAGAGGGAGCACCACTCAGTCCTTCCCAGTTCTTTCCAAACTATAGACTCCATTTTAGAAACCCTTCTTGGGGCTGGGGGTATCTCTGAATGGGCAACATTCCTCTCTACTGCCTGCAGCCCTGGGTAACTTGCTGTTGTTGTGTGTCGTCAAGTCAATTCGGTCTCATAGTGACACTATAGGACAGCTAAAGCTGTCCCATAATGGTTCTAGCGCTGTAATCTTTATGAGAACTTTCGGTGTGGTGCTCTAGGATCAGCACTGGACAGTGAATTACAAGGTTGGCCGTTCAAACCCATCAGTTGCTCTTCAGGAAACCCTCTACAGGGTCACTATGAGTTGGAACCAACTCGATGGCACTTAACAACAACAAACACCTTTATGAGGGTAAGCCCTGGTGGTGCAGCGGTTAAGCACTTGGCTACGAGCTCTAAGTCTGATGGTCCAGCCATACCCCTCTGGGGTAGTTGCAATGAGTGGGAACTGACAGGATGGTAATGGGTTTGATTGGTGATCTTTCTGGGAGCAAATTGCCAAGTCATCTGTCTCTAGATGTGGCTAGTGGGTTTGAACAGCCAAAGTTTTGGTGAACAGTTGAGCACTTAATCTTTGCTCTATCAGGACTTTACTATCTGCCTAGAAAGTGCGATTTCAGAAACATCTTTCCAGATATGTAAACTCAATGGGGACTGGTCTGTCCATATCCCCCTTTTATAGTTTCTTTGCCGTTGTATTTTCTGGACCTTGTAAAATAATTGGCAGATCAGCATAAAAAATGTTTACTGGATGAAGAAATGAATTTCACAAGCATTTATTTAAGATAGCATATGCCACTAAATTTGGTTGGTTTTCATATTGGTTTCAATTAAGTGCTTGACTGGTCCCGTCTAGATTTGATCCCATCTTTTTTGTTTTTGTTTTCTCTGAGAAATCTATTGAAAGAAGTACTCTACTTAGAGGATCTATTTCCAAAATTTAACACTTAGGGATTACTAAGTGGCTGTGGACTACAACTAAGGATTCCCACTTCCAAAGTTTTGCTTCAATCACCTGTTCTTCTGACCCTTGTTAAGTGCCTCAAAGTCACATGACCTCTGTGCCTGCTACCCTGTCTTTTGAAAGTGGTTCCCTTAGGAATTCCTGCAGTCCAATACCTACCAGTGTGGTATTCCTTTCAGCTGTTTAAAAACCTGGATGTGAAGAGAATGTTCCAGATACTTGAGACTTCTAGATGTTTCGTGCCATTTAGCGAAAGAACCTTTCCTGCAGTTGCTCATAGTACTTTCTGCAGTGTCAAGGACACAAAATCCAAGGGATTCTGTGGGTCATCACCTCCTTTTCCTAGACTGCTCTGCAGGCATCCTTGCATGTAATCACTTCCTGAACCGCTGTTTCATTTACTTATTTTTATGCTCCTAAATATCCATCCACCCTCGGAAACCCTGTACAGGGTCGCTATGAGTCGGAACCGACTCGATGGCACATAACAACAACAACAACAAATATCCATCCAGCAAACCACTGGGCACTTAACTACACTGATGGTCTCTGCAGAGATTCAAGATGCACAGCCCGCACCTCCCCTCGGTACCAGGGAGATGGAGACACTCTCTTTTCCCAAAGCTAAAATGGAGACAGAGAACATGTTTCTGTTCGGTCTCTGGAGAAGATAATCCAAAAAGTCTTAAGTCCCTGGGTAGACAGTTTCATTTTACATTGTGACAATACTGATGAGAATGTCCTTCCATCTTTCCCAAATGCATAAGAACTTGTGAGTCCTGGTAAAAATCGCTGTGTGCATACATGAATGACAACTGTAACGATACTATTTCTTTACATAACTGAATCGGTTTATTTCCATTGGACCATAAACTCTCCAAAGTAAGAAATAATGTATTTTTCCTTCTATGTAATCCCCTGTGCCTAATTTGTGGTTTTCTGTACCTACCAGGTGTTCAATAAACATCACTGATAACATAAACTGAGGTTTTAGCATCTATGAATAAAAACTGCCTGAATTCATTCTCAAAAGTTTTATTTTTTAAAAAAATACAACAAACTTTTTTTTTTTTTAATTCATTGTGGTTGTGTAGGTGACAGAGACACAAAGAGATGAGAGACTCAGAGAAGATGATTAGGGAATGTTGTTGTTAGGTGCCATCAAGTTGGCACCGACTCATAGTGATCTTATGCACAGCTGAA
>NW_006408679.1:7239016-7240635 GCF_000296735.1 Chrysochloris asiatica | reverse complement strand
TGGTTCACAGTTTGGTGCTGATCCTATAACACCACACCAGGAGTCCAAGAGACAGACAATGAAAACCACACAGACCCACAGTGAGACAGGCAAATACAAAGGGACCCACGGAGACCCACGTATGAAGGGGACTTAAAAAGTTTGTGGAGAAATTCCATTATCTTTCAATTCTAAAGTTCTACTAACTTTTTGAAGCCCCACCCCTACATATATGATGTAAGTCCAAAAATATTGCTATAAAATCATCAAAACCTTTACTAAACAAAAACATCAAAATGTGAAGCTATTATTTTTCAATATATCCCCCATCCAGGTCTATGCTTCTAAAGGTGGTGTTCCGATCTCTCTAATCCTTCCATAATAAATTCTGAGCTCTTTGATTTGCACTCTGTCACAATGGCAGTTTTGCTATCTTTGAGGGATTCCAATTGTGTTCTTTTACAGTTTAGGAACAAAAAGAAGCTGAAGGGGAAAGATCAGGGCTGTGGGGTGGATGAAATAAGGTTTCTCAATGAAATTCTTACAAGACAGCATTTACTACCCTAAAAGAATGAGAAGGTGTATTGTCATGATGGGAAAATGTTCCTTAGTATAACTTTTCTGGTCTTTTTCTCACAGCTTTCAATTTTCTTAAGATTTATTCATAATAAGAGCCCCTGAATATCCTGTGTTCTTTGAGAAAATCTATCTAGGTTACATCTTTGGAATCCTAACAAAAGTCACTATAGCCTTCTGACCTGACCTCTCTATAATGAATTTAACAGGCCCAGCAGATCCCCTTGGAAACCACTGTTTTGATTGGATCTGTTATTCTGAAGACATCTTTACAAGACCAATGTAATTGTATTACTCGGAGAATGTGTCTGCAGCCATCCACCAATTGCAGAGATGTTTACATAAATTTTAATTTGGAATAACCCTGCACATATATGAACTGGAACCCTGTAATAATATTCTTTGACTTACCCTCATATTGTTTTTGTTAGGTGACATTGAGTTGGTTCCAACTCATAGTGACCTTAAGTACAACAGAATGAAACACGATCCAGTTCTGTGCCATTCTCACAATCGTTGTTAAGCTTGAATCCATTGCTGCTGCCACTGTGTCAATCCACCTTATTGGAGTCTCCCTCTTTTTTGCTGACCCTCCACTTTTCCAGACATACCCTTCTCTAGAGACTAGTCCCTACTGATTATAGGTCCGAAGTATGAGAGATGAAGTCTCTACGTTCTGGCTTGTAAGGAGCATTCTGTCTGTACTTCTTCCAACACAGATTAGTTTGTTCTTTTAGCAGTCCATGTTACTTTTAACAACCTTCTCAACACCATAACTCAAATGCTTCAATTCTTCTACCATCTTCTTAATTCATTGTTTAACTCTCACATACATATTAAACTAATGAAAATACCATGGTTTGGATCAGGTGCACTTTAGTCCTTAAACTGATATCTTTGCTCTTGAGCATGTTAAAGAGGTCTCATGCAGAAGATTTGCCTAGTGCAATACGTCCTTTGATTTTTTGACTGCTGTTTTCATGAGCAAAATTAAGTCTTTGACAACTTCAATCTTTTCTCCATTTATCATGAGGCTATTTCTTGGTCCAGTGGTGAGGATTTTT
>NW_006408679.1:7234535-7237536 GCF_000296735.1 Chrysochloris asiatica | reverse complement strand
AGCAATTGATGATCTGTTCCACAGTCTGCCTATGGCCTGGTTTTGACTGATGATATAGAGCTTTTTCATCTTCTCTTCCCACAGTGTAGTCAATTTGATTTCTGTGTATTCCACCTGGTGAGGTCCATGTGTATAGTCATCATCTATGTTTTTAGAAAAGGTATTTGCAATGAATAAGTCATTGGTCTTACAAAATTTTGTCATGAAGTCTCCAGCATTTTTTTTCTAACACCAAGTCCTATTTTCCAATGACTGCTCCTTCCTCTTGGCTTCCAATCTTCCATTCACCAGTAATTATCAATACCTCTTGATTGCATGTTTGGACAATTTCAGCCTGAATAAATTGGTAGATTTCTTTAATTTTATCATCACTGGCTTTAATGATTGGTGTGTAAATTTGAATTACAGTTGTATGAATTGGTCTTCCTCGTAGGCATATGGTTATTTTCCTATCACATTATAGACAGCATTATACTTCAAGATAGATCTTGAAATGTTCTTTTTGATGATGAATATGATGCCATACCACTTCAATTAGTCATTCCTGGCACAGTAAATCCTCATATAAGTTTACATTTGATGATTTAGATGAGCTTCTATATAAACATAGTATATATATATAGAATCTGTCTGTGTGTTTGTGTATGTGTCTGAGGGGGTATTCAAAATTTTAAAGTTTGTGGAAAAAGGAATTAAAATATAGTGAAATTTCCCCAGAAACTTTTGAAGAACCTTATGTGTGAGAGTAGGTACACATACATACATATATACATATACAGGGAGCACGGTAGCTCTGTAAGGTAAGTACTGGACTCCGAACCACAAGGTTACTATTTCAAGCCAACCATTCACTCTGCAGGAGAAAGATGAGACTTTCTGCTCCCGAAAAGTCACACAGATTTGGAAACCCTACACAGGATCACTATGAGTTCAAATCTATTCAAAGGTACTAACAACAGCATACATATATACATATACATGTATTGTTATTGGGAGTACTGGTGTGGTGCTGTGGGCTAAGGCGTCAGAATGCAAAGTCATTTGAACTGCAAGGTCGGTGGTTCAAGCTCACCAGCTGCTCCTTGGAAACCCTATACAGCGTCAACATGTTGTTATTGTTGTTAAATGCTGTCTAGTCAGTGCTGACTCATAGCGGCTCTGTATAGGGTTTCTGAGGAGCAGCTGGTGGATTTGAACTTCTGACCTTGTGGTTTGCTGATCCTACAGTGCTACACCAAGAGTCCACATATACATATATGTATACACACACACACACATTTAAGATAATGCACTGGACCAAATGGTTGGTAGTTCAAGCTCACCAGCTGCTCCTAGGAAACTCTTTACAGGGCATTGAACAGAGTTAAGTGCTGTAGGATAATCACTGGACCACAAGGTTAGTTGAACAATGAGGTCGGCAGTTCAAACTCCCCAGCGGCTCTTCGGAAACTCTATGCAAGGTATCATGAGTCAGAATTGACGACGGCACTTAACGACAACAATATACGTATACTGACACACACACACATATAAATATATTTATATGATGTAGCTCTCACTCTTGCTCAAGGTTTTGTAATTTCAGATATGATGCTGTAGGATAAGCACTGTACTGCTAATCACAAGACTGGTGGTTCAAACCCACCAACTGCTCTTTGGAAACCCTATACAGGGTTGCTATAAGTCAGAACCCACTAGATGGCACTTGACAATGACATTCCACAATACAGAGTCCTATTGTGGCACTATACGGTAAGCACTGGACTGCTAACCACAAAGTTGGCAGTTCAAACCCACTAGTTGCTTCTTGTAAATCTAAACAGGATTGCTATAAGTTGGAACTGCCTCCATGGCGCTTAACAACAACATTTCACAACACAGCTATGGTAAACCATCCATGCTCCATGATATTTTGTTCTCATAAGATGAGCACAGGTCTCAAAAATACATGGCCCTCGCCCTCATACTAGACCATAGAATTTTTGCCTTCTCTGGTGAAGTTCACGGCAGACAGATGTGACAGTGTGCTTCATTAAAGATTTACAGTTGTGGAAACTCAATGGGGGCAGTTCCACTCTATTCTACAGGGTTGCTATGAGTTAGAATCGATGGTAGTAGTTTTTCTTTTTTTAAAGATGGTGACGCTGCCAAACATTTGTTCCAAATTATGAATTCCTTCCTAAATCTAAGCATCAATTATGGATGGGAATGTTTAGATGTGTGTGTGAGGCTTTCACTTGAGCTGTCAGCCCTGGGAAGCCTGCTCTCACAAGCTTCCCCATCCCACCTAGGAGAGGAGGCACCATGTGGTAGAATGAGATGCATGGACCAGAAACTGGGGGCTCCAGACAAGGGGCTCCACCTTTCACGGTATCTGTCTCCTCATCTGTAAAAGGAGGACAATGATCCCTGGGCAGCTCACTGGCTGAGTGAGGCTCCGCTGTGACATGGGAGACCACATGCACACTCCATGGGACAGCAGTAAGTGCTTGGTGCCATGTGTGGGCTTCTGTTTGCTCTTATAACATCTGCAGCTGGGATGTCTATAGGGAGGAAAGTAAGACAAGAAAGACAAATTCTTTCCTATATGATCATTCTTTTAGAATTTTTGGACTCCTTAAAAATAGCTATGAAAACATCCAATTGTTTTTAAAAACCAAATTAAAAAAAAAAAATCAAATTGCTTTCCTGTTGGACTGTAAATTAATCAGAACAAGTTAATTAGACACTAAATTAATTAGATCACTTGCACCTTAGTGATCAAGAGCCTGGATTCTGAAATGACACCGACCCATCCATGAGGAGTTCCAGCTCCTTCACTTATTAGTCATGTGACTTTAAACTAGTTGCTTAACCTTATAAGCCGAGGTTTGTTATCAGTAAAACAGAGCTAAAAGCAGTATTTGCCTCGCCGGGGCAATAAATAAGTCACTATGTCAATCATTTTGGTCAATAGCCTGACTTGTAGTTTGTGTGTTTATGTGCCGTGGAGTTGTTTCCG
>NW_006408679.1:7222261-7233780 GCF_000296735.1 Chrysochloris asiatica | reverse complement strand
GTAACCATACGAACAACGATTACTGTTTAATATTTCCTCCCATTATCTGAGATCCACTTTATATGAACACAGCTAAGAATGTGCAAGTTTAGTCACAATAGCATCTAAACAACCAAAATAGTACCACTGTGTATAATGCATAAAAGCCTGGGCACTTTATTTATAGAGAATCATCCTCACTTACGAGCTTCATTGTAATTTTATGCACAATTCTAAAAGCAATGATAATAAAGAACCCTGGATTGACCAAGCACTAGTGTCAGACACGTTACTAAATGTGTTGCATTCATTACCATACCGAATCCTCACAATACCACAAGGTAAGTACAGGTGACCTTTAAACAATGTGGGGATTTGAGGCATCGACACCCCCAGGCTGTAGAAAATTTGACTGTAACTTTTAATGCTCCCAAAACTCAACTAGACTAATTGCCTACTGCTGACTGGAAGCCTTACTGACAACAAAAATAGTCAATGAACACATATTTTTTTAATGTTATATGCAAGGCCAGTAGTTCGAATCCAGCAGTTGCTCTGTAGGAGAAAGATGAGACTTTCTGTTCCTATAAAGATCTGTTGTTGTTGTTAAGTGCCGTTGAATCAGTTCCGCCTCATAGCGGCCCTGTATAGAGTTTCCAAGGAGCAGCTGGTGAGCTTGAACTGCTCACCTTGTGGTTCAAACCAACTTCATTGTCCAGAGTTATTAACCCACAATGCCACACCAGATTTACAGCCTTGGAAACCCTTTCCACAGTTGCTATGAGTTGGAACTGACTCAAGGACACACCCTCACCCCTACCTTCACCATATACTGCACTCACATAAAAACTGCATTTTCAACACGATTAAAACAATATTTCACAAAAGTGCAAGATTTTTGCTCCTGCTGGAGTAGCTGTCGCAACGACTTCCCAAATTTCCCTTTCTCTTTTCATGGTGGTCCTTGGACTGACTTCATTTATCTTGAAGTGGCATTCTCATCAATCAATGCAGTTTTTCTTGTGATACTGTGACTTGTCTCTGCTTCTTGGGAACACTTCCAGCACCACTGGTGGCACTCTGGATTGGCCTGTTGGTGTTATTCAAGGCTTATAGTATTGCAGTAAACATGATGAGAAATACGCCATAACTGTGAGAGATTACTTTTTACAGAGACATGCAATTTACTGGCTAGATGAACTGCTCAGGCAAAGATAATTAGCATTGTTGCTGTTGTTGTTAAGTACGGTAGAGTCGGTTCTGACTCATAGTGACGCTGCACAGGGTTTCTGAGGCTGCACATCTTTTACATGACAATATTTTTAAATTCATGAACTGCCCATGCAGTTCAATCCTATGCTGCTCAAGGATCAACTATTTAAGCATCACTCCAATTTTACAGATGAGGGAATTGAGGCTTATAGTAAATTACGTGTCACAGATAAAGCTCAGAGTGTTCAGACCCAGTCACTTTAGGGGTCAAACAGCCCTCCTATATAAAAAAAACCCAAAATATTATTATCCCAAAGTTCAGTGCAATATGCCATCAAGAAAAATCAAAGTGTGTGCCTAAGAAGACAAGGTGAGTGTGGATGAAATACTAATGGGTTATGTCCACTCTGCACAGATTACTTATGTTGAAACTCTATGACAATATTGCATAAGTAAAAACAACAACAACAACAAAACCCCACCAAACCAGGTGCCATTGAGTCAGTTCTGACCCATGGAGATCCCATGTGTATTGAGTAGAAATGTGCTCCATAGCATTTTCAATGATTTTTGAGTAGTCCTCCAGATCTTTCTTTAGGGGTGCCTCTTAGTAGAATAGAGAGTTTCCAACCTTACGATTTGCAGCAGAAAATGTTAATTGTTTGCACCACCCAGTAACTTCATAAATATGAAAAAAAAATAAAGATACACAAAGTATAAGTTAGATATACCAACACCTAGGCACAGCTGGATTACATGTTCATGAATCCTTACCTCTTACCATTGCTTAATTTAACCCAGTTTCCATCAAGTCTTAGGACCTCTGGTAGTGTAGTGGTAACGAGTTGGGCTGCTAATTCCATGGTCTGCAGTTCAAAACTACCAGTGGCTCTATGGGAGAAAGATGAGGCTTTCTAATCTCATAATGAGGCCTAGTCTTGGAAATCCTATATAGGGTCACTAGGAGCCAGAACTGGTAAATGACCACCACCATCCATCAAGTCTTGGGAAAAAAACAAGAAACAAATCTTTTCATCTGCTATGTACCTCTCAGTTTAGAACTAGGGCTCTGTGCCTTTAACCATGCTATAGTTAAAGGGCTCACACACTGATTCTATCAGAGAATTTAAAGGATATCAATAGAAAATAAAGACTAAAAACAAACAAACAACCAAAGGAAAAAAGGCAGTGAGTGGACTTGCTGGCACATGTATATCCACGCATGGGTTTGTTGTTGTTGTTGTTAGGTGCCATCAAGTCGGTACCAACTCATAGTGACCCTATGCACAACAGAACGAAACACTGCCCGGTCCTGGGCCAACCTCACAATTGTTGACACCCTTTAGCCCACTGATGCTGCCACTTGGCCAATCCATCTTGCTGGGGGTCTTCCTCTTTTTGTCTGACCCTCCACCCTACCAAACATGATAGCCTTCTCCAGCGACTGCTCCCTCCTGACAATATGTCTGAAGAATGAGAGACGAAGTTTGGCCATCCTGGCCTCCAAGGAGCACTCTGGCTGCACTTCTTCCAACTCAGATCTGTTGGTTCGTTTGGCAGCCCATGGCACTTTCAATATTCTTCAACACCATAACTCAAAAGCATCAATTCTTCTACAGTCTTCCTTATTCACTATCCAGCTTTCGCATGCATATGAGGTTATTGAAAATACCATGGCTTGGGTCAGGCACACGTTAGTCCTCAAGCTGACACCTTTGCTCTTCAACACTTTTAAAAAGGTCTTATGTCTAATATTATGTGTCAACTTGGCTAGACTAGGATTCTCAGTGTTTTGGCTACTGGGCTGGTTGGTTGCTCTTTTGTAAAATAACATAATATAATCACTTTCTATGATGTGATCTGAGGTGATCAGCCAATCAGGTGAAGAGGAGTTTCCTTGGAGGTGTGGTCTACCTTTAGTATATATGTTGTTGTTGTTAAGTTCTGTCAAGACAGTTCTGACTCATAGCAATACTGTATAGGGTTTCCGAGGGGTGCTGATGGGTTTGAACCACCAACCGTGTAGTTAGCAGTCCAGTGTTTATCCTACAGTGCCATATCAGGAATATGAAGGCTCTTCAAAAAATTCATGGAAAAATTCCATTAACCTTTTATTCAATTTTTTCATCAATTCTTGAGGTTCCTCATAAATGAATGCTCTGAAACAGCTTGCTTGCCCTCCACTGGGCACTCTTGTTATCATTGGACCTCCCGTTCCTGAGATGTAAGCCTGTTGCCTGACCTGCAGATTTTGGATTCACCAGTTCCAGCAATCCAGCCCCCACAAATGCATGTGCTATTTCCTTAATAAATCACGTGGTCTCATGCGCGCTCTCTACACATGCACACACACACACACACACACACACACTTGTTTTGCTTCTCTGGAGAAGCCAGACTAACAAATGGGGGGTTCAGCATCTTTCCTTGACCATAGCCAAGGCTGGCAGAAGTGACTACATGGTCTCCTCACACACACTAAACCACGAAAGTTGCTTCCAATCCAAAGCCAGTCATATTGTAGCCCCCTGCAGCTCAACTGTATTTTATGCCTTGTGATGGTGGTGGTGTGCCATGCAGTGAGTTCCAACTAATAGCAACCCTGTATAGGGTTTCCCAGGTTGTAAATCTTTACAAGAGTAGAAAGCCTCATCTTTTCTCCCATGGAGTGGCTGGTAGACTACAACTGCTGAGCTTGTGGTTAGCAGCCTAATGTGTAACCAAATACAAACCAAGGCTCTATTTTATGCCTACTTATTCATAGTCGCTACATTTAATCAAAACTACTTTCAAAGTTCCAAAATCAAATCTACAGAACATGAGTCCTTGAAACTCATCGAAGCCAATTTTTTAAGATTTTTAAAAAACTTAGAATGCATGTATTTTTTAACTTTTAATTGTGAATTGAGTGGATATTTTCAGAGTAGATCACTAGTTTTATATTCAACAAATCACATACTTTGTTTCATTTCAATGAAATTGCCTTAATGTAACATCAGTTATCCTACTTCCTCCTTGGGATTCTTGTTTCCATTCCGCCTCCTTTCCCAACCTTTCTGAGTTTTTTCCTTAGGTAAATGCTGCCCCTTTGATCTTGAATGGTTGACCATCCATGGTGAGCACACCTCATTAGTGTTACTGTCCCCCTTACATACCTATCTACTGCTTGGCTGGAAATTGAGCTGTGAGGGTGAGTTCCGCTCCAGACTTGAACGGTGGTTCTTCCCGTCTCTTTCTCTCTTTCTGACCAGTGGTCTTTTAAAATAATTTTGAGTTTTGTTCCACATTGTCTCCCACTCTATCCAGGATTTTCTAATGTGATCCCTTTCGGAGTAGTTAGTGGTAGCCAAGTGCTATCTAGGTCTTCTGGTCTCTGAGTCATGGAGATGGATGTTCATGTGTTCCATCAGTCCACTGGACTAAGTGATTCCAAAAATCTTCAATTTTCATCACACTTCTTTCCTCTGCACAAGGATGGCTTCTCATGGACTTTAAGGTCTCAGTCACTATTCACCAAGTAGCATGTAGATCATTCATTGTCTTTGTGGAGGATGCTATGCCAACTGACCATGTGTCCTCTGAGACTATGGTTTTAAGCCCCCAGGTCCAGCTACTCATTTCCTCAAGACATTTGGTAATGTCTAAGAAGTTTTCATCGTTTTGCCCTCTGAATGCTCCTCCACATTCATGGACATGTTTTAAATACCTATGCAGAAAGATCCTCTCCCACACTTTGCATATGTGTGGGCATATTCTCACTGTCCCTCCCATACCCATTCAGCCTGTGTATCTTTTCATGTATTCATCCACACATCACTGTTACTGCAGGATTGTGTATATAACAGTGGTGGTGGTGGGATGTGCTGTGGAGTTGGTTCTGACTCACAGTGACCCTGTATAGGGTTTCCAAGGCTATAAATCTTTACTGGAGCAGAAAGCCTCATCTTTCTCCTGAGGAGCAACTGGTGGATTAGAATTGCCGA
Organism: Chrysochloris asiatica; assembly: GCF_000296735.1. Lineage (NCBI taxonomy): Eukaryota > Metazoa > Chordata > Mammalia > Afrosoricida > Chrysochloridae > Chrysochloris > Chrysochloris asiatica. The sequence continues at coordinate 7,228,606 of NW_006408679.1, read as the reverse complement.
CCTTTTGGTTAGCAGCCCAACTGGTCACTCACTACACTACCAGAGTTCCTTGTATATAACTATATTTACCCCTATTCCTTTTAATTCTTGCAAGTTTTTAAGATTTTAAAATAGGCAATTCAAATGGATGAAATCTTAACATGCTATCCTTCAGCTATCTTCCATTTCAGGTTATCTGAATGGGGAACCATAAAAGAGTCCCCTTTAGTTTGCTGCCCACCCTTACCTCTCAGTCTACCATGGTGTCCAGACAGTAGAAAGAGCTGTTCCTAAAGGGAGTCCTGGTGTGGTGCTGTGGGTTAATGCACTGGACTGCAAAGTCGGTTTGAACCACAAGGATGGCAGTTCAAGCTCACCAGCTGCTCCTCAGAAATTCTATACAGGGTTGCTATGGGTTGGAACTGACTTGACAGCCCTACCACCGTCAACAACAAAGAAAACCAAGGAGTCCTGGTGTGATGCTGTAGGGACCACAATATCAACAGTTCAGACCCACCAGCCTTTCCTTGGCCATGAGTCAGAACAAACTTAACAACAACAACAAAGGAAACCTAGGAGACAGTCTTACCCCCCTAAGACAGGATGGCCAGTTTTAGCAAGCAGAAATACAAAATGCCCAGTTACAGCTGAATTTCAGATAAGCAATGAGTAATATTTTACAATAAGTCCCACAAAATATTTGGGATATGTTCCCATTAAACAATTATTTGTTGTTTTCAACAACACAAATCTAACTGGGTGCCCTACAGTCTTATCTGGCACTCTGTCCTAGGCTCTGATCACCTAGAAAATTGGGGATTCATCAGACGTGCGGTGGGTAGGGCCTCTAGCCACTAGCCTAGGAGTATGGACAATTAATGACGCAGGTCTGGCATTCTTATTCCTTTACGCAACAGGGTTCTCCCTTTCCTTCACTCACTCTTCTCCAGGGAGGCTCCTTGGCTCCTGACAGGCTCTAGCCAACCCTGCTCTAAGCCCCGTCACTTCTTTTAACAGACACACTCCCTCCCGAGTCTCTGGCTGAGTCTCCACAACACACTTGCCAGCCTTTCTCCCACCTGCTGCTGCTAACAAGAGCGCCCTTGTTTCCACAGGTTATTGCCTCATGTTCTGTTTCCCCAGCAAGCTGCAGAGGGGCTTTGCAGGGGCTTTTGGCGATAAGCTTTTCATCTTGTTTTAGCTTCTGAGTGCTGCTGTAACAGAAATACCATACAGGAGATGGGCAGTTTTAAGGAACAGAAATGTATTATTTCCCAACCAGGAGAACAAAAACCCAATCCTGGGCCCTGACTCTGGGGAAGGCTCTGAGGGAAGCTCCTAGTCTCAGCTTCTATAAACCGGATGTCCCCTTGGGCCTTTGATGATACCCATGTGTCCTCTGTCTTTCCCTTTTGTGCTTGCTTCTTTCTGTGTCTAATCTGCTCTTATATCTCCCAAATGATTAGATTGAAAACACATCCTACAATGATGTAACAAACAAAATCCTATTCTAAATGGGATGACTTCTATGGTGTAGAGGTTAGGATTCCAACACACATTCTAGGAGGACACAATTCATTTCATAACAGCTGTACTGACCCTTCTATCCACTGTCTTGTATTCAGATGCCAAGAGCATATCAAGTTTGCTCACTCAGTACAGATGGAGCTTTTTGGTCATAATTTCAAGACTTAAGCTAAAGGAAGGGCTGGGCAAGCATGTCCATATTGCCTAGCAGAAGTTTTTATGGGCTCTACCCCACCTTTTCCCAGACACTGCCTCCCTCCTCACTACCTCAGTCTTTGATGCACCATATCTAAAACGATCACATATTTAAACTGAAACAGGAAGGAAAGGGTCTTGCTTCCAGGCTTCCCCGTGTGTGTTTGCGGCAAAACATTCAGAGCTCAGCTCTAATGCGCAAGGAACTATGGAAGAAACACAGACGCAACAATAAAACCAGGGCGGGGTGGAGGGAGTTAATGATAGATACCATCACAGAATCTGTTCTCACTGGGTGCAGAGAAAATTAATTTTTGAAGACATTTCATTTAACTTTGCAATATTTTGCTGTTTAGCCTTTGATGCCTGAAGCATTTTTCTTTTATTCACCCTCCCCGCCTTTAAAGCTAAAGATGGGGGTGAGTTTTAAGTATGGCTTCATGAAAGATGATTTGGTTTGCTTTCTCTGCTCTGGCTGGACACAAGAAAAGTGTACTCAGGTAACACAAGTTATTGTCCACCCTAATTTGCAGGGCTTCACCTCTGATCTAAACATCCACTTAAATAATCTGAAACACAGCGTCCAAAAGAATAAGATTATTACCTTCCAGAGCAAGGCACCGGGGTGGGCTGGACGACCAGATAAGGTTGTGTAAGCACTCGAGGTACTCTGACCCCTCTAGTTTAAATCCAGGGAAGCAGTGGTAAGAGATCACAGTTCCTACTGGGAAGGAGGTCTGGAACTCAGAGATGTTCACATAGCCATTCGAAGAGGCTAAGGGTCTCAGACAGCCTGTGAAATGGGAAAGAAAAGGGGAAAGATGTTTGTACATCTGACACACAAACAAAACACTAAAACTCTGTAGGACACCCCCACTGGCAACATAGCACTGACTCTGAGGTGCCATCGAGTAGTCTGGCTTCGTATAACAGAGCGAAATGTCCGGTCCTGTGCCACACTCACAGTGATCACTATGCCACTGTGGCAATCTGTCTCATTGAAAGTATCCCACTTTTTCACTTTACCAAGCATGATGACCACCATCTCAGTGTCCGATGACATATAGTCTATTTACCTGGTGGTGCTGCGGGTTAGTCATTTGACTAATTGCATGGTTGGCAGTTCAAACCCACTAGACTCGACGGCGCTTAACAACAATAACAACAACAACATAATGTGGATATTTGCTTTTATATTTGCAAGTAGCACTAAGTTGGTCAGATAAGTAGCTCAGTATTAAAGATGGTGGCGAGGATTGGAACACCCCTAGACCAGGAACTGCCAGCCCCAACTGCATATTAGTTTCACCCAAAGAGATTTAAAAATAAAAACCCGATGTCCTGTTTCCAGGTCCAGAGACCTGCTTTGTGGGTCTGGATAGTGTCTTTCTTTTCTTTTTAGTAATTGTATTAACTGTTCTATCTTGAAAGCATATAGATTATTATCTTATCATAACAATACAGCATTGTAGCATTGTACTTCAGGACAGATCTTGAAATGTTAATTTTGTAGTTGTTCTTCTTGGGAAGACTCACATACACAGCAAAACACACACCAATTTGACCATTTCTACACGGACAACTTGGTGAGCTCTGGTAGCATAGTGGTTACGAATCGGGCTGCGAGCCTTAAGGTCAGCAGTTCAAAACTACCAGCCGCTCCGCGGGAGATAGATGAGGCTTTCTACTCCCGTAAAGATTTACACCCTCGGAAACCCTGCACAGGGTCGCTATGGGTCGGAATCGACTTGACGGCACTTAACAACAACAACACGGACAACTTGGTGACACTGATGATGTTCTTTAGGTTGTACAACCATCCTCCTCAACCTCCTTTTCTGGGTTCTTCCTCTGCCATTAACATGAACTCCATGCCCCCTAAGGTTCTCATCTGATTTTTTGAGTTGCTGTTGTCAATCTGATCTCATATAGATAGTTCTTAAAAGAATTTTATGTTTTTAACTAGTTAAGCTGAACTGTTGTTTGGTTTTTAAGAAAATGTCAGGGGATATTTTGGGTTTGAGGCTTCAAGATTATCTCAGGGCAATAGTTTCAGGGAGTTATGTAACCTCCACAGCTTCAGAAAGTCTAGAGTGCATGAGATTTTGAGATTCTGTTTGGCACTTTCCCCCTTTTGATCAGGATTTGTCTATGTACTTGTTGATCAAAATGCTCAGTACTAGTAGTTGGGAGCCATCCAGTTCTTCTGATCTCAAGACCCAAGGGTACAGTTGTTCATGGAGGCAGTTAGCCACCCAGTTCCTCTTCTTATTTCTGACCCTGTCTTCATCTATAGCGCCAAGTAAATCAAGACCAATTTTCATGTCTTAGATGGTCACTTGCAAGCTTTTAAGGCTCTAGATACTATGCAGTAAACAAGGAGGTAGAACAAAAGCACTGAGCCCATTATTAGGCCAATTAACTGGCATGTCCCACGAAACCATGACCCTAACTCCCAAGTACTTCTAATGTGCTGTCAGGGTTGAGAACCACTGAGGTAGCACAAAAGGAATGAGGCATCCCAGTGCCTCTTTGAATGGTAATGGTGGGTGGCCAGGGAAGGTTATGATCCAAAGGCAATTCCACTGCAGATCATAAAACACGCATGCCTGCAAAGGTACAATTAAACTTTGGAAAATTAGCTATGTTGGATGTAAAATAGGTATGGAACTTTGTACTATAATGTGGCATACATCTGAATTACCCAAAGGGCCCATCACCAGAGTTTATAATTCCCTAGGTCTGGGGATAATTAGGAGTTGACTCGATGGCAGTTGGGAGGTGGGTGGTGATGTCTGAAAATTCACATATCTAGCATTCCCAGGAGATGCTGATGTTGCTGATCTGGGGGCCACACTTTGTGAACCACTGCTTCAGTGAGTCCTTGCATCAGCAGAGAATTGTGTGTGAAAGAAGTGAGATCAGGATTCCATACTTCTACTTCTGTCAAACATTACTAGCTGCCATCATGCTGACTCCAACTCACAGCGACCTCACGTACGTCTGAGGAGAAATATGGCCCATGAGTTTTCAAGGGCTGATTTTCCAGAAATAGATTGGCAGGTCTTTTGTCTATGACCCACCACATCAGTCCTGTAGTTAGAAGCTGAGCCCATTGAGTGTTCGCATTACCCAGAAACTCTCTGTGAAAAACATCCACTCCCTTTTTTCCCTTTAAGTCTGTGCAGCCCAGCAGAACATCTGCAATGGCACAGAATCCGGGTGTTTGTAGAGCTTCCACTGTGACCATGGAGTTTCCCACTGGCTTCAGCAATTTCACGGGAGGGAATAATGACACAGCACAGAGGCTGTGCTTCCAGGGTGGGAAATTAATTGTATGTGAAGTAAATAACATGTGACAGAAATGCCCAGCTTCCCTTCCAATCACCAAGTACAGATTAAACCTTATGCATAGCAGCAGATGACTGAACCCTCCCCTCCAAGGTGGATTTGGTAAAATATTTTATTGTAAAATGATCTCTCAGCAATTTGCTGGGTGTTTATGTCATGTTTTTTAAACATTCCAGTATATGGGGTTTGTACATTAGGGCAGGAGTCCCTGAGTGGTGGTAATAGTTAACACACTTAACTAACAATTGAACTGGTAAAGTTTTGAATCCACCCAGGAGAACTTTGGAGGAAAGCTCTGGTGTTTTAATTCCAAAGAATCAGCTACTGAAAACCTTATGGAGGATAAGAACAAACAAGATGGCGGATCGGGTAGAAGCGCAGTAAAGGAGCTCCGCCAATAACAACACAGACTACCTGACCAAGCAGGCTCAGGGGCTGGTCCCAGAACTCTGAACCACATATAAAGGAATATTTAGAAGGTTGGAAGGCTCACAGCTGGGGGAATTTGTGGCAGAAACAAGAAATCTATTGCTTTCTAGTCTGAGATGCTCGGCTGCTCCAGGAGCCGCCATCTTGGGTGAGACCAAGCAGGGGAAGAATCGGAGCGGCCACAGACGCCTAGCAGAACCACTGAGATAAAGGTGTGGATATTCTTTTCTTTTGGTATCTGTTCGTTGGTCCCTTGCTATCTATGCACCTCCATTCTGGTGACTATAGGGGTGCCTGAGCTAGTAGGCACCCCAGCCCCACCCTTGGAGGGTTCTACTATGCATGCGCACAGATCTCCTCGAAACTTAAAGAGACAGTTTCCAATTAAAACCAAACGACCACAGCCGGCCCTGAACTGTTTCCAACTAGAAAAAAGGCCTGAAAGGGGACTGTGGAGTGGGACAAGCAGACAAAAGAGGAAACAGGCCGAAAATTAAATCCTAAGTTATGTCAAAACCACCAACAGTGGCATCTTGAAATTTCTCAAGAAGAAGACTGAAAAGGGAAGCCTATTTCCTGATCACACCTACCTGGAGGCAATCAGAAAGCATAAAAAATACCAAATACATAGCCATCTAAGTATTAAGTCCACAGATAACCCCTAAAGATGCCCAAAAAACAAAAGCAGATGACCATCTGTGCACACGTCCAGAAACGAGGTAAAGTGACTGAGGCAAATAAGCTGGAAGTAGACCTACACTCCATACTAGAAGATGGGCAGGCTTTGGAAATGCCTGAGAAGGAATTCCTAAAAATGATTATAAAAGGTATCAAAACACTATACAGTGCAGTTGAGAAAAATAA
>NW_006408679.1:7212564-7220261 GCF_000296735.1 Chrysochloris asiatica | reverse complement strand
CTGGTGAAAGGAGATGGGGATAAGATTCATAAGATTCAACAGTGAATAACTGTCATCATGACTAATCACGACTGTCACACTTTTAAAGGTAGAAGTTTTGTAACAAAAAAAGGGGAGTGGTTAATCTTACAGTCCAGAGACAGAGGACCCTAAAGCCATCAAGAGAGGAACACACAAATAGTATGCGGGACCTTCTCCAGAAAAGCAGCAGCGCCAGAGATGGAGGCAGAGATGGGGGCATGGAGAGGTGGCACGGCTGAGGACTCTAGATTCATCAACTAAGAGTGTGCCCTTTGGAGATGTAAATTATTATATATGCCTGAATGGGTTTTTTTGTTTGTGTTTTTTAAAAAAAGCTAAAGTGGATAGAGAGAAATACTTTTAACTCATGGTATATGGAGGGGATTGTAATCAATGTAATGAAACAAGTTATATGAATGGTTGAATGTGAAACTGATGATGTGCCCTGTAAACTTTCACTCAATCCACATTAAAAACCTTAAATTAAAAAAAAAAAATAATAAAAACAACAACCTTACGGAGTGCAGTTCTACTGTGACACACTTGGGGTCACCATGAGTCGAGCTGCTTCAGTGGCATCAGGTTGGCCTAGGTTACCAGCACTGGCTTCCCCCAAATAAAAATGCACTCCGACTCATAGCTAGCAGGAGGCATCTAGACACTGTACCCCAAACACAAAAGTCCCATGGAAAAAATGCCCATAGAACAGTTCCTTACTCTCCATACCGCCACGGAGATAAAAGGAGTTATAATTCGTGGAGTTAATCAGAGGAGAGGAAAGATCTGCTTGCTTTTGGTTGGAGACAGCTTGTCCTAAATATAACAGGAGAAAACTGGCTTCCACTCAATAGAGTTCAATGTGATATCTATTTGCACTTGTAGATAATAGAGAAAAGGCTCCTCAGGCTTTAGCCCCTAGATCTATAGGTGCAAATAAATGTTACAGAATGAAATGTCACACTAAGGGCCAATTATATTCCCCCCTGGGGGCCGGAAGAGGTGTCAGGCTGTCTATATTCTCTGTGCTGTGGCAGGTAGCAGGGGCAGGGAGGAGGCTGGATCATCAGTGGTTCCAACTCTGGCAAGCACAGACTCTCTCCCACTTCTTCAACAAGGCTTTGGCAGGGTGGTGGGAGGGAATGGGTGAAGTGGATAGCAAGGAACAGAGCAGGTTGTCTCCTCTGGGAAGACAGAGGGTTCTGATGAAAATGAAAGCAAAGCTGTTGTTACTATTGTTTTGAAGATACAGTCTTCTCAAGTCCCACCAGCAAACTCTGCTGTTGTTGTGAAAATCTATGTTGTTAGCTGTCATCGAGTCATCTGGTTCCCAAATCATGGGGGCCCCATACACAACGGAATGAATGAAACATCCCGTACCAACTCCATGATCCACTGCAGCTTGGACCATTGTGATGCATACAGTTTTTCTTTCACTTGCTAATGTTTGGAAGTAGATGTCCAGGCCTTTCTTCCTAGTCTGTCTTAGTTGAAAGCTGTTTCAGCATCATAGCAGTATGCAAGCTTCCAATAGCAGACAGGTGGTAGCTGTGGTTAGACGCTGGACCTGGGTCTCCTGAAAAGAAGACGTGATTTCTACTACTTCCTCTAGAAGAATGTAAGCTACTTTCTGACTGAAAGCTGAATAAGGACTGGTGGAGGAGAATGGGCAAGAATGGGCAGAGAGGTACAGGAAAACATTTATCTGAACTTCCCATGACAACACTCTGAAACATATGCCACAACAGGGAATTAAATGTATAGCAGAAGGGCGGCCAAAGAACTGCTAGAGAAGCATACTGTAGTTAAGTGACAGAAAGAAAATAGAAAGGGTGGAGGAACAAAAGGATAAGTGGAAAATATGAAGGCAAGAAGTGGCGGGAGTCTGAGGTAATTTTCCTCGCCATTACTCTAACAGGGTCAGAGGACCGGAACAAATCAGTGGTTAGTAAAGTTCATTTGAATAAACAGGTCGACCGAAAAGCCAGCTGCTTATTTTATGGACAGTCTCTGAACGTGTAAATAAATCATGTGTCTCCTTTAAAAATGTAACATAGAGTATGTTAAGCATCACAGGAAGTTTCTGAGAAGTGAATGGCGGTCTGATGGTGATGTGGGAGGCCTCTACCATCCTAATTCTGAGGCCTTTGTCTCTTCAAGGGGTTGAGACTCTTAAGTTCTAACATGAGGAAATAAGTTATTTCCAACTATAGGGCAGGCAAATCAATATCAGAGCCTGCCAGTTGTGATTTTTTAGCACCAAGTTAACATGTGTCTCAACTTGAGCATGCCAATGCTCTCGGTGCAAATGACACTCTCCCTCCAGTGGAATGATGAATTATGTATCAGCTCCTTGGTCCTTTGGTCCAAGTCACATGTCAAAAAATAAAATCAGAATTAATGTGAATTCACGAGCTTATTTTCACAAATGGGGCCCTCTATGTTGGGCCAGGCAAATTGAAAATAAAAAACAAAACAAAGAAAAATATGCAAGAGGATAAATATTCACTGTGGTGTTGGATGAAATTTGAATTTGATTATTTTTCTGCTCTTCATGCATTATAAAGAGGGATAACATTATTAGGAGAAAATAGGCTCTGTAAACTTGGCTTTAAATATATTCTCACCACTATGGAAATAAGTATAAATACACTGCGATTTCCATTATATATGTAATAGTTCATCATGTGTTCATAGTCCAGTTACAAGGAGATATTCAACAGGCAAAAGAATTGTTATTTCTCCTTTACTCTATAAGACCAAGTGTATGGGGCCAGCATGCATAATACAGGGTGTGACAAAGACAGTCCACCAACAATCCGGAAGAGGGAGCTGGTGTGTGGCTTTGTTCTGCCCCCGCCCCTGTGGTCTGTGTCCCTCTGTTAAACAATCAGGTACTTGTGTACAATAAAGTCTGAGAGAACTCCGCTTCTGTACCTACCTTGACAGATGGGCAGATTATCCCACGTCCCATCATCGCGACATAATGAAACCATGTTGTAGAGGTCGGGGTAACGGATCTTGAATCCTTCATGACAGGTGATGATTAATTTATCCCCATGCCGGTATGTCTTGTTATGAATCTCAGCATCTTCAATTTGAGGGATACGGCAATCTGCAATTTTGTAAGAAAAACACATTATTACAGTACAAATGACTAAATGTTTGGTGACTACTCTGGACTGCAAAGGTGGTTTGAACCGTAAAGTCAGTGGTTCAAGTTCACCAGATGTTCCTTGGAAACTCTATACAGGGTTGCTATGGGTCAGAACTGACTCAACAGCACTTAACAACAACAACTACTAATTGAAAGGTTGGTGGTCAAACCTACCCAGAGGCATCTCGGAAGGCAGGCTTCTGAAAGGTAACAGTTTTGAAAGCTCTATGGAGCAGTTCTACTCAGCACACATGGGCTACTCAGTGGCAACTGGTTATATACTACCAGAATTTAACAGTTGTGCTTAAGCGCTTCAGCTGAAAGGTCTCATTTTCAGCCTTCTGCTTGGATGCCCAGGACAAGGAGCAGAGCCTGCTTCCCAGAAGTAACAGGAAGAGGTTTCTCAGAAAGAGGGACCAAGAGAGAGCACACAGATGGAAGCACAAAAGGAACGTTATTTTCTGCATGTGGCACTTCTCAGAATACAGGTGACCTTAGGGACAATTGTGAAAATAAGTAAAGGAAGGCAAGGTCTGGGGATTGACCTATGCTATCTATCTGTTGCATACTTTGTTGTGCTTATGGGTTATATTCCATGTTCCAAGTTTGTTGGTTCTTAATTTTTTGAAATAAAGGGGCATCCAAGAACAAACAGTACTTTGGCAATCATAGAACTGGCTGGTCCTCACAGCTGTCCCAAGCTGCCACGTCTGCCTGTGGGGCTGGACCTGAGTCTGATAAGAAAATATGCTTATAGAACAGCAGGTGGGCTGAACTGGGTTGCCTTTGCAATTAGTATTTCTCATCTACTTTATCTGTGTTTAAAACGATAAAAAAAATAACAGAGCAGCGTGATATTGGCTCAGAGCAAGCAGGTGTACTGCCTCCTAAAAATGGAGCAAGAACTGAATGCATGTATCAGAGGGAAGAGGAGGCAGGGTGGCATTCAGGAACATTCAGGTGATGGAGGAGTGAGGAGCCCAGGTAGCAAAATGATAAGAATATAAAATGAATACATTGCAATGATCCACTTCTAAACCCTATCCACCTCCAATATACTGCACAGGCCACTTCACTCCTTGCTGTCAAGTTGGGACACTGTTTCCCATGGCTTCCCTCCCTCCCGCCTGAACCACTGCCCTACTAGCCCATCCCCATGGACACATCTCTGCTCCTGTTTCCTGGTTTTATCTGCATATATGATTGCAAGCTTGAACGATTTCTTTCTAGTTTTAAGGGCAGGGAAGCCATTGGTGGTGCCATGCTAATGTACTTAGCTGCTAACTTAAAGGTTCAAGGTTGAGTCTACCCAGAGGCTCCTCAGAAGAAAGTCCTGGTGATCTACTTCTGAAAATGCAGCCTCTGAAAACCTGCTGGAGAGCAATTCCACTCTGATAGGCACAGGATCTCTAAGAGTCAGAAGTGACTTAACAGTAACTGGTTTGCTTTGGATTTAGGCCCAGACCTACATATAGGTTATGGTCCAAGTTTGTTGGCTCTTAATTTTTTGCTATAAGGGGGAACCTAAAAACAGTTCTATGGTAATCCAGAAACACCAATGCCTTAAAAGATTGTAGATGTCTCAACCACTCAGTATGGCTGAACTAGTATCACCAGGAACCAGGCCTCAGGTTCATCTAAATTCTGAGTTAAGGTGCTGAGGCAGGAGGCTTTGGAGCCCTGACACAGAAGGCAGGCAGGAAGGAAAGGGGCAGTGGATACCTGGTGGATGAGAACTTTGGTGCTTTAAATAGAGCATATCCCAGGAACAATAAGGTACGGTTGGTGCTAGGTTTAGTGGGGTGCAACAGAGACTTTTATGACAATGGACTCCAGGAAACAGGTAAGGAGAGGCCTCCTTGACAGAGGTAAGTCCTAGCAACTGGGCAGCAAAGTGTCACAGGCCAATGTGTGGGTCATCCAAAGTTAAATATCTGTAAACCCAGGTCAGTCAGTCTATCTCAGTGTTTGTCCCTGGGCAATGCAAATGGCCAATGCACAAGGCTGCTAATGAAATGTTGGCAGTTCTAGTGTACCCATAGGCAACTCAGAATAAAGGCCTGGTGATCTACTTCTGAAAAACCAACCACTGGATGCAGTTCTACTCTGATACACATGGAGTTAACATGAGTCAATATTGACTTGATGTCAACTCATTTTGATCACCACCATGAGACTGTGAGCTTGGCAGCACAGACTGTCACCTATTTCCTCTGCCATTCCTTCCACATTCTTTCTGAACACACCTGGCAAAAAGAAACACTGAGGTGAGCATCTTAACTTCTGCTTGAGAGCCCTGAAAGGCTGTGTCCCTGGAGAGCCCGACTAACCGCTAACACTTCCCCAAAGAAACCTATGTGTAGTCTTTCCTTTTCTATGGATTTCCACACAGAGAGGCTGGTGGAAGAAATGCTTCCGGATGTCAATTTTACCTCTCTTTCTTGTGTTTCAGGCTATGAAAGGGGCTTTCTAAGGGATCATGTTTAACTGACAGTTTTTCTACTTGTTGTTGTTAAGTGCTGTAAAATTGGTTCCAATCCATAATGACCCTGTATAGGGTTGTCAAGGAGCAGATAGTGAGCTTGAACCACCAACCCTGCAATTCCAACTAGCTTTGCAGTTCAGCGTATTAACCCACAGTGCCACATCAGGATTCCTGGTTTGTTGGGGTTTTTTTTCTACTAGAGTAGCTGAAATCCCCCAATCAGTCGCAGAATAATCCCAACTGGAGTCACGAGTTAATTGACAACTTTCTGCACAATACTGCTGCCTTCTTTTCAACAGAAAATGTGAATCACATTTTTTTTTCAATGTCACTATTCAGAAATCATTCACAGTAAATAAAACACATTTATCAAGGCATCCATCTGTGAAATCCTGGCTGTAAATAGATCCTGTCTCAGTAATTTATATGTCTAAACAACTGTTTTCATGATTGACTTAAAAGTTGCTGAAGAATTAACCAGTATATTCCGGAGATGGCAAACTATAGAAAGTAGGTGGTAGATGGAACTATCTCAGCCACGTGGCTATTGCTGGTCAGTCACAGAATCATCTGAGCCCATGTCCAAAGTTGGATTCTTAGCACAGTGGCCTAGAATGCCGTGACCTAATCAGAACTCCATTTCCCTGTGCAGAAGTTCGGGACTCTTGCAAGGTTCAAAGGGAATTCACAGTCTCCCTAACTCCAGTAGTGATGGACTCTGCTCAAAGAGGAGTGACCGCATGGAGGGACCTTGGGCCAGCGCACCCTGTGAGAAGAACCACATATCAACTAGGGAGTCAGAAGATGGAGTTCAAATCCCACTAGGGTAGACAGATCTTGTTAAAACAGTCCAAACTTTCAGCTGAGACCCCAGGAGGACCATGTCCTAGCAGTAAAGACAGAACTAAGATTGCTGTGTTTTTAGGTGCCATTAAGTCAGTACCTACTCATAGCGACCCTATGCACAAGAGAACAAAACACTGCCTGATCCTGGGCCAACCTCCCAATCATTGCTACATTTAAGCCCATTGATGTTGTACCAAACCACCACGCTGGGGGTCTTCCTCTTTTTCTCCGACCCTCCACTTTACCAAACATGATATCCTTCTCCAGTGATTGGAGACTGACAATATGTCTGAAGTATGAGAGATGAAGTCTGGCCATTCTGGTTTCCAAGGAACACTCTGGTTGCACCTCTTCCAACACAGATCTATTTGTCCTTCTGTATGGTACTTTTAATATTCTCCTCCAACATCGTAATACAAATGCATCAATTCTTCTATGGTCTTCCTTATTCACCATCCAACTTTCGTATGCATATGAGGTTATTGAAAATACCATGGCTTGGGTCAGGTGCACCTTAGTCCTCAAACTGACACCTTTACTCTTCAATTCTTTAAAGAGGTCTTGTGCAGAAGATTTTCCCAATGCAATACATTGTTTGATTTCTTGACTGCCACTTCCATGAGTGTTGATGGTAGATTTGAGCAAAATGAAGTCTTTAACAACTTCAATCTTTTCTCCATTTATATGGATGTTGTTTATTGGTCTAGTGGGGAGAATTTTTGTTTTCTTTATATTGAGGTACAGCCCATATCAAAGCTGTGGTCTTTGACCTTCATCAGTAATTATTTTATGCCCTCTTCACTTTGACCAAGCAAAGTTGTATCATCTGCATATTGCAGGTTGTTAAAAAGTCTTTCTCCAATCCTGATGCCGTGATTTTCTTCATATAATCTAGCTTCTTGGATTATCTGTTCAGCATACAGATTGAATAAGTATGGTAAAAGAACATAACCCTGGCGCACACCTTTCCTAATTTAAAACCATTTGGTCCCCCACCCTTTTTTGTTGTTGTTTGAACAACTGCCTCTTGTTTGAACTAAGATAGAACACTGTAATCTAAAGGACCCCTGGTTAGAATACACGAGCAGACATGCTCTCTGATTGGTGACTACGTTGGTCACTGATAAGGGGAAGTGAGGGAAAAACAGCAATGAAGCTGCAAGCTAAGCCCTACAATGTTCAATAGACCCC
>NW_006408679.1:7170335-7204539 GCF_000296735.1 Chrysochloris asiatica | reverse complement strand
CCCATTTTAGGTATTCCAATTAGTTATAGGTTGAAGATGGATTTACAAACTTTTTATGGTGATGTTCCTGGTTATTCTTTCTGTTCCCCTCAAGTGTCTATTTTACAATGGTAGGCAAGGGAAACCAAGATTAAAAAGATAGCCAAGCATCTTCACATTGTTTCCCCTCTTTTACCCATTCAAATCATTCCTCAATCCCTGTATTCCAGAGCCCTGTTGTTCCATACATGATTATTTACCTCTGTCCCACTTAGCCCATGCAAACCTGCCTAACTGTTCTCCCATCTGCCTTGTTCTTCCATTCCCTTCCTCCTTCTTCTGTATTGCCTGCCCTCCCCCTCCAGCACCCAAACTATCCTGTGCCTATTCCCTACCCTGTGCTCTACCTTCCCCTCCCTCCCCTCATCCCAACCCGTACACCCTGGTAACCAGCAAAGAATATTTTTCCAACCTTTTAGTGTGGGTACTTTTTCTTAATCTTTTTACAATAATGGTCGTATGTAGCATTTCTCCTTTTGTGACTGACTAATTTCACTCAGCATAATGTCCTCAAGGTTCATCCATGTCATGCGGTGGCTTAGAACTTCCTTGTTATTCTTCAGTGTAGCATAATATTCCATTGTGGATATGTACCAAAGCTTGTTTATCCATTCTTCCTTTGATGGGCACTTATGCTGTCTCCATCTTTTTGCTATTGTAAATAGTGCTACTATGAACATTGTTGTGCATATACCTACTCATATTAAGTCTCATATTTCTCATAGATAAATACCAAGTAAAGGAATTGCTGGATCATAAGTATTTTTATGTCTAGCTTTCTGAGGAAGTGCCATATTGTTTTCCAGAGTGGTTGGACCATTTTGCAATCCCACCAGCAATGTTTGTTTTTGTTGTGAAGTGCCGTTGAGTTGATATCGACCCATAGCAACCCTGTATAGGGTGAGTTGATTTCGACTCATAGCAACCCTGTATAGGGTTTCTGAGGAGCAGTTGATGAGCTTGAACCGCCGATCTTGCAGTTCAAATGGCTTTGCAGTCTGGCACATTAACCCCAGCAATGTAGGAGGGTCTTATTTGTTCTCTTTTGTAGGTGACTTTACATTTTTTCCACAGCTGCTTTCAGGATTCTTTGTATTTGGTTTTAGAAAGTTTGATTATGATATGTCTCAGTGATTTTCTTTTAGGGGTTTATCCTATTTGGGGTTCACTGAGCTTCTTAAATGCGTATCTTCTTGTCTTTCATAACATTAAGGAAGTTTCCTTCAACAATTTTCTTGATGCTTTTTGTGGTGTCTCTTCCTGTTCTGGAATTCCAATCACACATAAATTTTTCCTCTTGATGGTGTCCCACACAATTTTTAGGCTTTCTTTTCTTGTTGTTGTTCTTTTTTCTGTTTGTTCCTCTAACTGATTTGTATTAAGTGATTTGTCTTCAGTTTTGCTAATTCTTTCTTCCCCTGATTGAATTTAACTTCTTTGCCCTTCCAGTGCATTATCTATTACTGAAATGTAAATAGTAATCTGGATTTCTACTTGCTGTTTCTATATGATTTATAATTTCCCATTTATTTTGTCAGTTTGTGCCTGTATTGTTTTCCTGCATTATTCTAGAGTCATAGTTGCGGTTTTTTTTTTTTTGTTGTTGTTGTTGTTGTTTTAATTTCTTGTCTGTGGCTTTGTTGATCTCTTTTTTGATCTACTGAAGGATAAATCTTCTGAATAGTGTCAATATTCTGACAAGTATAAATCTTATCAGGTAGTTCCAATAGCACCTCTTTCTCCAGAAGACCTTCTGGCTTTGCATTTTGCTCATTTGCTGAGTCCTCTTGTTCTGTTTGTTTTGTGTGTGATTTGTAGTTGTCTGTTGGCTTTGAAACATTGTGATGTTAGTGTATTAATTTGTTGACTGTTTGTTGATATGCCTTTCCCTGAAATTTTTTGGAGTTTTTATTGTGAGTTGAGTGATATTTCACATGGGAGAACATCAGTTTTACACCTTTGTTTCATTGCAATGATTACAATCTCCTCATTACACCATCATTCAACAGTATTTGCTTCCATTCCTTTTGTTTGTTTGTTTTTTGGTATGTGTGTGTATGTACAGCTCCTTGAATGTTGGTATTTTTTTAGTATATTTGGGAAACAGGGTGGGTGAGCTACTTTGATCACTGGTTAGGCAGCATTGAGGCATCTGACTCCAGGTGAATTTGGTATTGGGTAGAAGTGCAGGCACGGGTCTTCGACCACTGGTTATGCAGAACAGCTGAGGGCAGGCTAGGTGGGTTTGGGCCAATGTCTGTAGTTGACCTAGTGGTGCTAGGGTGGGTGGTGGCACATGCCCAATGGGAAGGGCAGCAGGTGTGGGCAGATTGAGTAGTATTGATGGCTCCCAACTGCTGGGAAAAAATATAAAAGTAAAGGGGGTATGGAAAAAGAGGGAGGGAAGTCCTAAGAAGCAGGCGAAGAAAAATGAGAAGAAAAAAAAATCCCTCCCAAAGTGGCACAGTATTTGTGCGATGGTAGTTGTCAAACACAGCTGTGATTGGGAATGTGATGCTTGCTCCACAGAAATACACACTGTGCACACTAAGTTTCATGGGCAGGGGCTACTGAGCTCAACTCGGAGGTGGTGGGGCCTGGGCACTAACTCTGTAGTATATCAAAAAAA
Source organism: Chrysochloris asiatica (assembly GCF_000296735.1). Taxonomy (NCBI): domain Eukaryota; kingdom Metazoa; phylum Chordata; class Mammalia; order Afrosoricida; family Chrysochloridae; genus Chrysochloris; species Chrysochloris asiatica. Next base: position 7,201,871 of record NW_006408679.1, on the reverse strand, counting down.
AGGAAAAAAGAGGCGAAAGAGGAAGAAAAAAATGAACAGTAAACAGCATCAAGGGAGGAAGCAGGAAGAACGAAGAAGACTGAAAAAGAAAAAGGAGCCAGCATTAGCTGCAAACATGGCTGCAGGGGCACAGGGAGCTCATGCTGCACGAGTGAGTTCACAGAAGGGTTGGGGTGAGTGCTGTTGACCATGGAGTCAGGGGATGAGGTCCAGGGTGCAAATAAAAAGTGGGACTGGAAAACAGGCAAGAGAGAAACAAGGGGAGGTGAAGGAAGAACTAAGAAAGAAACCAGAAGATAATACCCACTTGACCTGGCTTCAATGACTGGATGATCAGAGCTCAACTAGAAGAAGAAAGAAGAGGAAAAAAAGAGTAATCTGATACAATTTGATGAACTTGATCTATACCTATGGATGCAGTAGCTCAAAAGAGGGAACAAATCTTTATAGCAAAGATCATTCCCACCCCCTCAATACACAGGGTAGACAGGGATGGGCAACTTGGACATTGGCTACCCAAAATAGGGGGGCAGGGCTACAAAGGCAAGAACTGACTGTCTTACAAACTTCAAGAAGGGAGCCTAGATATAGAGGGCGTGGAGGAAGGTAGAATCTCCACTGGGTAGTATCCAATTTGTCTGGGCAGCGCTGATGAAAGGTGATGTGGATAGCACTCATGTGGTACAAAATGAAGAGAATAAAGAAAGAAGAAAAAAAAAGAGAGAGAAAGAGAAAATTTTAAAAAGAAGGAAAACAGAGAGAGAAAAAGAAAAAGCAGTACCGTACTGTTGAAAGTACTAGCCCTCAAGTATGGTGAGGCTACTAATAGGGAAATGCAAAGGCCAAGAAAAACCATAGCAGTCTCAAAGAAGTAGCGCAGGAGGGGAAACCTACTCTACCAGAATTCAGGGCTTACTACTTGTTGTTAAGTGCCGTTGAGTTGGTTCTGACCCATAGTAACCCTATATAGGGTTTCCAAGGAGTGGCTGGTGAGCTTGAACTGCTGACGTTGTGGTTCAAATAACTATGCTGTTGTGTTGTTATATGCCGTGGAGTCGGTTCTGACTCATAGCGACCCTGTACAGGGTTTCCGAGGCTATACATCTTTACGGGAGCAGAAAGCCTCATCTTTCTCCCATGGAACAGCTGGTAGTTTGGAACTGCTGACCTTATGATTTGCAGCCCGATTTGTAACCACTATGTTATAGAGCTACAGTAATTAGAATAGTGTAGTATCGATGTAAATATGGAAAACAGACCAATTAAGCAAAACATCAGTATAGAAATAAGACATTTGTTTTATGACAAACGTAGCACTGTAGGACTGTGGGGAAAATCAGTATTTTCCATAAATGGTGCTGGATTGCATCACAAATTCAAATCAAGATCTAATGGACTAAGATCCCTCTTGGGATCAACCAAGCCACACCAACTGTGGACTCAGAGATCATATGATTCTTTGTCTTGTGGCAGGCTTAAAGAGAACTGCTCATAAAGCAGTCAACTACAACAAGATTAGAAATATTATCCAAAATTCATATGAAAATCGGGCCTAATTTCTATCACGTCTAACGGAGGCTCTACAAAAATACACCAAAGTAGATCCAACATCCCCAGTAGGCATAATAGTTATTAATACTCATTTCATCTCTCAGTCGGCCCCAGACATAAAAGGAAACTAAAAAAATTTTTGAGGAGGGTCCCCAGGCAAATCAACGGGACCTCTTAAATACAGCCTTCAAAGTCTATAATGGTAGAGAACAGGAAAAACAGGATAAGGCCCAAAGAGACAAGGCGAAATACCTGTTACTGGCCAATGCTCCAGACCAACAAAGGGGTATAACAGAATACCTCTGGGGCACCGCCCGGGCCCTGCTTCAAGTGTAAGCAAGAGGGTCATTTGGCAAAATACTACCCCAACCCTCATCCTCCTCCTGGCCCATGCCCTGCCTGCAAACAGAAGGGGCATTGGAAGGTTGATTGCCCCTTTCTCCAGAGAGGGAAGGGATCAATAGCCCCCCAGTCCCACCAAGCAAAGGGGTTTGCTCTACCAGAGCTTCTAGGACTGGCCATAGAGGATTGAAGGTGCCCGGGATCGTCGGCCCCCACAGAAATTACTCACAGGGAGCCCAGGGTAATGGTCCATGTTTCAAGTAAACCAGTCTCTTTTCTTTTAGACACCGGGGCCACTTACTCAGTTCTACCAGAATGTTCAGGGCGGACACACCCTACCCTTAGATTAATAGTTGGGGTTGACTGGCATCCCTACTCGGCCCATCATCACAGAACCCCCAGCATGCTCACTTCATGACACCCCATTCACACACGGCTTTCTAGTCCTACACAAGTGTCCTACACCAATCCTAGGATGAGACATTCTAGTCAAGTTCAAAGCTGCCCTCATATTATATCCTATTAAAACTACCACGCCTACCTCACCAGCTGGCTTGTTCTTGCCTTATGCTGCACCAGAGTCTAAGCACTGGCTAAAGACCTCTCTAACCTCAGTCTCTCACCCAGTACCCTCCTTCAATATGTGGATGACCTACTTCTATTAGGTCTCCACACCACCTCCAACATCTACTCAGCCACAAAGCAGTCTCAAACCTCTCCCCTTCATGCCTTCAATTATTCCATATGGTTTTCATTGAAAATCCCAACTTTAAATTAGAATCTTGCCCCACCCCCTCAACCCTGCCTCCCTCCTCCCTATAACCACGAGGGAGCTCTCTCATTCATGTATGGAAGCTCTAGATCATCTCCCTCCTCTACCCCACATCTCATCCACCCCACTGCCCCAACCGGATCATACATGGTTCATTGATGGCAGTTCCATCACCTCACCTACAGGCCAATGCCAGGCCAGTTACACCATTGTATCCTCAGATAGGGCATTTGAAGCCATATCTCTTCCCTTTAATACAACCTCCCAAAAGGCTCCCCTATAAACAATGGTTCCCTAGTCTTACAACTACTTCAAGCAGCAAAACTCCCAACACAAGCATAAGTCCTACACTGTAGGAGTCAACAATCCACCAATTACCCCATCTCACAGGGAAACAATAAGGCTGACCCACAAAGCAAAACAAGTGACCATGCTCCCACCTCCACCCACACAAATACTTGCTGCTCCCCCTATAACATCCCTTTATAACCTCCTTGAAACATAGGAATGGCTTCAACAGGGAGCCACACTCTCTGGGGACTGGCTTCTTCTCAAGGGACTGTACATTCTTCCCAGGTCACAAGCCACACGCATCCTCATGGATACCTCCCAACCACCGCACCCCCACTTGCTGACTATATCCCAACCCTATGGTCCATCATTTGTTGTGAACCCACGCAGACCAATTTTTACCCAAACCCCACCCAACAGAACAACAACACTTCCGGGTCCAACCTGGCGACCAGGTGTACCTGAAAACCCTCAACTCAAGCCCTCTGCAACCAAAATGGGAAGGACCCCTCGAGGTCTTGCTCCCCACCCCCACAGCAGCCAAATTAGGTAGCAGAACTTTCTGGTTCCATATGTCACGCATAAAACTGGCACACACAGTTTCAGTCACTCACAAATCGGATATTAACTCAGGCATACCCCGCTATACTTCCTCTTTCACATGACCAACTAAACTCAAACTCACCCGCATCCCAGAGGAATAAATGAATGACTCCTGCCTAGTCAACTCATTTTCCAGCTTCCTCAACCAGGTGGGCCAGGACCTCTAGTGGTTCTTTCCAAAAGCTAATGCTCCTGACACTATCCTACTCTGGATCAAAGACCTAGTTCTCCAGGGTACACTCTCTCTGACCTCTCACCAGACGAAAGCTCTCTGCTGACAGTCTTTCTCCTCTCCTGGCTAGCCCTACCTCCACATACTCCCTTACACATACCTTCATGTCCACTTGCCACTCGGCCTTCCTCGCCCTCTTTGGGGCACCATCTATTGTCCTTGCAGTAGGCCTTGTCGCTGTCTCACCCCCTGAGTAGCCTCGCCATTCTTGAATACTCTTTGCCTTACTCTTTCTCCTCACAGTGGGACTTGTCATCATCCCAGTGTGCTCTCTGTGCTCTTTATCTCAGCCTTGATGATCAGATTGTGTCTTAACCAAAATGACAAAACATGCTCAACCCCTCATACAGCCATGGACTGCTCCAGTGTCTTGACCTTTATGTACTCTGCTTGCTATCTGGGACAAACACCTTGTCATCAAGCAGTTTTGTGGAATCAGAGCATGGTACCTATCCAAACTCTCTAACTGCATGACTTCCCAATCCACAGCTTGCAAAAGGTGGTGCAACAAGCCTGTCTGCTGGACATATCAAACCCAAATAGGGATGTCAGATGGAGGTTGCGGGGGTGGCAGATGCAGCGAGGAAAAGGATCAGTGTAGAAGCCGGGACTACGAACAAGGCTAGATCCTGACAGCATCTACCAAGCCCATCACACGCTAAACACTGAAATAGAAACCATATTTAATAAAACCTCATGCTGAGTTCGTTTGCCCTATAGGGACCTGGAGTACTCAGCCACAGCCATTCCCGCCAATCCAGTCCCTAATTCATATCCTAATACAACCACCATACACTACACAGGACCTCTCCTCACGGAGAATAATTCCACCAACCTCACCTGCATAACCACAACAACATCACTAATTTTTCCTCCCTCTCCCTTCCAAACTCCTGATGCACTGGCATAACAAAAGTAAGCAACCCAACATGTGGGCCAAATGGAATATTTTTCTTATGTGGAAAAGATTTTCAAATGCCTACCCACACAACACTATGGGGTCACATATTTAATCCCTACAGCCTGAATCTTAACCCCATCTGATTAGTAACATCCATACATCTATTACAATAAAATTATCAGAGGCCTTGAACAGGGACATGGAGAGGGTAGCAGACACCCTCCTTGCTTTACAAAATCAAGTTAAACAAACCATTGTTGGACTCTAATGTCCTCCTGGTGGCCTTGGCTCCTCACCTTCCTAGGGCCATTAACTATAATCCTCCTGATACTGTTATTTGGCCCCTGCTTGTTTCGCTGTCTTCAAAATTTTCTTCAGGAACACATGAGGGCCTTCACAAACCAGACAGTAGGCAAATTCCTCATGGCCGGATACCAACCACTGCCAAGTAACAGGACCAGCCAGCCAGAACACACCAGATACATAATTCCCTCCTCTTCGCCCCCTTCCAGCAGGAAGCAGCTCCAGAAGAGATGACCTCTGCCCCTGTACCCATAACAACAAAAGGCTGGAATGACAGAATCCCTCAGCCACAAGCATAATAAAATGGCTGCTTGCTGTGCTTTCACTCTCCCTCCCGGAACCTCTCTTCTAACCTACCAGAACTGCCTCTCTCCCTACTGGCACATCATCCCTAGTCAACCTATGACCTACAGCCACTAATCTCAACCCTGCCCTCCTCTTCGACCAGTATAAAAGTCCTTCCCCTGGCAATACCTTCCTCTCTCTCTCTTTCCTTCTGACCTCCAATAAAGCCTTACACTTGGGGAAAAAAGAAAAAATATCTAATGAACTAGAGATCTAAATATGAAAGTCAAGACAAGGAACTTCTGAGAAGACAATATAGTAGACTATCTTTGTGATGTCAAAGTAGGCAACAATTTTTAAACAAGACCCCCAAAATTATTTGTGAATTTGACTACATTAATATTAAAATCTCTTGTTTATCAGCATTTACTATATTGAGTTATACTGTGCTGCTAACCACAAGGTTAACACTTTTAACTCACAAGCTGTGCTCAGAAACCCTATACAAGGTTGCTACAGAGTTAGAACCAACTCAACAGAACACAACAACTGTGGTGGTAGTGACATGTTGTTGAGTCGGTTCCGACTCACAGGGATTCAGTACAGCTTCCAAGGCTGTAAATCTTCATGGCAGCAGAAAGCCTCATCTTTCTCCTGTACAACTATTGTTGTTGTTATGTGCTGTGGAGTCGGTTCCGACTCATAGAGACCCTGTACAGGGTTTCCGAGGCTGTAAATCTTTACGGGAGCAAAACACCTCATCTTTCTCCCGAGGAGCAGCTGGTAGTTTGGAACTGCTGACCTTAAGGTTCACAGCCCGATTCGTAACCACTACGCTACCAGAGCTATGTTGTTGTTGTTGTTACGTGCCGTTGAGTCGGTTCCGACCCATAGCGACCCTGTACAGGGTTTCCGAGGGTGTAAATCTTTACGGGAGCAGAAAGCCTCATCTTTCTCCCGCGGAGCAGCTGGTAGTTTGGAACTGCTGACCTTAAGGTTCACAGCCCGATTCGTAACCACTACGCTACCAGAGCTATAAGAGAGAAAAAATTAACTCAAAAGATAGGAAAAAATTAATTAAAGCACATAAAACTAATAAAGGGCTTGTACCCATTAACAACCTGCAATATGCAGATGATACAACCTTGCTTACTGAAAGTGAAGAGGACTTAAAACATTTACTGATGAAGATCAAAGAGCACAACCTTCAGTCTGGATTACATCTCAAGGTAAATAAAATAAAAATCCTCACCACTGGACCAATAAACAGCATTCTTATCAACAGAGAAAAGATTGAAGTTGTTAAGAACTTCATTCTTCTTGGATCAACTATCAACACTCATGGAAGCAGCACTCAAGAAATCAAACGGTGTATTGCATTAGGCAAATCTGCTGCACCAGACCTTTTTAAAGTGTTGAAGAGCAAAGATGTCAGCTTGAGGACTAGGGTATGCCTGACCCAAGCCATGGTATTTTCAATAACCTCATATGCATGTGAAAGCTGGACAATGAATAAGGAAGACTGAAGAAGAATTGATACTTTTGAGTTATGGTGTTGGAAGAGAATAATGAAAGTGCCATGGCTACCAAAAGAACTAATAGATCTGTTGTGGAAGAAGCGCAGCCAGAGTGCTCCTCGGAGGCCAAGGTGGCCAAACTTCCTCTCTCATACGTCATACATACTGTCAGGAGGGACCAGTCGCTGGAGAAGGATATCATGTTTGGTAAGGTGGAGGGTCAGTGAAAAAGAGGAAGACCCCCAACGAGATGTATTGGCCAAGTGGCAGCATCGATGGACTCAAGCGTGGCAACAGTAGTGAGGTTGGCCCAGGATCAGGCAGTGTTTCGTTCTGCTGTGTATAGGTCATTATGGGTTGGTACCGATGCGATGGCACCTAACAACAACAACAACAACAACAAAGGTGTTGGAGTCCTGGCATTGCACTGTAGGATAAGCACTAGATTGAAACGCAAGGCTGGTGGTTCAAATCTACCAATCACTCCTTGGAAACCCTAACAACGCCGCTATGAGTTGGAACCGACTCCACAGCACTTAACAACTGCCCACCTTTTATTCTCTTATTGGTTAATCACGCCACAGCACACCATAAGGAATCATCACATAACTCCACTCACAACCCAACCAAGCTGATGCACATTTTGGAGTAGACACAATTCAATCTGATAGTGATGACTGTTCAACTTTGTTCTGAGCAGTTTAAGAAATACATTTCCATACTTTCCATGACTGTTATTGCTGTACATTTGTCTATGTCCTTCACAAATTTGAAAAAGGTTAAACAAAGGGGAAAAAACCCAGCAACACAAAATTAAACAGAAAAAAGAACAAGAAAGTTTCCTGAAAATGTGGTGATCTTTCCCAACTGAGCTGTGAGTTTCTAGACCTGGCAAACAATATGTGGTTAACAAAATTTTGTGGAATGAATTCCTAAATCTATTGGGCTGGCATTTAAATTAGAAAATTTTAATTATTTACCAGAAAAAATGTTCAAAAGGCCATTTGACTTCTTAATATTTGGAGACTTAAGCTTTTTGTAGAAACTGGGTTTGGTTCAGAGTTTTTAACATTACTTTTATTTTGATAAATACGTATAGTTCTAATTATAAGGATGAGTCAAAAATTATCTGCACTTTGGTTGTAGAACTTATTTTAATCAACTTTTAGAAAAGACAAATATATCAGTTTTTTACATAATCTCCTTGGTTTTTCATACACTTTGTTCATCTGTCAACACGATTTCATATTCCCTTATTAAAAATGTTTTAGGCTGAGCTGTGACTCATGAGTATAGACTTCTTCATCAGTGGTGAGTCTTCGTCCTTGAAGTGCTGCTTTTAGGGGACCAAATGGGTGAAAGCCCAATGGAGCAAGATCAGGACTATAGGGAGGAGACTTTAATACCTGAAAATAAAGTTTTTGCAGAGTGTCAACATTGTGGGCAGAGGTGTGTGGACTGTCTTGCAAGATCACAATGCCCTTGGATAGAAGTCCTCTGAGTTTAATTACAAGTTTAAGCTTTGGCTCTTCAGTGAGCATTTTACTGTAACAAGCAGTAGATTGTTGAATCTTTTTCCTGACAGTGTCCCAATAGTGGCCCTTAAGAATCCCAGAATTCTGTAAGCATCAATTTTTCCAGCTGATGGTTGACTTGTGAATTTTTTCTTGGTTGGTGACTGAGGATATTTCCATTCCATATTCTGCCATTTACTTTCGGGCTAGTAGTGGTGAATCCATGTCTCAGTACCAGTAACAATTTTTTTTAAAGGAAACTGTTACCTTCCTTTGTGTATCAGTCCAAATTTTGTCTGCAGTTATCCAAATGCTTCTGCTCTTCGATGACCTGTTTCAGTGTCCATCATGCACAAACTTTTTGAAACCCAAGTTTGTCAAGAATTATTTCATAAGCAGAGCCATGGCTGATTTGCAAATTATATGCCACATAATCCACTGTCACTCGTCTATTGGGCTGAATCATTTCACGTGCATGCTCAATGTTGGCATCAGCCATGGACGTGGATGGGTGTTTTAATGTAGCCAGAGTGCAGATAATTTTGGATTCACCCTTGTGTTTTATCTTTCAAAAACCTTTGTGCTTGTCTCCCACTGTTTGGAAAGTACTCATCATTGGGAACAACAAGGTAGTGATAGGAAGCTAGGTGAACTCACAAAGATATTAAGTGGTATTTCTGATGCTGTTCTCATGGTCTGACTCTAGTTCTGTCCCACAACCTGAATTCCTGTTTGTGGAGCAATCTCAGTAAGTAACTCAAGGAGCAACAGAATCATCTGGAGGTACTAGCTAAATTCAGATTCCCATTGGCAGTTCCGTCCCACCCAACATCTCCCTGGGAGAAAGATCTGGCAATCTGCGTCATAAAGATTACAGTCTAGACAACCCTAGACAGAAGTCCTATTCCAGCACATGAGGGTCACTGTGTGTTCAGATTAACTCAACAGCATGTAACAATAGCAACAACACTGCATTAACAGGTCCCTGGGGAGCGCATAAGGCTAAACACTTGGTAGGTGGTTTGAACTCACCTTAAGGCACCTGGGTCCAGTAATCTGCTTCCAAATGTTCACAGCCATTGAAAGTCCTACGGAGCAGTTCTACTCTACGCATGTGGGGCGGTCACCATGAGTTGGAATCAACACTACAATGGTTTTGTTTGCATTTTTCAGAAATTGTATAAACATCTCTGGTGTGGTTCTGTGGATCCACATTGGACTGCGAACCACAAGGTCGGCAGTTTAAACCCACCAGCTGCTCCTCGGAAGACCTATCCAGGGTCGCTATGAGTTGGAACTGACTTGATGGCACTTAGCAACAACATGATCACCTCTATGAAGGGGCCTGGGAATGTGCATTTCTAATACACCCATCAGGCAATTCCCATGGCATAGACTTGCTTGATGGGACTGGTGTTGGACGGAACTGCAGACAGCCTTCAAAATGCAAAATCTGGCTTAGAGTTCAACCATCTCTGGCCCATCACTTAGCAATGTGTCACACAAATATCATAAAGAAGAGAATCGGATCTAAACAGGCTGGGAGGCAGCTTTGCATGCCAAGACCTGGCCCCTGCAGATGCAGCATGGGGCTCTGAGGAAGTCTGAATTACAAACAGGACTTACAAGGTGCTGACTGGGGAGCCACGGTCAGTCCCAAACTGCTCTCGACTGGCATGAGGGAAGATGAATTTCATCTGTGGTAGATTTGGAAGGACACCCGTGGGGGTAGCCCTGCATTTTTCATAAGCAACCAACCTCATTCTGGGTAATTTCTGTTGCTAGCTGGTGAAAAACGGGTTTCTGGGGAACCTCCACCTTCAGCATGATGGCTGAGATTGCTAACAATCATGTTGTGACCTTTATACCTGATCTGACAAGGATCTGTACATGTGCTAGGTGATTTTTGTCGTTGTCCTCCATGTGCCTAATAAGGATGCAACTTAAAATGATTCCTTATTCCCTTTGACACCTATACAGAAATGGTGAACTCTTAGCATTGGCCTAATGCTGAAGAATATATGATGAAGCTGGTATTGGAAGCAAGCAAACAAACACACACACACAAACAGCAGCTATCAGTCAAACTGATTCTGACTAAGGTGATCCTTTGCGTTTCAGAATAGAACTATGATCCACAGAGTTTTCAATGGCTGTTTTCAGAAGCAGATCACCAGGACTTTCTTCCAAGGTGCTTCTGGGTGGATCTGAACCTCTAATCTTTCAGTTAGAAGTTGAGCGTGTTAACCATTGCACCATCAGGAGCTCCTGGTAAAGGAGTAAGTGACTGAGATCGTTTGGACTTTTCCTCTGTCTTACAGGGGTTTGCCTGTCCTTGTCTGTGGCAGCCCAGCTGTCATCTCTCCACAAGGATCACTGGACATTTCTGTCACTAATATTTGCTGTATCTGTCCCAGTCTGACCTGACCTCATTGCCTGTGAATTTTGCTTTCTCCTTTCAAGCCATAATCACATTTAAGCTAAAGAAAAAAATGTTAAGAGCAAAACCCAAATTCACACAGATGCCATGAGGAGGGAGCGTGGGGTCTGAGTGACTTCTGTTAACAGAAGCATGCGTAAGAGATGACAGAAGTCCTGGAGACAGTAGAGACAGCCCCTGCTCCTCCCCATCTCAGAAGATGGAAAATGAAAGAGGAAATCTTAGGGGAAGACATGTAAATGCCTGCCCTCGTGGGCACAGGCTGCTGTCTCTGATAACCTGTGTCTAAGGCAACACGAAAGAAATTCCAGATGATAGAAAATATACATGAGAAGAACAGGGCTCTAAATAAAACATTTTTAAGGCATCCATCTGTTTTGGTGAAACCTCTGGGGTTGGGAGACAACTCACCTTAATATACGAGTAACTGTCAAAAGGGAGACTGACAGCTCTGCTTTTGAAAGATACCTGCGCCCCACAGTTTCAACGAATAAAGGAGTTATCTGCCAACTTTATTGTCAGCTCCAGCTTATGAGTCAGGCTGAAGCTTTTAATTAAAAATTTATATTATAATAATAATACTTAAACTCACATTGTACCTTTCCCCTAGGAAGCTACAAAAACCTATATTAGTCATCTTTTATAGCAATCCTGATCAGGTCTATGGGAGCCAAAATATTTTAGGAAATACTTAATAATAATGTTTGCTGAATGATTTTTCCCTGTTGCACTCTGAGGAACGGGGCAAAGAAGGGTTAAGCGGGGAGACAAAGAAAATCCAAGTCAGGGTAGGGGCAAGGACAGGCTTCCTCCTGTGCTCAACACCACCTTTAGCCCCAACCAGATAACACAATGAGACTGAACAAAAAAAATGCCAGTGCCAGGGGTCTCTGGCGACACACCGAAGTTACCTTGGGAGCTGTTAAGAATATCAATGCTCAGACTCTCCCCATCCCCCATCTGAGCAATTAAAACAGAATTACTTGCAATGGGCTCCAGGTATTTTATTATCCAAGGTTCCCCAGGTGAATCTAACCTGAAACCTGTACCACACCCCACCAGTGTAGTAGTAAGAGCACTGAACTAGGAGTTCTAATTCCTGCTTACTTGCCACATGACTTGTGTAAGCCACTTAAACTCTACATGCCTCAGTTTCTATACCTATTAAATGGTACACTGGCATTTCTCTGATCCAATGAGTGATTGGGAACGCAGAGACTATAGGATAAGCACTGGATGTGAACCACAAAGTTACTCCTTGGGAGAAAGATGAGGCTCCCACAAAGATTCACAGCCTCAGAAGCCCAGTACAGGGTTGCTATGAGTTGAAACCGACTCAAGGCACTTAACAACAACAAGAAGGATTATCTCCAAAGATTCCTGCTTAACACTAGAGAAAAGCATGTTCTTGTCCTGCTTGCAAAGCATTATCAGACAACATCCCTGCATGAGTGGGCCTCAAACTTATTTTATGTGTCAAGGATCAGCTGAGAGTTGTTTGTCTGTGCTTGTTTTTCTTTTTGAATGCAGATTCCTTGGCCCTAATGCTGGAAGTCTGAATATGCATTTTTACAAGTATTTGCGCAGGGAGTCCTTGGCACATACTTTGGGAACCTGAGGCCTTCATGAACAGATTCTTATCAAGTGCATCTATAGCAAGATACCTCCCTACCTTTAGAGCCTAGGGCCATTATGATCTATGTTACCTGCTTGTCCTCTGCCACCTCCCACCACCAGCTGAGAAAACTCATCGTTGATCAAGTGAGACATTGGAAAACACAGACCTGGATTTGTATTCCAACTCTGCCACTTATCACCACTCAGACTCTTTAATTAAAGAAGATAATACATTAAAGTGTAGTTGTTAACTATATATGCTATGTTGTTGTTGTTAAATGCCATTGAGTCAATTCAAATTCATAGCAGCCCTGTATAGGGCTTCCGAGGAGCAGCTGATGGGTTTGAACTGTTGACCATTTGGTTCACAGTCCAGTGCTGATCCTACAGCGTCACACCAGAAGTCCCATGCACGTATACATGCTATGTTGTTGTTAAGTGCTGTTGAGTTGGTTCCAACTCATAGCGACCCTGTATACAGTTTCCAGGAGTGGCTAGTAAATTTGAACCACCGACCTTGCAAGTCAAACGACCCTGTGGTCTGGTGCTTATCCTATAGCGCCACACCATACACTTCCTTAAAACAGTGCAGGCTTGTTGGGAGAAAGAAAAAGAAGGGCAATGTGCAGATGGGGAACAGGTGTGTGTTGGGGATGGGCAGGGTGCAGGAACACAAGGGATACTTTGCCTTTAATAACCGCCAGGGCTAGGGCTGTTCTGAACTGAGTAAATCATTATACGTCTCAGGAACGCTCCATCTCCTCCTTCACTTGATGCCTCTCTGAAGAACTGTCCATATGAATTCCTAAAGTACATGAGCCAGGACAGCTACTCAGGGTACAGTGACCTGCAGAGAACTCAGACTCAAATGCACCGATGATGTTGTTAACTGTGGCCAAACCCCCTCTTGTGGAGTTAGTTCTGACTTCTGGTGACCTCACTTGTTTCTGCTCTCTGTTCATTCCTCTCAGAAAGAATGAACTGGCCAATTACAGAGGAAGGATTTCCTGAACAAGTCCTCTGCTTGGTCAGTTCATTTGAAAATGAGCAGCAGTTTGCAGAAGCATGCAGAAGCTCTCTTAATAGGTTCATGCTGAAATCGGAAGCACTGGCTGTAAGCTGCTCTGGAAACCTGCTCTGGAAGATTCTCATTCTAACAAGCTATCTATTAGATCTGCAGGCCTACTTTCTTATTTGCTTAATATGGATTTTTCTGAAATTTACTTGAATGACCACTATAACCACTATCTGTTCTCAGAACCATTCAAAGAAGATAGGATAAAACAAAAACAAAACAAAAACCTCATTTCATAAAAATCTACGTGTGCAGCAGCCTTGAGTTGGTCTCTCTCTACCTCCAACAGCACATGATAGAGAAACGCCACTTAAAGAAGAAAAGAGTTGTGTTTCTCTTCAAGAAGCATGTTGTCTGTGTGACACCCAAGCCCACCAGAGGCAGGAGCTCCCTTTGGAGGGGACTGACTTGAAAAGATACCATAAGTACCCTTTTCAGGAATGAGAACTCTGAGGGAGTAGAGTTTGGGAGCTATAAAATGCTGTATCATAATGTAAGTAGCAAGGCTCTCACCAATCCAGATGCAACATGCCTTTATGTATTTAGCTCTTCAGTTAAAAATCAACAAGGCCAGATCTAGAGGGGGCGGACTTGATGGTGGATTAGGGAGAAACGTGGTGCAGACCTCCGACAGTAATCACACAGAATACCAGACGAAGCAAGTTCAGTGGACAGTCCCAGAACTCTGAACTACATATAAAGGAATATTTAGAAGGATTGAAAGCTTACTGCTAGTGAAATTTATAGCAGAAGCAAGAAAAGTGGTGTTTTCTGATCTGCGGTTGCCAGCGGGTGCCGGAGCAGGCAACTTGTGTGTGCTGGAGCCAGTGAAGTATTAGAGGAGTGCTCCCATTGCAGAAGTCCCACAGCTCCTCGGAGATAAAGGTGTGAACATTTTTTCCTGTTCATTGGTCTCTCACTGTTGGTGCACCTCCACTCTGGTGACTAGAAAGGATGCCTGAGTGAGTGGACATCACTCCCCCTCCCCCCACAGGGTTCTACTAACATGTGCACAGATCTGCTCAGTAAAGGCCACATAAAGGGTAATAACCTCATATGCATGTAAAAGCTGGACAGTGATAAGGAAGACTGTAGAAGAATTGATGCTTTTGAGTTATGGTGTTGGAGGAGAATACTGAAAGTGCCATGGGCTTCCAAAAGAACTAACAGATCTGTGTTGGAAGAAGTGCTGCCAGAGTGCTCCTTGGGGGCCAGGATGGCCAAACTTCCTCTCTCATACTTCGGACATATTGTCAGGAGGGACCAGTTGCTGGAGAAGGATATCATGTTTGGTAAGGTGGAAGGTCAGCGAAAAAGAGGAAGACCTCCAGGGAGATGGACTGGCAAAGTGGCAGCATCAATGGGGTAAAGCGTGGCAACAATTGTGAGGTTGGCCCAGGATCGGGCAGTGTTTCGTTCTATTGTGCATAGGGTTGCTAAGAGTTGGTACTGAATCGATGGCACCTAACAACAACATGAAAGCAATCTTACAGTCCAGGAACAAAGGACCCTAGGACCATCAAGGGAGAAGAGCATTAATGGAATGTGGGACTCTATTCAGAGAAGCAGCAACACCAGAGATGGAGGCAGAGATGATGACATGGAGAGACAGAGCAGCTGAGGACTCTAGACTCATGGAAAGAGAAAGGCTGTGTGTTGGTAGCCAGTAGGCAGGCCTGCAGAATGTGCCCTTTGGTTGTTTAAATGATTGTATATTCCTGAGTGTTTTTGTTTGTGTACTATTCCTGAGTGTTTTTGCTTGTGTACATCTCCCCCCGCCCTCCCCCCAAAAAAAAACAACAAACAAATAAAAACCAGAGGAAATAGAAGCAAATATTGTTGAATGGTTATGCACGAAGGGCACTGTAATCATTGCAATGATACTAAATATAATAGGATGGGTGCAAAACTAATGTTCTCCCATGTAAACTATCACTCAATGCACACACAATAGAAAAAGTTTTTTTTTTTTTTTAAATCAACAACAAAAATTTCTGTCTAGCCAATATAACCACTCCTGGTGTGGCACTGTAGGACCAGCACTGGACTGCAAACAATAAGGTCAGCAGTTCAAACCCACCAGCTGCTCCTCAGAAACCCTATTCAGAGTCACTGAGTCAGAACTGGCTAAATAGCACTAAACAACAAAAACAGAGCCATTGATGTAAGAGCTGAGATACTTTTACACCTCTGTTCATTTCAGCAGTATTCACAACAGCCAAAAAGTAGAAATGACCCAAGTGCCCATCAGCACATGAATGAGCATATAAAATGTGGTATGTTCATTAAACAGAATATCATTCAGCTATGAAAAGTTCTGATAAATGAGCCTAAAAACCATTGTGCTGAGTGAAATCCATCAGGCACAAAAGGACAAATACAGTACAATTCCACTTAACATGAAGTATCTAGAAAAGGCAGAAGCAGAGACAAAAAGTAGATTAGAGGTGGTCAGGGATGGTGGGTTGGGGAATGGATAATTCTGCTTAAGAGTTACCGAGTCTTTGTCTGGGGGAATGAAATCTTTGGAAATTGTGATGAGGGTTCCATGACAT
Source organism: Chrysochloris asiatica (assembly GCF_000296735.1). NCBI lineage: Eukaryota > Metazoa > Chordata > Mammalia > Afrosoricida > Chrysochloridae > Chrysochloris > Chrysochloris asiatica. The sequence continues at coordinate 7,185,873 of NW_006408679.1, read as the reverse complement.
TGTGAATGCAATTAATGCCACTACACTTAAAAATGTTAAAATGACAAATTCTATGCCCTTTATAATTTAAAATAAATTTTTTTTAAATACAAAAAGAAAGTTGGTATGTATTCTGCATCCCAGTCATACTAAGAAAGGATTAGGTAAGGCAGCATTTTTATTAATATAGATAATAAACAGGCTTTGACAAGACAGGCCAATTATTGCACATTCCCCCATCCCCAAATCACCAATATATATGCTCATAATATGAGGGGGCTTCAAAATATTTGTGGAAGAACTCCATTCTCTTTTCATTCCATGAAAATTAATCTTGAAATAATTTGCTTTTAGGCTCGTTGGACTATTGATTTTTAAAATACGTTACTTGCTTTATGATACGTAAACAACAAACTGTAGTCTAAATCAATGTGCTGACTCACAGCCCTGGTAAGGTTTCAAAGTGGGAACAACATCTTTGTACGTCCTGACTTGACATATGTGTTGTATAAGGACACCTGGTAGCACAGTGATTAAGCACTTAGTTGCTAACTTAAAGGTTTCTGGTTTGAACCCACCAGCCGCTCGATGGGAGAAAGATATGGCAGGCTGTTTCTGTAAAGATTACAGTCTTGGAAACTTTACTGTGTTCTATAGGGTTGCTGGATTCCTAGTGTGGTGTTATAGGATCAACACTGGACTGTGAACCACAAGGTTAGTGGTTCAAACCCACCAGCTGCTCCTTGGAAATCCTATACAGGGTTGCTATGAGTCATAACTGACTCAACACTTGAGAACAACATTAGGGTTGCTCTGGGTTGGGACTGACTTGATGGTAGTGAGTTTGCTTTGGTTTAGGAGACACAGGACATGCACAGATATGTAGAAAGAGAGAGACAGAGAGAAATGCTGGCCTAAAACTCATTTCAGCTTTGCCACTTACTCATTTGCTGTGTGACCTTAACAAAATGAACCTCCCTGACCTTCAATTTTCCAATCTAGGAAAGGGAACAATAAGACCGTGTATGTGTCAAAGGAAATAATAAATCTGAAAGCACCTTCAAACTTAAACAAGCTATAAAAAGGTGATCAACTATTTCTTTTATTTATGAAATTATTTTTCTTATATAAGTTATGTATTTCTCAGGGCAGACAGCCTTCGTCTTATTGCACTAATAGCATATCTGTAATACCAAACTACAAGACAAGTCCTAACAAGTGGTATGTAGTCTTCCAGGCACTGGAGAGGAGTGAGGAAAATTCAGGATCTGCTCAGGAAGTGAAGAGTAGGGCAACAGACACCTCTCTGACAGTTTTCTCTCAAAAAGGGTGACATGCAAAGCTTACATCTGGATTGTAGAAGTGGAGAAGAGTGAGGCTGAGAAACCCAATACAACACTGTAGCTCGGCTCCCTTTATTTCTGAGGGAAGCAGGGATTCACCTTTCATTTTTTACACATCACCATGGCCTACCTGATGCTTTGGGGACCTGAAAGCTATATATCCTCTGAAAAAATGCCACTCAAAGCCCAGAGCTGGTTCATGGAGTCTCTTGTCTAAAATTAACATTGCAAAGCTCTGGGACTTCCAACCATTGGTCAAAGCTATCAAGAGACAGAGTCTGGAGGCAGAGTGAAGGGAATGCTTGAGTAGGAGGGTGGAGTACTTGTAGGGGTGGGTGGCAGTGGTCAGTGATTGTAACATGATTTGGCCCTCTCTCCTTGCAGACACGCTGGAGAGGGAATGGGATGAGGAGGAGAGCTACAAGTACCTGGAGCTCTCTCTGTCTTTTTACAACACTGAAGACAAATTGCTCACAGACTTCAAAGCACATTCTTTATATAGGAATAAGAGTTTGTGGGGGAAAGCAGCAACCGGTATTGGACAGGAGCCATTTTAAGCCTTCATAAGGGCAGTCACCACAGCTTTGGCGTTGAGACTGCGTAAATCACAGTAGGTCTGGCCAGTACCCACAAAGACGATGGGTTTGCTTATGATGTACCTCATAGAAATAGCAGCTCCTGCCTGGTCATCAATGGTATCAAATTTGGTAAGGACAGTACCATCAATGAGATGAAGTGTTTGAGCCATAGAATGGTCAGCCAAGGTTCTGTTGAACTTGACCAGCTGATCCACGGCCTCATTGCCTACTAAGGCCTCCCCCACAAACAGCACCAAGTCAGGTGTATTGATAGTAATGACTTTGGCCAGGGCAGTCATCAAGGGGGCATTGTATTGCATGTAGCCATCTGTGTCCACCAGTACCACATCAAAGCCTTGGTTACGCGCAAAGGCAATAGCTTCCATGGCAATGCCAGCAGCATCTTTGCCATAGCCGTTCTCAAACAAGTGCACCATATTATAGCCACCATGATTCTCAAGGGGTTAAAGGGCACTCAGACGCTGGGTGTGTGCATGCAGCCCCAGCACAAAATGTGTCACAAGCAGCCATGAGGACAACAAAGCCATCCTCTAACAACCAGAAGGGAATCTTGGCAAGGTTAGTAGATTTTCCCCTCCATTAACACCAGAGAAGATGACAACATACGGGCAGTGGTGATGCTGGGTATCTATGATGTCCCAGAGCATGTCCACATGGCGCTGTGGCTGCAGAATCTATACCAGGAACATTATAGAGCTTACTTTACTGCAGAAGTACTGAAGGTCCACACTGAAGGACCCCATCTCCTTTCCTTCCAACTTATTGGCAACAGATTCACAGAGCTGGACTGCAATGTCAGCAGCCACATTTTTAGCAATGAAATGATCACGCATCTTGTCCATCAGAGAGTCCATGTCTCCAAGACTCAAGCTCTTGGAACCCCCGAGACCCTTCAGCATTCCAAACATGCCACCCAGGGTACCTTTTATAGCACTAGGTTTGGTGGTGTTTTGAGAGGCTCATTCCTCATCTGAGCTGCTGCAGTCCAGAACCTGGAGCTGCCCTCCAGGCCCTGTCCCTCAAATCAAGTTGATGTTCTCAGGCAGAGCAGCCTCAGGATTTCCATTGGTGGTCGGAGCACTATAATCCAAGACTTCTTGGGTAGCAGAACCACCCAGTGCCCACACTTGGGGTGTATTTTTGCCCTTCTTCTTTGGAGCATCTGACTTCAGGGACTTGGTGGACTTCTCCATAACCCTCCCATGCTTCTGCATGAACTCTGCTTGCTTCCTGCAGACCAGCTTCTCTTTGGAAAGTTCTACCCCATTCTCAGTATCCCATGGGGAGACCTGATTTTTCTGCCAGGACTGCTTTGCTGGTAGCCAAACAACTACGATCAGAACCTTCCTTCTTAATCCTCTTTTATTTGCTGTTCTTCACTTTTTCCTTGGGCTTTCCCCCATGTGTCTCAAGCATGGACCTCACAGGTTTCTTGGCTTTTTCAGAATCTTCAAACTTTTTCATAGTAGTGGAAGCATGGATCTTACTACTGTCCTCTGCTTCACGAAGAAGTCTCAGTAAGTTGTTTTGGAAATCAAAAGTGCCATTCAATAGACTTAAGGCACTTTGCTGTTTTATCTCTGTGCGGTACTTAACCTGAAACAGCTGGTGCACATCATCTGTCAATCTGTCTACGTAGGTCAGTGTTAGGATCTTCTGAACACCACCCACAAATACCAGCTCAAAACAATTGTCCAGTTTATAATGAGTGTGAGTGCCTCATAGGTGAAGTTGTTGCCTCCTGGTCCTGCAGTAGCATGGAACAAATCAGTGCGTTAACAAGCCCAGTACAAGGATCGCTGATGCCCTGGAAGCACTACAGCACAAGCCCACCCTTGGAGAAAACAGTGAAGAGGTCAAGCATGGTAGCAGCAGGAGAGAATCTGAGGATGGCGCAGGAACTAAGGTGTGTTAAACTATTATTGCTGGTATTCTTAACACCACTAAAAAATTGCAATAGCCTTCTAAGACTTAATTGATGAGGAAAATAAGTCAATTCAGTAGCCTTTACTATTTGCCCAGCAGGAATCTTAATGGAGCCAAGGCCATTTACAAAGCAAGAAAGGAAAAGCTTAGTGTCTTTACTGTTAAGTGATGTCCATAGGACAAAGTTCAGATGCTTCCTGTCCTCATCGCAGACCTTAACTGCATAGAAGGCCTGGGATATTATCAGAGTGTTGGTGTGGCACTGTGGGTTAATGTGCTGGACTGCAAAGTTGGTTTGAACTGCATGATTGGCGGTTCAAGCTCACCAGCCACTCCTCAGAAACTCTATACAGGGTCTCTATGAGTCACAGTCGACTCAACGGCACTTAACAACAACAACTACAGGACATTAATGGAGTTCTGGTGTGGTGCTGTAGGATCAGTACTGGACAGCAAACCACAAGGTCAACAGTTCAAACCCACCAGCTGCTCCTCGGAAACTCCATACAAGGTTGATATGAGTTAGAACTGACTCCATGGCACTTACCAACAAAAACAATGTCCTAAGCCAAAACCTGGTGTGGTGCTATGGGTTAATGCGCCAGACTGCAAAGCTGTTTGAACTGCAAAGTTGGTGGTTCAAGCTCACCAGTTGCTCCTCGCAAACCCTATACAGCATCGCTATGGGTCACCTTTTAGATAGACTTCTTCCAACCGTCGGAACCGACTCAATGGCACTTAACAACAACAACAACAAGCCCAAACCAAACCAGTTGCTATTGAGTGGGTGACCTCTTGTGTGCAGAGTAGAAGTGAGCTCCAGAGGGTTTTTAGGACTATTCACAACAGTCAAAAGATGAAAACAACCCACAGGTCCATCAGCACATGAATGGATACACAAAATGTAGTATATTCATGCAGTGTAACTTTTCAGAAGCAGATCCCCAGGCCTTCTTTCTGAGACGCCTTTGGGTGGGTTCAAACCACCAGCCTTTTGGTTAGTAGTTGAGCACTTAACTGTTTGCACCACTCCAGGACACCTGACAATGCCTGTTGTTGTTGTTGTTAAGTGCTGTAGATGGTTCCAACTCATAGTGACCCTGTATAGGGTTTCTGAGGAGTGGTTGGTGGGTTTGAACCGCTGACTTTGTGGTTAAAACTGACCTTCAGGTTAAGTGCTTATCCTATGGTGTCATACCAGGACATCAACAATAATGATTTTCTCCACTGTCAGGAAACAAAAGAAATCTTTATGCAGATCCTTCAAAGACCAACAAAGCTATCATTCTATTAAAATAAATGTATACCACTATACTCAGAGAGGCATTATCTGTTCTTGCATACTTTCCAAATGAGGATCAGAGCATAACTCCATGACTGGGCTGTTTTACATTGCATAATAAAAGAGCTGACTCAAGTTACCATTCCCACTACATAGCCCTCCCCACACTGGAGCCAAGTGTGAGGAATTATGCAAGAAGATTATGCAATAGAAGTCTCCCACGCCTTCTTACTTCTTCTCTTGAAATTATTGTTATATTACATAGTTATGTACACGGTTGGAAGAAGTCTATCTAAAAGGCGATAAACTGGTTTTTTTGCAGAATAATAAGGTACCTGAGGACCTTCACATCTGGGAAAGATTCAGGAAGCGTATTTTGGTTTTCTTTGTTCTCTAACATTCCTGAGCTTGGATGGATTTTAAACCGTGCATAACTTAGGTTACAGGTTCTATCATGATGTCTGTGTGTATGAGCCAAGTTGTTAGGTGCTGTTGAGTTGGTTCCGACTCATAGCGACCCTGTACAGGGTTTCTGAGGCTGTAAATCTTTACGGGAGCAGAAAGCCTCACCTTTCTTCTGCGGAACAGCTGGTAGTTTCGAACTGCTGACCTTGCGGTTCACAGCCCGATTCATAACCACTACGCTGGTTTCCATTAAAGAGAATCAATAAGCAGAATCTCTGTGAGACCACAACTTACAGGAGCTGTGGGCAATAGGAAAAACATTTATTTTTAGAACTTTAACTCTTTATTACATAGAGCCCTAGTGGGCCAGTGGTTAAGAGCTTAGTTGCTAATTGACAGGCTGGTGGCTACATGGAAGAAAGAGGTAGCAGTTTGAGTCCATAAAGAATGTTGCTAAATGCCGACCAGTCAGTTCCGACTCACAGAGCTACTGTGATCCCTACAAATCTCGTGGGGCCTGTCCTCGTCACTTCCTTGACTTGGACTTGCTTTGTCTCCATGCTTAACCCTTCTTTGCCTGGTTCCTTGCAGAGTACAACAGGGAATTGACTGGGTAGCAATGAGTTTGGTTTAACCCTTAATATGTTATTTTTGCCTTTCTTTCTTTTTTTTTTTTTAACCTAGAAAATAAAAGCAAAGAGAGCAAGTACTTTAAGGAAAATACACTCTCCATCTTATCTATCCTTTATAATTGTAGTAAGGAGAAGCATTATAGATACTCAATGTGTGCGTGTCAAATAGAGTTTAATAAAGAAGATATACAATAAACAAAAATAATATTTTTAAATCATCATGATAAAAGCTCCATCCCCAAATAAAATCACAGAATAGTATAAAGAGAAAATAAAACTAATTTCCAACAAACTCAATGAAATGTAAATTCTAGGCCTCAGGGAAATAAATCCAGGGCTAGAATGAATTCTTGACTCATGCCTATTCCTACTTCAGCCTTGCTGAGCTGTATCAACAATTTGGCATTCCAATTAGTTAAACTCGGTTCATTTTTTTAAAAACCCTAAATGTATCTATAAAGAGTAAAAATAAAAGAAATATCTAGTTGTTTCAACAAACAGACTTAGGTATAATTAGTACAAGTAAATGATTATCTTGTCACAACCAATACCTTTAAGAGTAATTTCTAGAAATAAATGTCTATTCTACCCATCTGTCACCTACTAGCCACTGCTCTCTTTCTCTACGTGAATCTCATTGAACACAAAACTGTTAAGTAGTAATTGATTTAATCCTTGGAGTAACATACATCTTCTGCATCATTATGTAGAGTTTTGAGAAAATATATTTACTGCACTTTTTATGAAGTAACATGAAAATGAGTGCTGAGTTGGCAGCCTAAAAATAGATATTCCTAATGCTCTCTTGCATTGACAAAAATGGTGATAAATTGAGTTGTAATTGAGATACAGACCGGAGACTTTTACTCCTAATGCTGAGAATAATTTCTCCCTACCCCAGACCTCATTGTAGTCAGCTTGCAGGCTGGGCTTCGACTCAGGGTATTCGTCCCTCCTTCCACAAACAAAGTCACAAGAGTGGAGAGGGAAAAATGCACATTACCTTCTTGCACACAGATGGGCTTATCACTTGGGATCCAGCCGAGGGTCCCATTAAGATGCTTCATGCACAGTCTTTTTGTAGAGCCCTTCAGTTTGAATCCATCTTGGCAGTGAAACCGGGTCACAGAACTTTCAAAGAAAGTCCCTCCGCTGGGGGTCCGGAAGCCATTCTCGGGAATGCCTGGGTCAGCACACACGTTAAGATCATCAAACCCTACAACAACAGAGAGAGAGAGGAAAGGGTACGTCTGAGTATATTCCCCTAATGCCAGAGGTCAATGGTATTATTTGAAGCATCTTGGATTACTTCAACTACACCAACAAAAGAAAAACACAACATGATCATGCTAGTGCACATTTCGTTCTGCTGTTTACTCTTTGCTCAGGAAAGTACTTATTAGAGTTTTCAGTTTAGTGAGTCCTTCAAGGACTGAGGAGACTAAGGGACGCAAAGGAACAAACAGGAAAACAAGCCAGGTACCACAGCCAAAGTGCACAATGCTGAAGGTTGCTGAGGAGGAGAGCAGGTGGTGAGTGGGTTCAGTGAGAAGATGGACTCTGAGGCTGGCCTGTAAGGATGGACAGGATTTCATGGACAGAACTTTGTGGAGGGGAGATATGATCGTGTCCTCAAGGGAAACAATGTTGGGGGCTGGCAAGGTTGAGTGTGTTTAGGTAGCTGCTAGTGGACAGGATAGTTATAGCCCAGGGTGTATGGCAAAGGGGGGCCAGGAATGCACCCATGGGCCCCCTAAGTCTCAGACCCTCCCATCACCCACTCCCCAAGGCCTAGTCAGGTATCTCCTCTGGAATGTCTTCCTTAATCTCAGTCTCTCCTTCCACCCCAAAATCAGCCAGGTAGAGTTCACCATTCCCCTGCTTCTCCCCTGACGTGCTGTGAGCATGGCTCTCTGCAGCCTAATGTGTACAACAGTCACCTCCCTACCAGGCTGAGAGCCCTCTGAGGACAGGCCCTGTGATTTCCTCAGCTCTGTCCCCAGAAGTCATCACAATGTCCAGTAGAAAATGTGTTCCAAAGATGTTTGCTGAATGAATAAATAGAGTTGGAAAGAGGGGTTGGAGACATACTAGGGTGGCCATAGGAAGCTAGGCTAAGTGAGGAGGCCAGTGTGGAATGATAAAGCAGGAGCAGGAAGTATCTCAGCCTGAGCAATTAAATGAAGGAGACCAGAGCAGATCAAGGGTGACTGGGTTTGAAGGCATGACCATGGTGGGGATGGCAGAGCAGAGACTCTATGAGAGACATCACTGCATTCCAGAATTCCCTGTCACATGCCTGGGTGTTGGGCTGAGGATTTTGTGCCCAGGTGGCTGGAATGAAGGAAGATCCCTGACAGAAACATGGATGCCAGAAGCTAGATGGGGCATCAGGAAAGGATCGTGTGTGCACACTTCACAGAGACCCTGAAACACCTGCATACCACAAAGGCACTCTGCCCAGTTTTATTACTCACACATGTATCTGACAAGTTCTCACGGACTAATTGCACAAAGATGCTGAACTCTACCTGGGGGTTGGTGTGCTCCTCTGCCCCCACCCCTAGCACAGTGTGCTGGTGCCAGGTCTGTTGACCACTGTGAAGCCATGGCAGAGGGGTGGAAACAGCCTGTGTCATCGTATACAATCTCAGTCCAGACCCAGAGAGTAGTATCATTGGAGCTCTTGGAGTATTTGTCTGGTTTCTAAGCGATACCCAGGTATCAGACTAATGACATAACTGATCCTCTTGAACATGCTGGGCTTGCAAACTATCCTCAGCTGCTAGGTGGATGCACACACCGCACCACATCCATAATTTTTGTGTGCAAATGTAGGAGTGTGAGGGAAAAGCAAGAAGGAAAGTCAGGTGGAGCAGAGGAATAGACCAGATCTGATATTCCTAATTATCACATGGAGTCCCTAGGTGGTGCCAACCGTTAAGGGGCTACTAACCAAAAGGCTGGAGGCTTGAATATACCTAGTGATGCCTTCGAATAAAGGCCGTGCAATCTGTGACTGAAAACCCCATGGAGTACAGTTCCACCCGGACACACGTGGTGTTACCATGGGTCAGAGTCAACTCAATGGTAACTGGGATTTTTGTTTGTTTTTCACTTTTTACTTACTACATAGTTGCATGTCTTTTACAAAGGAGGCACCACACACACACACATACCTGACTACAGCTGCCCCTGCAGTGTCCAGCTGACACCTCGCTCCCAGGGCAAGCTGCTTTTCAGCCCAGCAGAGGATGATGATATGGGGTGGGGTGAGGTGTGGGGGAGGCGCAAAGTATCAGCCAGTCATCAATTGATGGCTTCATGTTTTCCTTTTGAGGGAAAGTACTGTAAAGCATCTCCTTCAGAGAACCTGAGAGGATGAGCAGTTTCCTGGCAGGCACTTTTTAAGTGCAGCCTGTATCCATTATGGTATTTAAAAACCAAACCACTGCCATCGAGTTCATTCCAATTCATAGCAACCCCGTACAGAGTTTCTGAGGCTATAAATCTTTAAGGGAGCAGCCAGCCTCATCTTTCTCCTGTGGAGCCACTAGTAGGTTTGAAATGCTGACCCTGTGGCTAATAGTTCAGTGTTTATTCTACAATGCCACCAGCGTTCCATTATGGTGCGGAGGTGGCAAAACAGGGACAATGGAGTTCATGATTTCATCACTGCTCAGAAGTACAAGCATCCTTTCTCTCTCTGTTTCTCTCTCTTTCACACACACACACACACACACACACACACACACACACACACACACACACACAATGAGTCAAATATAATCAGTGTCTGTTCTAATGGTACAGAGGAGGCGGGCATAGTGTCAGATACTGGGTAACCACAGAGGTGAGACACATGCTATAATAGAAGATGGGTCAGCCTCAGCCTCGAACTGAATCCCTACTGTCCTGTGCCCTGGAGTGGATCCCCACACACAGGTGCTCTGTAGGGGGAACAGTAGGACCGAGGGAAGAGGTGGTTCTGAAAGGCTGGCAGGCAACGTACTTGCTGCAGGTGGAACCCTGAGGATGAGGGAAGGAAAGAGAGGAGGTGATCATGGAACTGTACGTCAGCTAAGGAAATCAGAAGCACTACTGGGGTGCACAACACCAACAGGGTAGGAGCAGCTGCTGTCACACATATCAGTCATTAGTAAGCCATTGGATTTGGTCTGGAATGGGGTGGGGTGGGGAAGAGAGGAAACTGAGGTGACTGGGAACGGTCTTTATGTGGAAGGCTGGCTAGTACAGACCTGGCAGGGCACAGGAAGATCCCTACAAATGTCTCCTCATCACAAGCTGCCCCTCAGGACCATGGGGACAGCTTTGTCAAAAGACAGACCAGTTGATCCAGCCTTTCTGGAGGGTGTGGGGACCGGGGACCCGAACATCTCTACAAAGCTCGTTAAATGATTCTTAGACAGCCAATGACACATCTGTCTGAAGGCCAGCATTTGAGAATGATACAATTTCAGATCTGCTACAGAAATCCTGGTGTGGCGTTGTGGGTTAATGCTCCGGACTGCAAAGCCATTTGAACTGCAAGGTCGGTTGTTCAAGCTCAGCAGCTGCTCCTCAGAAACCCTATACAGGGTCGCTATGGGTTGGAACTGACTTGATGGCACTTAACAACAACAACAAACAGAAACCCAGATGAGAAATAAGCTTGAAACAAGGGAGAGGCGATGGGATGGAGAGGGCTACAGGAGATATTTAGAAGCCCTGGTGGTGCCGTGATTAGGTCCTTGGCTGCTAACTGAAGGTTGGCATTTCAAACCCATCAGCTGCTCCTCAGGATAAAGACCTGACAATCTGCTTCTGTAAAGATTACAGCCTAGGAAACACAATGGGGCCATTCTATTCTGTCCTATGGGGTCGCCATGAGTTGGATTTGACTCAGGGTATAATACAACAATAAGAAGAGACAGAAAGGACACAGAATCACAAAACCTGGTGACAAACTGTAGGAGGTTGAGGAGAGGCCAAATGAGGGACAAGAGAGAGGAGTTCAGGATAACTTCCAGGTTCTGACTTTGAGTCAGTTGATGGTGCTATCATTCACCCAGATGGGCAGGACAAGACAAAGAGTAGGTCCAGAAGATTAAGGACAAGTTCACTGTGGGGAGCAGGGAGGTGGGGGTGGGAGTTCTTGGGGACACCTGGTGATCAGCTGGAGAACTGAGTCTGAAGCTTGACTGTACTCTGACTGGGGAATCTGTAACCCTATACAGGGTCACTATGAGTCAGAACTGATTCGATGGTACTTAACAACAACATTGTCTGATATAATGCAGGAAGACGACTGTACAATATATGACTGGGAGAGAGTTGCCTCTTCATAGCAGAATCTACCTTAATGATGTGGATGGAGTAAAGCTTTTAGGACTCTTATTTGCTGATGTAGCATGACACAAAATGAGAAAAAACAGCTGCAAACATCCATTAATAATTGGAACATGGAATATACAAAGCATGAATCTAAGAAAATTAGAAATCACCAAAAATGAAATAGAACAATAAAGATCGATATTCTAGGCATTGAGTAAGCTGAAGTGGACTGGTATTGACCATTTTGAATCAGATAATCATATGGTCTACTACGCCGGAAATGATTCATTGAAGAGGAATAGCATCACATTCATGTTTAAAAAGAACATGTCAAGATTTATCCTGAAACGCAATGCAGTTAGTAATAGGATAATATCCACATACCTACAAGGAAGACCAGTTACTATGACTGATGTTTATTTAAATTTATACACCAACCACCAATGCCAAAGATGAGAAAATGGAAGGTTTTTACCAACTTCTGCAGCCTGAAATTTGATCATCTATGCCATGAAGATGCCTTGGAGATTAAAAGGTTGGAAAACGTGACCTTTGCTACAGAAATAACACCACAGACCACATGATAGAATTTTGTATGAATGCTATCCATTGAAAATGCCTTTTTTCAACAACATAAATGATTACTACACATGTGAATATCACCAGATGGAATTCACAGGAATCAAATTGACTCATCTGTGGACAGAAACAAGGAGAAGCTCAATATCATCAGTCAATATAAGGCCAGGGTCTGACTGTGGAACAGAATATCAATATGCAGTTCAAGTTCATATGCAAGTTCATCTTGAAACAAAGAAAATTAAAATAAGTCCATGTGACCCAAAACACAACACTGAGTATATCCCACCTGAATGTAGACTTAATGACTGAAGACCAGATATGTTGTGGGATAACATCAAAGACATCATAAAAAGAAAGCAAAAGATCATTCAAAAGACTAAAAGGAAAAGACCAAACAGATGTCATCGGAGACTCAAACTTGATGTAAAATGTAGAAATGAAGTGAAACAGCTGAACATGTGGGATTCAGAAGAGGTTGTAGAATGAGGAATATCATTGCTGATGTCAGATAGATCTTGGCAGAAAGCAGAGAATACCTGAAAGATATTTACTTGTATTTCATTGACTCTGCAAACATAATAAATTATAAATCACTTTGAGAAGAATGAAGTCCAGAACACTTATTTGTGCTCATGTGGAACCTGACAAGGGGATACAGTGTGGTTTCAAATCAGGAAAGGTGTGTGTCAGGGTTGATTCCTTTCACTATACATATTTAATCTGTAAACTGTACAAGAAATCCCATAAACTGGACTGTCCGAAGAAAAACGTGGCATCAGGATTGGAGGATGACTCATTGACCACCTGACCCAAGCCATGGTATTTTCAATCACCTTGTATACACTCAAAAACTAGACAATGAATAAGGAAAACCAAAGAAGAATTGGTGCCTTTGAATTATGGTGTTGACAAAGAATATTAAAAACACCATTAAAAATAGTTCATATTCTAGACTATCAGAGAACAAACAAATCTGTCTTGGAAGAAATGCAGCCAGAATGTTCCTTAGAAGTTAGGATGGTGAGACTTCTTTTCACTTACTTTGGACATGTTATCAGGAGGGATCAGTCCCTGGAGAAGGGCATCATGCTTGGTAAAGTAGTGGGTCAGTGCAGATGAGGATGACCCCCACTGAGATGGACTGACACAGAGGCTCCAACAATGGGCTCCAACATAAGACCAATAGTGAGGATGGTGCAGGACCGGGCAGTGCTGTGTTCTGTTGTGCACCTAACAATATCATAGGGCACTTATTGTTTAACAATAACAACAGCTTGCATTCCACAGACAAGGAAAGGGCACGCTCTCTTCTAACATCCTGTCACCTCGCTCTCTTGTCCAAACCTCAGTGGGCTGTATTCTGTAACTTTCACAACTTTCTCCCATCCCATGTCCTTGGGTGGTACAAATGATTAAGTTCTCTTTTGCTAATCGAAAAGTTGACAGTTCAGGTCCACCCAGGAGCACCCTGGACGAAAGACCTGGTAATCTACTTCTGAAAAGCCAGTCATTGAAAATCCTGTGGTGTAGTTTTATTCTAACAAATGTCGAGTGGCCACAAGTCAGAGTCAACTACATGGTAACAGGTTACTGGTTGAGCTCCAATCTATAGCTCCAAATATCCAGATCCTCTCTGACTCAGGACTAGGGGTGGGTCTATGCTAGGGATGGGGCACAGACAACTGCATATTCCCTCTATACATACACATACGTAGATGCGTGTCATGGGTACATATACACACTTGTTAGAAAACTACCCCTTGCTAGCAAATGAGCTTTGCTGACTTTTATGTCTTTGGTACAGGCCCTCCACCACTTTTACAGATTTACTCTAGGCGACGCCATTTCCAAAGGTTTATTACAACAGAATAGTCCCTTCTCTTCCCACCTCTACCCCTAAAACACCTGAGAAATCCTTCTATGATTCCTTCTCAGAGACAGAGAGCTGACTCCAGTGAGGACTGGTAATTCAGCCCTGAATGCATCAGAAAGAAGAGACCCGCTCCAATAAATAAGTGAAGACAGCCTCGTAGAAACTGCGAAGTGAAAGCAGCAAAATCTCAGAAATCCAATTCCATACTGTTTCTCCATTCATTCCTTCCTTTCACCAAAACTAAGTTCCATCCACTTTCTCTGGTTTCACAGAACTATAGCCAACCTCTGGCTGTTTACAGGTCTGGGCAGGGCTGGTTCACAGGAACGCTGCTGGCCATGGGACTGAAAGGAGGGAAAAGAACAAATGGTAAAAACAGCGCAGTCAGAAGATGGGATGTATAAGGAGAAAATATTCCTCATCTTGGACAACTAATCCCATTGAGCATGATAGTAATTTTCTAGGTCCTGCCAGCGCTTCAGATTCCACTTTTCAAATTACCCCCTGGCGGATCAATCCCAGCTTAGCTCATTTTTTCTGTAGAGCTGTTCGGCTAGTGTCTTTTTATAATGATGAGGATCCACTCCATCAGATAACATATCCATTAAGGATGGGCTGACTTATATGTTAGGGAAAAGGAGTGAAAAATAACTGTGCTGGCCTGTTCAAATACTCTTGCCCTAGGAGCCTGGATTCCTGAAGTCCCAAGCTATCTGCTCCCCCCCCCCCCCATTTTTTACATGTGGTCTATGTTTTGGCAACAAGGAGCCTCCACTTGGAGAAATGAATTCACAGAAGTATTTCCCAGGTGTTTTAGGGGTGGGAGTGGGAAGAGAAGGGGACAATTCTATTGTAATAAACCTTTGAAAATGACATCACCTAGGATAAATCTAAGGAGCTCTGGTAACGTAGTGGTTATGAAACGGACTGCGAACCTTAAGGTCAGCAGTTTGAAACTACCTGCTGCTCTGTGGGAGAAAGATGAGGCTTCTCTGTTCCCGTAAAGATTTACAGTCTTGGAAATTCTATACAGGGTTGCTATGGGTCAGAACCAACTCGATGGCACTTAACAACAACAACAACAAGGATAAATCTGGCAGCATAGTGGAAACGAATGGGGCTGAGAACCTTAAGTTCAGCAGTTTGTAACTACCAGCTGTTCCGCAGGAGCAAGATGAGACTTTTCAGTCCCGTAAAGATTTACAGCCTAGGAAACTCTGTACTGGGTCACTATGAGTCAGAACTGACTCCACGGCACATAACCACCACCACCAGGGTAAATCTGTCTAAGGTGATATGCAACCGAAATGCTGCATAGCAAAGTGGATGGTGAGATGCTAGCTCACTTTTACTTGACACGTCATCAGGAAAGACCAAGAAATAGATCATGACTAGTATAAGTATGTTGCAGACCGTGTAAGACTAGTCAGAGGTTCGAGGCCCTCTAGGGCTGAGTGTAACAAATGAGGCCACTGGCAGTTATTGGAAAATTGCTTTCATCTTAATATTCAGGTATATATATTAAATTAATACACTGGAGCCTTTGAAAATCCACAGATAAATGTGATATTTTCCTAAAGTGA